>NC_143551.1:113712500-114047142 GCF_054136105.1 Typopeltis vanoorti | reverse complement strand
ATGGAAGTGGTGTAGTATACAATTAAAAATAACTTTGTAAAATGTTTTAAATCGGTAACTAAATTATTTCATTCTGGTAAGTGATTTTTTAAAATAGTTAGCCATGAAAATGCATAGATATTAAATTTTTAAAATCTGTAACATTTATTTTTAAGATGTATATAGGCGCACTAATCGAATTTGGGTATCGAAAAAAATGACGCACTGATCGGGGGCGCATTAATCGAGAGATTACTGTACTACTAAGCTGATTTGTGTTCTAAGTTGCTCACTGTTGATTGGCAGAGGATTTTTTTTGCTTATGTCGCCTACCCTCATTCAAATGGAGGGCTTTGGATCTCAAGTCGTTGCTATTACTAAATGTTAAGCACATTGATAGCTTTCTAGCTTTCTGTCAGGATGCATTCACATATATATATATATATATATATATATATATATATATATATGTGATGGGTCTTTATTCTTAAACTTTGTGTCTAATGATGTGTTTTGAGTCTATTCTTACACCTGCCCTCTTTCTTCTATATACCAGAAACCTTCTCTGGTTAACTGTGGATTCAATTTACCATTTTGCTGAGGAGTACAGTAAAATGAATCAAAGATAATAAAGGTGACATTAAAAACTGAAAATAAAGATATTCTAAACGCCTGGAGTGATTACTGTGAAATCCTACTAAATAAAACAAGCAGTAACAGCACGGTGGTAGAAAACACTCAACAGGAGTGCAATCAGGAATATTTATCAATACTTGAAGTAGAAAAAGCCACCAAAAACTTGAAATGTGGAAAAGCAGCTGGAGTAGATAATATCATTACACACTCTACGGAGTAAACTGAATATCTGTCTTATTGAATCTTAAAACCCTTAACACTCCCTGCATTAACAACATATTCCCATAATGCATTCCATTCACTGACAATTCTCCATGTAAAAAAATTTACTCCTCTCATCCTTCTTCACCGCACTTAAATCGCTTCCTGGTTTTTTCCCCCCTCACCCTCTACTCTTTTTTTTTTATAATCCCCTCTAGATTAATCTAATAAAATCCCCTCACTAACTTAAATGTCTCTCTCATATCACCTCTTTCTCTGCAATCCATATTTCTTCAACTTCTCTCTATAGCCAGCAATCCAGAGTCCTGATATTGTCTTAGTCACTCTTCTTTGGAAGAGTGACTAAGACAATCTCCAATGTTTCTACATTGCATTGAAAACCAGGTGACCGAATCTGAGCACAATAGTTCAAGTGTGGTTTGACAGTGGTACATCCATATTCGACCAGAAATGCTCAAATATAGTGATATAAAATTTTTATAGTCTGCATAATTCAGAAAGCCTAGTCAGAAGGTCAAATTCCAGATGATTGGAGTAGAGCTCTTAGTACCAGCTATAAAAAGGAAAAATAAAACAATGTAAGAATGACAGAGGAATTAATCTGTTGAGTGTTCCTGGTAAGATTTAAGCATGTATACTTGAGAAAAGTATACATGCTTAAATAATAATAACCACCTCTATTTGGCCAAATAGAGATGGTTAGGATCAGATTTTCGCTTTAAGAGAAATAGTTGAGAAATCATGAGAACATAATAAGGATCTATATTTAAGTTTTGTAGATCTGGAAAAGGCATATCACAAGGTATCAAGTGAAAAGCTGTTGAAAATTCTACAGTATATGGTATAAACAGGACATTATATGGGCAATACATAATGTGTATTTGAGATGTAAGTCAGCAGTTAGAATTGAAGGAGGTACAAGGGTGTATGTTATCGCTTCTGTTATTTATCATCTATGATATATGAATCACATTGGGGAAGGAAACTGGTATTAAACCTGATATCAAAATTGGAGATGTTAATATCAGCTCTTTATGTAGATGTGTTATACTTCTAAATAAATCCAGTACAAGTCTGCAGGATTCCCTCACTAAATTGAATAACTGCTGTAATAAATTTTGGTATGAAAATCAGCAATAAAAAGACAAAGACAATGAAAGTAGAAATATCAACTGCATCCTGAATGGAGAAACCCATACAGCAATTAAAAAAAATTTCTGCTTTTTAGGTACACTTTTTTTTAAGTGAAGATGGGAAATTAAATATGGAAATAGACAACAGAATTAATAAAGCTGATATGGTAGAAGTCAACTGATAAATTGTTATGGAATAAGAGAAAAATTAGTCAAAACACGGAACTTGTTATATGCAAGACTGTGTTCAAACCAATTTTAACGTTTGAATCTGAGAGATGGGTTATCAAAGACTAGGTCACGGAGCTCATAGATATGAAAAATTAGGGGAGTGAAACAGATTGGCATCGATGGCAATATAATTAAAAATGAGGATATTAGGAAAGAACTTGATGTTTAGCATTCAGGAATCAGAGCTAATCACAAGTGGTATGGTCACTTAAACAGAATGGAAGAGGAAAGATCAGCAAAACAAGTGTTTCTTGCTAGGATGATCAAGAAAAAGACCCAAAGGAAAGACCAAGGTTTTGGTAGATTGGTACAATATGACGTGCCTTAAAAGACAGAAATGCAAGAGTCGATAATATTGAAGTCTTGACACACAACAGATTAATTTGAAGGGAGTCAATAGGAAATTAGTAATGAACTGATTTTTTTCATGTAGTACAGTCATATCTTGTACACCTCCTGAGGAGGTGTACAAGATACATATCAGGAATTTGATTATCAGTTTTGCTGATGACAGTACATTGCATTTGTCCTCATTCATTTAACAAACCTAGCACTAATCAATGAACTTTGAGAATATCAGTTTCTATATCCTGTATTCTGATCTTCAAATTATTCTCATAACTTTGTTAATTTCATTGGTATTGAAAGTATTTTCACTTGGTTATACTATAAATTAAAGATGCCGAGAAATTATATTCTTTGTTTAATCCTTTGTCCAAGTGTAAGCAAACAAAGTTTGCATTTGAATATCTTCACAATAGGGCTACTTGTATATAGACTGGTTTTGACCTTTGAGGTCTCGTCAGTGGCAGCCAGAATTTGGAAAAAATACTTGATTTCAACATCTATCTCTGATCCAAAGTAATTTAATAATAAGGTGATACACCTTTTTACTACTTGTATATGGGGAAATATATGATTTCTGCATTACTTCAACCTTAGTATCCCTTCTGGGTCTGGTTCCCACTGCTGAGACCTCATTGAAACTGGTCTGGGATTTATTATACTCTAACCAAGTGAAAAATAAACTTTCAACATCCTATAGGTAGAGATGACCTGCTAATGCTTCTGCCTGGTATCTCAACTTGGGCCTGGCTCCCACTGGAGAGACCTCAATAAAGGTCGAAACTAGTCTGGATAGTCGCCCTTCCCTTAATGCATAACATTATACATATCTGCAAGGAGATATGCTTTGCATTATGGGAGATACTGGGATAGGTGTGATGTTAGCTTGCTCCACCTTTGCAATGAGTTGTCCTGGTGTTGTACCACCTTACCCCAGGCCTGAAGATACTTTCAGGCGCAAACTTTGTTTGCTCACACTTGGATAAAGGATTAAACTAAATTTATTATACTCTAACCAAGTGAAAAATAAACTTTCAGTGGCCCTTCCCATAATGCCTCTGTGCTTTGCATTATGGGATACTAAAGCAATTGAAGTGAGGTCATTATCCTCTATATATATATATATAAAAGTAGCCCTATCGTGATGATACTTTGTTTGTTTATACCTGGATAAAGGATTAAATCAAGAATTTTTTTTCTTTCACGCCCAATTTTGATAACACCCAAATTTCTAGATGAGATTTCTCTTCTTCAGATTATTCTAACTGAATCTCTCTCTCTCTCTCTGATTGTAAAAAAAATTACAAATATTGTTTCCTTAGCATTTTAATAACAGATTTTCTGTTTTGCTCGTAGTGTTATTTCTGAACAGTTAACTATACACAAATTACAAATCCATTGAAAACTGAATACTGTTGTCCACATTTTGAGTGATGCCCCCAGAGAGCTTCCCAAAATCCTTGACTCAATAATACAGATGAGAGCAACTAAGTTGCCAGAGAGATGGATAATAATCCATCTCTCACTAGTTCACTCACTCTCTTTCACACAATTTTCTGCTGCTTGAATTTTCTTCAAATATTTTCATGATCTTTGCTTGTCAGAACTGGTATTGGTAATTCTACCGCTTTTCTCTAAATCTATTAAAATGCTGCAGTAGCTATTGATAGATTCAACACTCCTTCGCAGTTGACATCCAAACTCGCAAAACAAAACTTTTATTCTCTGTTTATTCATTCTTGTTACTGCTATTTTTTAGAATGGTTGGCTCTCTTTATGTATTAGGCAGATTACCAATGGTGGTATGCCATAAGGCTCTGTTTTTTGAACCATTGTTCTTTATCTATGTATTAATGATATGGGAGATAATCTGATATTGATATTGAGTAAGGGCAATAATAAATAAAATATAGATCTCTTTCAGGATGACTTAAATAAACTGATGTTGTAAACAATGGATAATGATTTTTAATAAATTTAGTTTAATCCCCCACCATGCAACTCATTGCAAAGGTGGAGCAAGCTTACATCACTCCTATCAGAAGTGATGTAAGCTTGCTCCACCTTTGCAACGAGTTTCCCGGTGTTGTACTACCTTGCTCCAGTCCTGAAGATACTTTCAGGTGCAAACTTTGTTTGCTCACACTTGGATAAAGGATTAAACTAAATTTATTATAGTCTAATCAAGTGAAAATTAAACTTTTAAGATAATGATTTTTCTTCCAGTTTGGCAAAATGTAAAGTTATGCATTTTGGATTAAAAAGGTTTTGATCTGTATTGATGAAACCAGATATTTGAGGGTTATGGTTAACTGGGAATTTAAGTTCCAACCATTGGCATAACACCACAGAGAATCACTTGAAAGCTTAAAAATGCCAGTTAGTAGAGAGAGTCATTATTCCTATTTATAAAGCTTTGATATGTCTGCATGTGGACTACTGTGCTCAGATTTGGTCGACTGGGTTTCTTTGTGGATGTGAAAGTAGTTGAGAGAATTCAGATGTAGGTGACCAAGATGATCTCAGGTCTCTGGAATGCTTAAGATATTGAACATTCATGGATTGCAAAAATTATACAAACCGGTTTTATAGAGTGGATGTATGGGAAATTTTTCAATATATGGCAGAAGAGGAAAGAACAAGAGACCATCATTGCAAGTTTAATAAAGTAATTAGTAGGAATGTGAGGTTTTAGATTTTTTGATACAAGGGTGATGAATGAGGGATAATTGGGTTGCCTGGTGTAGTTTTAAGTGTTTTATAGTTTATCAGTTTAAGGAAAGGTAGATAAATGTGTGAATAATGGTTATTTTGAGCCTCCCATGATGAGTCTGGAACTTATGGAGATTGCTGATTAACAACAATAATAATGCATTTTTTAGAGTTTAATCTGCAGAGTTTCAAATCTAATGATAACAAGTTTCTTCTTTCTCCTCAACTTTTTTCCTATCCATGATGCATTTAGATAATTATATTTTCTAATGTATTACACATTTGAACAATTGCTCTTGTATGGGATTACCATTAAGGAGAAAAAAATAAAAAGTTTCCTGCCCTTTTTTACTCCATATTTTTTTCTATTTCTATAGGTCTTGATTTCTTTATTACTCTGCAAGTTCCAGTTTTTACTTTCTCTTAAATGTCAGCATCTTTAGTGTACTCATGAGCACACACAGTCATAATGTTCAGTTTCTTATTTCCAGTTTGAAAACATCATCCCATCAAGCCACATTATCTTCATGCTTAGTGTTGATTACTGCTTATCTCCTTTCCCTGATCCCTAATGCCCGAATAAATCATCTTATTATTCAGAAGGGTATTTGTTTTTGTCATTTTCTGCTATAAGCAAAGGTGTTGTATAAGCAGCTGATGTTCTAGTGGGCATGATACCTAACATGTTGCTCTTAGAATGCTATCATAATGTATATTGTTTCGGCTGATAACAAATAGTTTGGTTGGTTAAACCAGCTTGAGGTTTATTAAGATTAATTCACCTTCATTCAATCCACATCCAAGTGGATACTCATATAGTGATTGTATTACAGGAAAGTGAGGGGGGGGGAAATTGTGTTACTGTTGTTAGTCAGTGTGGTACATTCCTTACAGGTTGTGTTTCTTACCAGTAATGCAACTTCAAATCTTGATCATGATAACAAATAATACTAATTGAAAGATAGTTTATATTTCTTTTGTTGCAAATTAAGCTGGCTTCTTATTGCAAATTTTTGTTAGCCTTAGATTCTTTTAAAAATAGAATTTTCATCAGTTTTGCATATACAAAACATTATCTAGTTTGCATCAGTGTTGCTTTCATGGTGTTGTTTACTGTTGGTTGTCTAAGCAGTAGATATTTTATTCCAGATTTCTAAAAATTTAATTATATATTAAAAAAAAACATATTCATGACCAGTATTTTAATAGAAAACCACAATGTTCAAGGACCTAATCAATGTATTTTCTAAGAAAAAAGTTTTTTTTAAGTCCAGTACTTGTTTTTACTGACTTTAAGAAATGTTATGGTGAAATTTCAGTATGTAATGATGTAATATACAGTAATCATGTTTGCATTTTCAAAATGAAATCAATACATACATATAAACTACAATATACAGTGCTATACAATATATGATTATGAAAATGTCTTAGCAGTTTGAGATGCAGATGTAGTCCATACATTTAGAAAAGCTTGAGAGATAGCTGTTTATTTTTTTAATACATGTGACTGTATATATACAAAACTGTAGAAAATCAAATAAAGACGTGAGCTTTTTAGGATAATTGTGTTTCAAAACTAGTAGGTTCTATTACCTGATTGTGATCAAAAATTATACACAAATGTTCGAAATAATGATATAGGGAGGATATTCATCATAAAGACAAAATAAAAATAAACTTATTAGCTTTTTCAAAAAAAAAAATTATGAAGTATTATTACATATTTCATAGAGTATTTTTTATTATTTTTCAACTGCTATAAAATGAGGGAAAGCAAGACTAAAATCATTTTTAGTTTCCTGGCACTCTTGATATTTCCAATTTATTTAACATGTTTATGCCAACTACAAGATAACTCATAGTTTGCAGTCTGTATTAGGACACCAACTACAAGTTATCTTGAATAGGTAATGTAACAACATATCAGCACTGGTGGCAAGTTTACACATTAAGCCGTTGGCAGTCAGTCTGTTAAGGTTTGTTTTTCAATTCTTATTTTCACTAGCCCTTGCTACTATTTCAATCAGATTGACCTCAGTCAGGTCTCTTGAGTAGCAGGGACAGCTTAGTTATATTGTGTCTAGTCATCCATTTGTTTCTAGAGAGAGAGAGAGACCCCCCCCCCCCTCTAAATTTGATCTCTGATAATCAGACATTAGAGCCAGAGTTGGCCCTCATCATAGTCTAAAATGAGGATCCAATCATCACAAAGAATCCGGCTATATTCATTACTGCTGCCTTCATAGTACCGTATTTTTCGATAGATAATGTGCTCTATCTATACAAAAGTCTAAATTCGTTAAAAATGAACATGTGCGGTATATACATTAGAAAGGTATGAGAGGTAAATCAAATGTAATAACAAAAATAAGGTAGAAGTATTACTTAATATTTATTGAACATTACACTATTCAAATCCAAAAAATTCTTCAGACTCAGTATTGAAAGAATCAAATGCGTTAAAAATTTCGTTTGGTATTTCTTCAGCTTCATAATCATTGTCACCAGACACCACTGCATTCCCTTGTGCTTTAATGAAACCATTTCTAACACACTTTTCACTTACATCAGCCCAACTTTCTACAATCCACGTAATTATATCTTTATATGACGTTCTTTTCATCTGCTCTGTTTTGTTATATTCATGGATGTCATCCAGTCTTCCCAATTAGCCCGCAAATTGTCTTTGAATGGTTTATTTACTGCAAGATCAAGTGGTTGGAGTTTTTTTTTGTTAAACCACCTGGAATGATGGCCAATTTGGAATACTTACAATTGTGAGTAAAATACTTTATGAATTTTAAAACAGGATGTACGGAATAATCGACCACTGCTACTAGCAACGCACGTGCTTTTAAAGAATTCCTCTGTCCTCTGTCTGTACTTCCTAACTCTACCGCTAGTTGGTGCATGCGCATTATCTATACATCAGAAGGAGCGATGAGAATGTTGGGGTGCACGTTATACATTATGTGTGCGTTATCTATTGAAAAATATGGTAAATTGTGCATCACTCATGCTTCATATCAGAAGATGGGAAAATACAGGGAAGAAAAGAAAATACAGGGTGGGGGGGGAGAAAGAAGATAGCTGGGAACCAATCTATAGTTCAAACAGGATGGTAGTGGTGCTATACCTAGCATATACATCATATGGTGCTACCTAAGTCTAGTTTCCATTTTCCTCTTACCAGAATGTTATTGAAGATTACCCCAACCTTACCCCAGTCCTGAAGATACTTTCAGGTGCAAACTTTGTTTGCTCACACTTGGATAAAGGATTAAACTAAATTTATTATAGTCTAACCAAGTGAAAAATAAACTTTCAACATCTTTCTCTAAATCCAGAGTAATTTAATAAAAAGGTGGCACACCATTTGGCAACTCCTATAGGCAGAGATGACCTTGCTAATGCTTCTGCCTGGTATCTCCACTCGGGCCTGGCTCCCACCGAAGAGACCTCAATAAAGGTCGAAACTAGTCTGGATAGTCGCCCTTCCCTTAATGCATAACATTATACATATCTGCAAGGAGATATGCTTTGCATTATGGGAGATACTGGGATAGGTGTGATGTTAGCTTGCTCCACCTTTGCAATGAGTTGCCTGGTGTTGTACCACCTTACCCCAGTCCTGAAGATACTTTCAGGCGCAAACTTTGTTTGCTCACACTTGGATAAAGGATTAAACTAAATTTATTATAGAATGTTATCCTTTTTCATTGAGAATATTTGCTGTTCTGACCAATGAAATTCTTTAGATGAAAATAAGCCAAAGGTGAGATTGAGCAGGTGGAGGGCACATGTTTCACTTCCCTGACTGCATGGAATGAGACTCATTAACCAATCTGAGTTTGATATTCTGAGAGTACCCCATATTCTAGGTCAGTGTTTCTCAAAGTGTGGTACGCGTATCCCAGGGTTATGCGAAAGGTCTTCAGGGGGGGTACGTGGCAATTTTCGGCTATGCATCATTTAACGCATGGAATCATATTTCTCAACAAATAGTGCGATTAGTGACAACTGAGATAAAAATGCACTAACTAATGAATCGCATCACCCCTCCAACAGAAACTGCTGTATAGACTTAAGCAAAACCATATGTTGCTGGTGCAACATATGGTTTTGCTTGACACCCCCATCGTGAATGTGTTAAAACTAAGAAATATATAGTGAATGTGTTTCAGATATTATGGAATTCGGTTGAAGGGAATTAGCATTTCAACTCAACTGTTGAAATGCTAATTTGTCTTTGGTTCGTGTGATCTTTTGTTAATACCGCACCAGTCATATGCATTTGTGTAGATGACTTTGATGATGCACACAAGGACAAGGACACAGTTCTCGATGCCTAAAGTAGCAATAGCGAGTAGGAGCTTCTCGGTAAGTCACACCATTTGCAGTTTTTTCTGGAAATTTTAGTTTCCGAAAATCCCCCACATATATACCTCGCACCACGATTTTTTAGCTTTAATTTTGGGAAAAAAGTGCGAGCTATATTCGAGTAAATGTGGTAATTTTTTTAGCTTTCAAATTCTTAAGTATGGATCATTGGTTAAAGATTGGATTTATAAAACAAAAGAGAGCAATATAGCAAATACAAGTACAGTGGTATCTCACTAATCCGAACTAATAAAAACCGTGCTTGTTCAGATTAGTGAATTTTCGCACAAGAGACAACAATAACTAGCATTTAAGACAAAAATAATCGGATTCTAATGGTACATAAATTTAATTCTGTAAATAAATGTATCTGAGAGAAAAAAAGCTACTATATTGTAATGTAAAACTTAAAAAATAATACAGTACACAAGTTTATTTTAGTAAAAAATTTAGTTTGTATGTACCTGTATTGTTGAGGATTCTAATTTAATAAAACTGCAATAAAAAAAAACCATCAGTACATAACTTAATTTGTGTAAAAAATATTACTTTCTTGTACACAACCCACAAAAAAAGTTTCACAAAATAACACAAAGTTTTATTTCTTTGTAAAAAAGTCACTGATTTTCTTTTGCTTCTTGGAAGCTAAACTTTTTTCGAATGCATCTTCTTGGAGCTGCATTAGCAATAAAATTTTGTGGAATGGTGTATCATTCTGCTTAGCCCATTCTATACACGTTAAAACTGTCAACTGCCTCTTTATGTGTTACTCTTTTTCCATTCCATAACATCTATTTGTGAAATTTCAACATCTGGATTTATATTTTTAACCAAATTATGCACGTTTTGAATTTCCTCTTTTTGTGTATCACCATAGTTATCTTGGTAAATTCAAGGCCACAGTTTTTTCAATGACACTCGAATTGCTCCAGGTTCGACGGCTTTCCAGGCAAACGTGAACACACGGTAAATCAAAATAGACCTACAGTATAACCATACAATCGACAACATGAAAAAATACTCTGCTGTAATAATAATAAAATAAATAAAAATAGTTAAAATATTAATTATTAAATAAAAATAATAGTACACAATATAATAATACGTAATAAATAAAACTTTTTTTCTTTCAAACCCCGGTTCGGATTAGCTAGATACTACTGTAGCCGTAAGCAACAAGAAAACGTTCACATTGCATCTGGATCAAATGAAATTGATAAGGGTGTGTCATCTGACATCTCTAGAGAGCCAACTAGGAAGAAGATGAAAAATCTTCGTAAGTATGATATGAATTACTTGAAATGTGGATTTTCATGGATGGGAAATGAAAAGGAACCTCTTCCAAATTTTGTCTATTAAAAATAAATCCCATTTTTTTGTTTACATGAACATATAAATTCAAATAAAATAGACATTTACAATGAAATATACTTTATTTATTATTTGATAAGGGGGTACGCGGATATCTGAAGTTTGAGAAACACTTTTCGGGCAACAGTATATACTTCTTGCTGTTCTTTTTATAGTTCAATTTCAGCAAATCTGATTGATTTCATACATAACTCGGTACTTTAGTTGCTGTTAAAGATCATTTAAATGCTGGGTGTCCCCAAAAGAATCTGACAAAAAAAAAAAAAATTAAGCATTTGATTTCTTGAGTGATTTTAAGCAAAAAAAAAGTTCATACTGGGTTGGGACATGGCATCATTTCCAGTTTTTAAGGTAGTCCTATCCATTAGAAGTTGTTCAACATATTGTACATTACTATGATGGATGGGCAGAAAGGTGAGTAGAAGGAAGCGACTTGTTAATACTGGTTCAAATGATCTGTAGGTTATACTCTTCAGGAAATATATGAAGGAAAACTATTCCAAAACAGTAGTTGATTGAACGAAGAGAGAAAAATCTAGCTCTCACTCCTTGACTCATTCTCAACTTCCATGGATTTTATTCTCCCCATCCTCTTATAAAATGAAAAATCTCATCTACTGTTATCTTGTATGACCCCTGTTAACCCATTTCTGTATATGAGTTCTGACTAACTTTTGTCGAATCTTCGCCACTCCAGAGATGCTGAGAGGTCAATAGCTATATTAAATGAATAACATTCTTGTATCTGTCCATAAGATATTGTACACCCACACTTCATAGAACTGACCTCTTGGCTTTGTGCCAAGAATAATCAGTTTATGCTGAAGGGGAGAAAGAAATAAAGGATGCATGAATTGCCCATCACCACACCGGGTCGTGTGCGTTATACATAAATTTTCCGACTGTTGTACAAGCAAAATAGTTGCCACTTTAAGAATTAGAATTTTCATAAAAGCAAAACTAATTTTCCGACAGACAATAATAAACACTCATCCCACGAAATGCATTGATTACCCTAATATCAGAATGGATTCTCCTTCTTTTGACACAGAAGTGTCGAAGGGTCTCGCATCTGTGGGCATACAGTATTTTGGTATTAAGTTTTAACAAGCTTCTGATTGCTGCTATTCTTATCATACTATTCTTGTGTATGCAAGTGTTAGAGGATAAATAAGAAGCAAGAGGATTGACTTTTTTTTTTTTGTGGATGTCAAATGTAGCAGAACCATCTGAGTGCAGTGTGCAAGAGATGGAATCAGATGTTCACAAAAGTTATGGAAAATAGCTTCAGCAAGAGAGAGCATGACCGTCATTTGACTGTGATTCAAGTTTCTGCTCAAGTCCTTTCAAAAATCAATTTTGGATGTGCTGATAATTTTCTTACAACTACTGTAGACTTTGATATAAACAGAAAAGAAAGATGGAGATTTTTGTGAAAGCAATTTGCAGTATGTTTGATTTTTTTCTTGTACAGCCTGGGCATACTTCTTGGAGAACCAATGATTAGTTAAGAGATTAGTAACTTTTTTTTTTTTTAAATTGGAATGGGGGATAAATGTTTCCATACAAAAAAAAAAGGCTCATTGGTATGTTCAGTGCAAATGTTTGGATCAGAAGACTGAAAACAAACTAATATAATGAGGCACAGAAGTAATGATTCCACATGATAGTCTTTTGATGCCAACATGTGGATGAGAGTGTAAATGCTGATCCATGGAAAAGAAATCTGTACTAGATTATAATCTGAATTATCTAGAAAAGCAATATCCACAGTATACTTAGGTTACTGGTGAGAAAGAGGGGCTAGTCGAGATTGTTTGGAGAGTGGTTAGAATTAGTTGTATTCTGGTAGGCATGTGAACAGTATGTGTAAGATTATTGGTGATAAACGTTGAGTGATTATTTTCGTTAATATTAAACTAAAGTTTTACTCTAATACTGTAGTTGTTTCAATAAACAGCCAAGAGGCTAATTTTTTCTGCGACGTAAATTAAGGGAATAATAAATCCCTCATTATTTCAAAGCTGAATAGGAAACTTGAAATCTAAGAGTTTCATGCCAAAGAACGTTCAGCGAGTCCAAACGTAAGTCAACTGGTAGTACAACACTAGGGCAACTAGGAGCAAGTTTCGATCACTGTCCTTAATATTTTCTCATAATGTAAAATGCAGCTCCTAGGAGATGTATTACTGTTTTAATTATGAGAAGAGGTCACTACCCAGACCGGTTTCAACCCTTTTTGAGGTCTCATCAGTGAGTAGGTAGACCTGGGTAATACCAAGGTTTAAGTGAACCAAACTTACATACTTTACTATACGAATTGCCAGAAAGGTGTACCCATTTATTATTACTACAATAAAGAGCCAAGAGGCTATTTTTTTCGGTGATGTAAATTAAGTTAAGGGGATAATAAATCCCTCATTATTTCAAAGCCCGAAATCTAAAAGTTTTGTGCCGAAGAACTCGCTGAAAGTTCTTCGATGGCTCCCCAGTTGCCTGACACCCATCAAAAGACAACAAAATACCAGCTCTCACAAATGGAAAATACCAAGTCTGGAAAGCCACCGTCGAAGCAGGACATACGGCGAAGTAGCCCGCCCATCCAAAGATATCCAGCACGACCAAATTCTTCCAAACGTGACAACAGTCATCACAGCCTCATTGGCAAACATGCTTCAAGACTTCAGTAAGTCAAACCCTTCACCAAACTCCACAAAAAGATTTCTAAAATAAACTCAAACCATCTTATCAATGCTTGTTAACGAACAAAACTAGATTACTCCCAGACTAACTACAGATTGCGGCTTGGAACGCCAATGGCCTAAAAAAACAAGACACTGGAGCTTCAAGAATTCTCTCACAGATACAACCCTGACATCATCCTAATTAATGAAACTCATCTAAGACCTGCAGACAATCCAAAACTGAGAGGCTACACATTGTATAGAAATGACTGGCTGGACTACAGAGGTGGTGGTACAGCCATATTTATCAGGAACTGCATCAGGCACAATGGAATGCTCACCCCTTCAACCTAGAACTCACCGGTGTCGAAGTCCACACAAACTCAACTGGATGACTTAAAATCTATTCCGCCTACAACTCCCCCGGCTAAGACCCTGCTATTTTCTGACTTGGATGCTATACTGGGCATAAATGAATCCATCGTCGCTGGGGACTTAAACTCCAAACATCCCTCATGGAACAGCAAAACCACAAATAAAAATGGCCATATCCTCTTCAGCTACACAGGATTAAACAACACTGTCGTAACAGGACCCACTGAACCAACCCATCACAGCCCAACTGCCACAGTCGACATCCTACACAACATCAATGTGTTGTGTAGGATGTTGACACCAGTACAACATTCAAGCACTGAATGATGAATTATCATCAGACCACAACTGAATCCTACTTCACGTAGGGAACAAAGACCAGTCACCCCCCCCCCCCCAAACCTCCATTGTCTGGGAGAAACTTAGGAAAGTGCTACCAGAACACATTGGTCTGGTTCCCCATATAAAAGCCAAGGAAGAAATAGACACGGCAATAAAGAACCTCACCAATCAAATCAAAGCCATAACAGCAGCACAGTATCCACGATTACCCACAAACAAAACCGTCTCCCAGAAGAAATCATGGACTTAATAAGGGAAAAAAACAGACAAAGAAAAAGATACCACAACACATGTGCTGCCCAGGACAAAACAGCCCTCAACAGATTAAACAAATCTGTCCGAGAAGCTCTCCAGAACCACAGGAATCAACAATGGGACAGTTCACCTCCATCTCCACAGCAGATCATTCCATATGGAAATTCCTAAACAACCTCAGAAACAAGCGCAAATCCCTCCCCCCCCTTCTCCAAGCAGAACAGCACCTTGCATACACAGATGCTGACAAAGCCGAAGCCATAGCAAGAAACCTAGAGAAACAATGCAGTCCTGCATATCAGAACCTAAACATCAGCCATGTATACAAGATCCATCGTAAAGTCAGGTTCACAGTAAATCTTCCCGATGACAATCCAAGCCCTATAATGCCTACCTCACCTACCGAAATAATCGGCATCATCAACCATCTCAAGATCAAAAAAGCCCTAGGTTCCGACGACATCACTAACAAAGTCATCAAGGCACTACCATGCAAAGCCATAGCACATCTGGCAAACAAACTCCCTCCTCAAATGGCAGCACTTCTCCCAGTCATGGAAAATAGCTGACATCATCATTTACAAACCAGGCAAAGACCCCACCTACCTGAAAATTACCGTCCCATCAGCCTGCTATCCAACTTAGGGAAAATAGCAGAGAAAATCATCCTCATCAGACTCCAAGATCATGTTAACCAACTAAATATCATTCCACCAGAACAATTTGGCTTCTGTCAAAATTACAGCACCACCCAACAGATCCATAGACTGGTGGAGTACATCACCACAGGATTTAATTGGAATCAGCACACTGGAGCCGTCTTCCTAGATATCTCAAAGGCCTTCGATAGGATCTAGCATCAAGGCCTCCTCTACAAACTTATCATCACAAACCTTCCACTAAACATGATACACCTGATTAAATCATACCTCTCCAACAGGAGGATGCAAGTAAAAATCAATGAAACAGTCTCAACCCCAATGGAAAATCGTCACTGGAGATCCTCAAGGATCACTGCTAGCCCCGATCCTGTTCAACATCTATATGGCAGACATCCCTCAAAATCCTCTCACATCCACCATCGCCCTTTATGCAGATGACACGGCTATACTAGCCAGATCCCGCCAACCACATCTCGTAACCAAAAAACTACAAGACACCATCCTGAATCTAGAAAAATGGTTTACAGACTGACGACCACAATTAAACCCCCAGAAAAGCACAGCGATAATCTTCACAAGAAGATGAGCATCCCCAAAGGAGACATCACCCTGTTCAACTCTAAAATTCCCTGGAAAACTGAAGCAAAATACCTTGGAACACTTCTCGATAAACGATTATGCTTCAACAGCCACATCTAGAGCACATGCACCAAAGCTTTAAAGTTATCGCCCAGCTATACCCCTTGATCAACAGACACAGCAAACTAAGCTCAAGAAACAAAATTCTACTCTACAAGACAGTGATCCGTCCCACAATTATATACGCCTCCCCAGCCTGGAGCCATACCTCCAAGACAAACATCCTCAAACTACAAAGACTACAGAACAAGTGCCTGCAAATGATACTGGACGCCCCGTGGTTCATCAGGAACGCCCAGATCCACTGGGACATAAATATCCCCTACATCTCTCCACTACTACGCTCCCTAGCAGAAAAATTCTTTATTAAGACATCTACGCATCCAAACCAACTAATACAACAAGCCGGAAACTATGACGGTAATGACCAATGGAAACATAAAAGACCGAAAGCCATCATAACATTCAACGATGTATAACCACTTCTGCTCACTCAAGGCAAGCTAAAATAGCTCACAAATCTCTCTCTCATCACTGCTCCCGAAATAGACAACAGGGAATATAAAAAGCGTCAAGCTTCACCCTCTGCACCATATATGTCCTGCGTCCTATCTTGGTATTACCCAGGTCTACCTACTCACTGATGAGACCTCAATAAAGTCGAAACTGGTCTGGGTAGTGACCTTCCCTCATAATGTAAAACAGTAATACATCTCCTAGGAGCTGCGTTTTACATTATGAGAAGGGGAAAATATTAAGGACAGTGATCGAAACTTGCTCCACCTTTGCTCTGAGTTGCGCTAGTGTTGTACTACCAGGTGTTGACTTACGCTTGGACTCACTGAAAGTTCTCTGGCACGAAACTCTTAGATTTTGATCTTCGAGTTTCTTATTCAGCTTTGAAATAATGAGGGATTTATTATCCCCTTAACTGTAGTTGTTTCTATAATTTTAATAATGAATTCTAATCACTGTGTAACCATTACCTTTATACAACTCATCTGTCATGTTATTATAAAAAGTAAAGGTGTCCATGAAGTAAGCATGACCACCTCTTCAAAAAGCCATGCTGCCCCTCCATACGATATCCTATTCCTGAGTTTAAAATTGGTCAGTAATTTGCTACTTTGGTCATAGAACCTCTGTCATGCAATGGAATTTTTTTTTGCCTTCTTCCATTTCCTTGGAACTCTATCTGAGCTGAGATTCAGATTAAGTAATCTAGTCAAAGGGACTACCAGTTTTGTATACATGTGTGAATACAGAATCTGTATTTACATTCAGATTCTGTAATATCCTATGCACCTTTACTTCCACATTAATCCCTGTCATATCTATTACTATAATATCTTCACCTGGATGATACACTTTTGCAAAATGATCACTCAACAATTCAAGTATTTTGTCTGCTTCAGTCACCTCCCTACCATTTGTATTCTTTAAAATCATTCTATTGTGGTCATTCTTTCTTTTCGTTGCCACATACCGAAAGAACTCTTTTGGATTATCCTTGGCTCATTCAGCTGATCTCCTCTCATACTCCAATTTTGCCTTACTGACCATAACAGTCCCTCTTCTGGCCTGTGCTTTATACTGCTCATGGGCTTGTTGGTCATCACTCCTCTCTCTCTCTATATACAGGGTGTTCGGGATAAATTTGACATATTTATAATTAATTATATTTTTCCGTAAGTTACATGTATTAACACACACTTCTCTTCATTTAAAAGTTTGGACCCTTCTTCATTCATATACAAGATGTCAGAAAGGATGGATAGCTGGAACCCACCTGAATCATGGAAGAGAATAACTTGTATCATGATGATTCGTGCCCGCCATCAAAATAAGGATATTACGACTGCTGCCCAATGCTCCCTGAATACAGTAAAAACAATCAGGCATGAACTAGAGACTTGCAATGGTGACTACGAGGATGTAGCAAGAAGAAAGATCCCTAGCAGACGATCTGATTGCGTTCGTACAGCAGAATTCCTCGCAAATCTGCAGGAACAGGTGTTGAAGAACCCTGGCATTGGAATTCGGGCTTTGTTCGTGGAGTTGCTAACTGTAGTCAAGCCCTGGATAACAAGGGTAGCCAATGGTAGGCCGTATGTATGGCAGCAGGATTCGGCCCCTTGCCACACCTCTGGGAAAAGTCAAAAATGGTTGTCTGAAAATTTCTACGACTTCACCAGTCCAAATGTTTGGCCTCCAAACTCCCCAGACCTTAACCCCATGGATTATTTTGTATGGGGCGCAGTTGAAAAAGACACCAATCGCACTTCCAGTAATACAAAAGCCCAGTTAATGGATAAAATTAAAACAGTTTTTGCGGCCCTTCCCAGGGAGACTGTAGCATCAGCTTGTTCGAGGTTCCGAAGCAGAATTGAAGCTGTGATCGATGCTAATGGTGGTTATTTTGAGTAAATCTTGTTGATAGTATTGTAATTAACTCTGCCTGTAATGTTTTTTTGTCAATTCATTAAATTTAATAGATACAAAGAAGATTTTCTTTTTCCTTACGAAACTGTCAAATTTATCCCGAACACCCTGTATATATATATGAATCTTTTCCACATGCTTCTCTTTCTTTGTAACTCCTACTTAATGCTGTGTTCATTTATATGAATCTTTTCCACATGCTTCTCTTTCTTTGTAACTCCTGCTTAATGCTGTGTTCATTTAATTCCCAGTTTATTAATTCTCTTAACTCTTGGTATGCAATCAGCTGCTTGTTCCTTTAAATATCCCTTTAGCATTTCCCGTGCACTACTAACATCTTTTCCCTGAAATATATTCACCCATGGTACCACTCCAAGAAATTTTCTCAGTTTTTCATAGTTCGCAGCTTTGTAATTCCACATGAAATCCTTCTTTACTGAAAATTCCATATGGTTAGTCTACCCCCCAGGTTACATACACAAATCCTCAGATGTAATCATAACGTTCAGTCACTCTTGATCCCCAAGTACCTTCCATTACGTGCTGCCTTAGGTAATTATTTCTAAGAAGCTGCATAAATTGTATTTCCATATGACCTTTACGTCTTCCAATCTACATCCCCATAATGATAATTACCCATTTTTATTTGCTGATACATATCAACCCCACCATCCTTTGCATTTCCTCACTTATAGCAACAGCAACCAAATATTTTGTCATATTCGCTTGTATCTTATACTAGACATCAAATATACTGCTTTCCAATTAACTGATTTCCTGTGGTACTACCACTCTAAAAGAATGGTAGTACTACAGGCTGCAACTCATCTGATATCATTTGTAATACCCTTTGCTCCACCCTATTTGCTCTGTCTGTCTGTTCTAAAAATACTATAACCTTCACTTTCTATACCAATAATTATATCAGTCAGTCTCACTAATATTAACTTTTGGCCAATAGGAACTAACCAATGATAAAAATTCCTCTTCCTTGTTCCTATTACTTCTGGCATTAGTATATATGAATGATATAAACCTCATAGGCTCATAATTAACCTTATGCTTTGTACCCACAATCCCATTCTTATTTTTTACCTCAGAAACTAGAGTAGCATTTTCTTTCTACATACCCATTTGCTTTATTGGTGCTTACATGCACACTCACCTGCTTCCTAACAACTTTAGTTTCACTTATTTTGCACATCTAATCCTATTATAGTCTGCAGCACTTTTTCTAAACTCCAAACTAAATCTGTCTTGATGCAAACCATCTGCCTTATATAAATCTTTTTGGTCATCAAATAGACTCCCCCACATCCAGAAACTGCACTCCCTTCCCCTTACACAACCTGTGCATTGAGTCATTTGTAATTATAGCTCTTCGTAACTCACCTCTTTCACACTGTGGCAGTTGACTTAATATCTTTTTTTTTCCTTTTCTCAGCAGCACCACTTGCCAAATGTTTTTTCAATCTCTCAAGCTTACATTTCATCCTATGAAAGACTCCACGTGAACAAGCTATCATTTGCATTACATCTAACTATTCTCTACACCATCCATGCTTTTATATTTGCACCTGCACTGGCATCGTTCCTTCTTGCATATTGCTCTCACATCATGTCTTCCATTCATCCCTCTTTTACATACTCTTGCAATCTTCTCATTTCCTCCCTTACTATTATACTTCTCTCATCCAAGCCTTCATTTGTTTTCTCATCCTCTTGAACTTTTTATATTAGCTAATTTTATCTGAATCATCCTAATTTCTCCATTCACGGTCTTCATTCGAGTCTTCAAATCCTCTACTTTCAGAATACCTCTATTTCTTTTTTTCATGAAATGAAGAGTAAACAAAGCAGGGCCAGAAAGAAATGATAGGTAATTCTCAATGGTCTTAGAATTCACAGTAAAATTTTGTGCTTTGGTACTGCTGATACAGAATGAAACACTGACTACTACAGATTTCTTCAAATACCCTTCCAGAAGCAAAGACTGATGTCTGTCTACCAACTTCTCCAGTTACATTAAATGTAATCTAAGAGGTGAAGGAAATGGCAATCCCAACACTGAAGGCATTATCTTGAAATGTGGATTGATAGAAGAAAAATTCATATCAGATATCTGATTGTTACTTATCCCAGTCTTAGCAGATCCTTGCTACTGTAACTATTATCTTGGTATAAAATATCAACAAAAGATGAAAGAGGAGGCTTTTCAGATAAGGTGAGGACCCTAGGCTCTAAGTCTTGAATTATATCATGAGCAATGTGAGTGGATGTGAAAAACTCGGGGAGTATTTAAGATGAGGTTTGACTCTGATCATTTAAGATGAGATTTGACTACCAACTAATCCAACAGTGGTAAGTACATGCTGCTTGTTATCTACAATTAACATATCCCATATTAATATAATTAACATATGGTGATCCATCCACCATTACAGAACATTATAAAACATTAGAAAATTATTTCTGAGTAACACTAGTGTTTATATATAAATAAGGGAAAGTTGAGTTGATGGATGGTTAAGTAGTGAGGACTCTGGTCTTCATTCTCTTGTGATCAACATTGCTTCCTTGTTAATATCCTCAAGCCCTTCTGTTGATACTAGCTCTATGGTTCCTGACTTCACCTGCTCCTTTATACATTTATTTGAAGCACACAAAGAAGTCTTCTACGCGGTCTTCCTCTTTTCTGCCTACCTAATAGTGGTAATTCTGCCTCAAGCTGTTTTTGTTGTGGCCCAGTAAGAGGCAAGGCCTCTTACTGGGTGAGGATCACATTCCTTCTGAAGATGAGAATGACTCATCTTCTTCGGCTAATCCAGCACCGCTAAGACAGACTGAATAGTTCATTTGTAACTGGCATTAATACAACATCTTGGTGCAGACTATAAGAAGATACAGCACATGATTTAAAGTATCCAGAAACTCAACCTGCAGCTTCTTTAAAACCTTCAACATTTAAACTTCAGCAACATTAAGAAATGAAGACAGCTGGTCTTGCAAAATGCTCACTTCACCTCTATACACAAAATTCACCATCACTTTCAGATCTGTGTATTTTATGTCACTGAGGATCACAATGGGATGATACATGTCAAACTATATAAACCAATAGAGAGAAATCAAAATTGTGTATGTAAACAAAGCCTACTGTTTTCCAGTAGTGAAAAATAAATGTCACACAAAGGTAAAACTTTGAAATCAAAACATAGCCCACAGTCATTACTCCTTTTCAACTAAGTAGATCATACAAAATTTGGTCATCATAGTTTCAATGATGCAAATCCGTCTAGAAGCAATATTCAATTTTACCTATAATATATATTGAATTATGCTCGCATACATTACATTGTGTTTGGTTGCCTTTTACACAAATAACTACTTGTTCTGCTGTGTTGTTGATTTTGTCTAAATGATCAGTGTGAAAATGATAGCTATAGTCTTCGAGATATTGTGACTATCAACATAAATGTTTGATTAGGTTGAGAAAACCAGTAAATTCACTGATCATTCAAAATAGGTGTTGCATGTGCCTTGATCAAGTTATTGCATGGACTCAGTGACCACATGCAGTGTTATCCACGAAGACTGGAAATAGAACCTTTATTTTTGCAGATTAGGTTGCAATTCCAGCAAAGCATACCCTACACCAATACCACTTTCACTGCTCTAGAGAGAAGCTATACGTGCATTTATAAAATGGCATTCCTTCAGCCCATTCTCGTATATCATGGGCTCAGGTGCAATGTCATGTGGAAACAGATGCAACTTGGTCTGCCAAACCTGGGATTCAAATTCCTACAGAACATATCCCACACCAATATATCACTTCCACTGGCCTAGATGGTAGAAACTATGTAATATATAACTTTATTAAGTGGTACACAAGGCATGTTCCATTCTGAATGAGGATGGTCATAATTCAATATTAAGTCTATACATAAAATTGTAAACCTACATTGTTTTTTTTTTTTTTTTTCAATATATTTTGATGGCTGAACAGTAACATTATAAAGATGCAACATATGCATATATCAATAACTATTTGGGAACATTGATCAAGTGTAAACGGATAAGTATTTTAATACTGACTAGTTTCACCAAACTTAAGCCGCTGGCATAGTCAGGGTACAAGCACTGAGGTTAAAACATATCACAAAATAGATCTTAACTGAAAATTCTAAAAATTATAGTTACAAACTAAAATAGCATTGAACGTGAATAATACACGTATCGTGTGTACATGATTTACTAGTTGTTGCTAAGGAACATTCTATAGTTAGCATTAAAGTTAATTTCTTGTGTGTTCAGAGATCTAATTAGGGTTTTCCATATCTCTGGAAGTATTAAACCTTGGTTCCTGTGTTATCTGTAGTGCGTGCGACTGTTGCTGCTTCTTTAAACATTCGAGAGTGGTAGTCTTCTTCTATGTAAGGGGTACAACTTTTGTCCCACTTAATGATGTGGTTTGTTATGGAGAAATGTGATGACAGGCCTGATATGTCTTGTCTGTTGTTTTTAACATAACCAATGTGTTCCTTCTGTCTAATCTCGAGGCTTCTCGAAGTCTGGCCGATGTAACTCGAGCCACACGAGCATGGGATATCATAGACTCCAGCATACTTATAGAAAGGATGGGTATCTTTTGGAGATCGTAGTAGTTTATGAACTGTTTCTATAGGTTTGAATGTTACTCTTATTTTGTGTGGTTTGAGGAGATCAGCGAGCTTGTTAGAGATACTGCTCACATATGGAATGGCGATTGTTGTAATATATTGAGCGTCTTCTCGTTCTCTTTGTGGTGGCTCAGAGGAAAGGATTTTGTTGACGATTCTTCGTGGGTAGCCACTCAAGGCGAGGATATTAGATATCAATGTTAATTCATCTTGGAGGTCCTTTTCATCTGTTGTAATGCGGACAGCTCTTTTCTTTAGTATGTGTACTATGCTGAGTTTGTGAGAAATGTGGTGTGAGGAGCTGAAATGTAGATAACATCCTGTATTCATAGATTTCCTGTAGACTGATAGGTTCATAAGGCCATTAACTTGCTTCTTAATTAAGATGTCTAAGAACGGTAGTTTGTCTGAATGATATAATCACGTAATCACAAGAACGATATTTATTTAACCAAATATTTCAGTCTGGAAATAGCAGACCATCGTCAGTGGTAATACAAGAACAGTTTAAAAATACAAGCTAGAATACTAACAATAGATCGTTAAAATTATAACACGCCGCGTGATGTTAAATCACTATAGAAATATTTGGTTAAATAAATCTTTCTTGTGATTACGTGATTATATCATTCAGCCTTATGTCACAAGTATCCTTGAAACAACAGGTAGTTTGTCTTTTTCAAGTTCTAGAGTAAATTTAATAGAATGGTGAACCATTCTATTAAATTTACTCTAGAACATGAAAAAAGGAGTTGATTTTATTGAGAAAATCAATTAGGTCATCTTTGTTGTGGTTCCATACAATTAAGATATCTCCACCAAATTATTGGTTTAGGATTTATTTGAGATAGAATTTTATTTTCGAGATCCTCCATAAATAGGTCAGCACAAGAAGGTGAAAGGAGGCTACCGATTGCCAGGCCAGTTAATTGTTGGTAAATAGTTTTCTTCCAAGAAAAATAGTTTGAATTTAGGCAATGATTGTACAGTGAAATTATATCTTGTGGGAATAAAGTATCTAAGATGTTGATAACTTCCACCACAGGAACATTTGTAAAAAGAGAATTGACATCTAAGCTTGCAAGTAGATCATTATCAGATATAGTAATGTTTTTTAATTCTATCTCAAATAAATCCTAAACCAATAATTCGGTGGAGATATATGTAGATGATATCTTCATTGCATGGAACCACAAGAAAGATGACCTAATTGATTTTCTCAATAAAATCAACTCCTTTCACCATTCTATTAAATTTACTCTAGAAGTAATTTCACGACTGGGAAACTCATATATAGAGGTTAATGACTTTGTAACAGTTGATGTTTAATGCATTATTGTAACGATAGGCCATTTGCCTATATTGTAATATCTTCTTTATTCTTTCAAGCAGTGCGTTTTTGCTTTCGTAACCTTTCTTACTTATTCTATTGTGTACTATGTTCCATCTTTCGTATTTACTAGTCGTATATGCCTATGGACACTTATTTGTTAGGAAAATTTATTTGTTAAGACTGTGCCACCAGTATTTCTATATCGGCATAAGACTCAGCAATGCGTCTGGTAGATCTCTCTCTTACTAGTATAAATTCCTTCAATAAAGTTTACATAAACAGTCGTGGTTCTGAAGTACTTAAACTACACTTTTAATGCCTTAGTTGTTTCCCCACTCACAGATCCGAGTTTATTTAGGAACAGTGCATTGTAAAATAAAAGATCAGGCAGCACTCTATTGACATATAATTAAAACACATTTATTTACATTAATAACAAAGTACATTAATTAAATGATAGGGAAGTTACTCTCTCTACCTATCCGTTAGATTTTTAGCATAAAGAAACAAGCTTTCCCTTTTCAATACTAAATAACTATACAATATAATTACTCAATTACTTCTCCGCTTATTAAATCCAATTATTGAAGCTCTAATTTACTCATAAAAGTAAACTAACTATGCTAAGTTATTTCACAAATCTTATGACAATTAATAACATGCGAAATGACTCTCTTATGGACACTTCTTATTACAGTTAATTCTTATCAGTCCATCTATAACATATCTCCTAGATTACAAAAGGAATGTACAACAAAAGATGGAACAAACTTACAGAGGCTTTGTGTTGCACACTCATCCAAAGGTCTTGCACTAAAGTCCCTACTATGCTTTTCCTTTCATCTCGGGCCTTAGGCTTCCGTCTGGAGAGTCTTGCTTCAAGGGGCATTTCGTCAGGATATTGGCAGGCCTTGGACTGCAATTTTCCGGTACTCGAAAAGCTCGGGCAAGAGGTTTCAGCATACAGGCTTGAAGATCACTCTACGGCTTTTGGCTTTGGTTGACCTCCCTCAGCAAAAGACATCCTACCGACACTGCCTCGGGTATTTACATCAGTCGTTCTCTCGTCATTCTCATTCTTCTCCTCTGGCATGGGTTCGCTGTAACGTCTAGTCCTCTGGATCCTACTGCCGATATTTCTACCTTCAACTGCCCGACTCTTCTGCCTCTAACTGCCAACTCCGATGTTCGGCTCAGCCCCTTTTTATTTCACGTTCTCCGGGACCTTGCACAAAGGGTTGTAACCCTTGAAGAATTCAGCACGACTCCTTGATCTTCTGTTAAGACTGACCTGTTCTTTCTTCTCATCCGTGCACTCCTTTAATCCTATCTTGTCGGGCAGCGGAAATTTGTCTGAACATTGCCAATCGCTTTGACACTGACCTAGAAGGTGTTTATATGCAGAGCTCACAAACAACTTTCTCATACACTTAAATCGTAAACAACTTTCTTGTGCACTTATACATAGCTATTATACAAAGTTCCGGTGGCAAAGCATTGCCTTTGTCTCCTCTTTTCCACTTATCAACTCGCACATCTTGAACCTATCCTCATAGGGAGCATTCCACAGACCTCTCACTAGCTTGATCACACAGATCTGGGTCCTGATGATGAGACCTCAGTAAAGTCAAAACTGGCTCATGTGAAGTCATTAGCCTCTATATATGAGTTGTCCAGTCATGAAATTACTTCAGGTTCAAACTTTGTTTGCTTGCACTTGGATAAAGGATTAAACCAAGAATATAATTTCTTGGCATCTTTAATTTACAGTATAACCAAGTGAAAAAACTTTCAACAACTATCTCCAATCTAGAGTATTTTAGTAATAAGATGTGACACCTTTTGGTTACTTGTATATGGAAATATGACTTTTGCATTACTTCAAACTTGGTATCACTTCTGAGTCTGGCTCCCACTGATGGGATGTCAGTATGAGTTGCCCATTCTTGAAGTTACTTACACTCTCGGATAAAGGATTAAACCAAGAATATAATTTTCATGGCATCTTTATAGTATAAACAAGTGGAAAAACTTTCAGCATTTCAACAAACTGGTTAGTGCCTTGACAGCTTAAAAAAAAAAAGTAAAGTTCTTTTATTATAAACCAATTCTTAAGATCCATATAGAAAATATTTAATTTTTTAAGCTAACTTACTATTTTCAAAATGTTCTTTTAAATAGAAAAGAAAATGATAATTCAGTTTGTGATAATCCCAGCATAGACAGTGGTAAGCTTTCAAGAACAAGAATTTCAAACAGTTAATAAATTTAATTCAGATGTATAATTTTAAGAAGTGGGTTCAGATAGTGTTGAAGCTCTTGAAAATCAGAGCTCCAGGTAAAGCAAGACACTTTGCTAATAGTTCAAAGAATTAAAGCTGTACTCAGATAATGAAATAGTTGTCTCTATTGATGAAGGTGTTTCCAGAAGAATGAATGTAGTGAATTTAGGTTGAAACTTGTGGAAGGTTTATAATTGTATTCATGGTCCTAAATAATCTATCAATATTATGATGGGTTACTGACACTGAATTTAGGAATATAATATACATCAGTTTCGATATAAATTAAAATGGGACTTAAGAAAGGGGCAGCAACAATAAAATAAGTACTTAAAATTGCAGGGGAAAGGGAGTTTAATTAGTAAAACTACATACAAAAGCAATGTAGACAGTACAATATTTTGAACAAGTAGAACATGTTAGACAGAATTGGTAAAATCAGAACATGCAATTATGCATCTCTCACTTATCTCATAATCATGTAGAGGAAATTTAGATCAGAAGTCACAAAACTAACACTAAATTTGAATCTTTATCAAAAGTTCAAGAAAATTTTTGAAAATGTTAACTGAAAAAAAGCAGAATTTATCAATTAATTCAAGAGAAGGGAGTTACAAGAAGGAGATATTTCTGATAATGCAAAGAAAAAAAAAACTGGTGTAGCTGTAATGAATTATGATACATTTCTAGTTTCTGTACTGCTCAGTTAACAATTCTTTCAAGCAAACACCCAATCAAGTATTTCTCCATTAATCTCTTAAAAACACAAAGTGAGTCAACTACACATTTATAAGGAGATCAATTTGAGATATGAACTTGTCAATATTTTAATTTTTGACAACTTTTGTTTAAATTTGATCAGATTGTTTAAATATGATACGTTTTCTTGATGAAATATAATAAATTTAGTTTAATCCTTTATTCAAGTAATTAATATCTTTATTTTAATAATATTCCCTTTAATACTTAGTGATATAACATCACACGGCTTGTTCTATTTTAAAATGATCTATTGTTAGTATTCCACCTTGTATTTTTTAAAACTGTTTAATAGAAATAGCATCTTTTTGATACAGGAATGCATGTTTCAGTAATAACATGAGATTCATTTCTTTCGATTAGAGATTACTTAAAAGCATGATAATTCATTCCTTTCTTTTAGTGTTGCACTGCGATCAGCATTCATTTTAGAAATTATGGACTCTACAACCATGTTATAAATAACTCTTTTAATTTCCCTACGTTTCGATCTTCATATTAAGATCATCATCTGGAGTATATACAAATATACAAGGACAATCTGAGTTACATTATACACAGTAAGCTAAAGGAACAATGATTTGATCACCGGTTAATCTACTGGCATGACCTCTAGTGAAAAAAAAAAAAAAAAAAATACAAATTAATTAATTATTTAGAAACTACATCAAAACTAAATTCTATTTAAGATAACATGGGAAAATATTCTTTCTTATAGATAGTCTTCTTTCAGTAATGAAAGAAGACTATCTATAAGATAATAAGAAAATGATGTCCTATTTTTAACATTACAATTATTATTTTAGATTTAGGATTCTGGATTATCTATAGTCCTATTTATAGTTAACTCTTAGAGAGAAAGGTTCCGTGGGTAGAATATGTGCCTTCCATATGCTTGGGATTTTTAGACCATCATTATTGTACAGACTAGGGTGGTTGATAAGAATCTCACAGGCTTCCTTAAATTTGCATTCATACCATGTTTTGGTGTGATGTAAACAACTGGTGCTTTTCCAGTCAATTCTATGTAAAGTGTTCAGGGCATGGTCAGAAAGGCCAGCTTCACCATAGTTATTATATTTAATGTGTCGTTTATGTTCCTTTTGTCTGATAGGAATTGTGCATCCTGTTTTCCTATCAGACAAAAGGAACATAAACGACACATTAAATATAATAACTATGGTGGAAGCTGGCCTTTCTGACCATACCCTGAACACTTAACACAGAATTGACGGGAAAAGCACCAGTTGTTTACATCACACCAAAACATGGTATGAACGCAAATTTAAGGAAGCCTGTGAGATTCTTATCAACCACCATAGTCTAAACAATAATGATGGTCTAAAAATCCCAAGCATATGGAAGGCACATATTCTACCCACGAAACCTTTCTCTCTAAGAGTTAACTATAAACAGGACTGTAGATAATCCAGAATCCTAAATCTAAAATAATAATTGTAAAGTTAAAAATAGGACATCATTGTTACTGAAAGAAGACTATCTATAAGAAAGAATATTTTCCCATGTTATCTTAAATAGAATTTAGTTTTGATGTAGTTTCTAAATAATTAATTAATTTGTATTTTTTTTTTTTTTTTTTCACTAGAGGTCATGCCAGTAGATTAACCGGTGATCAAATCATTGTTCCTTTAGCTTACTGTGTATAATGTAAGTCAGCTTGTCCTTGTATATACTCCAGATGATAATCTTAATACGAAGATCGAAATGTTGGGAAATTAAAAGAGTTATTTATAACACGGTTGTAAAGTCCATAATTTCTAAAATGAATGCATAATATAATTCAGTTAGCCAAGAAAGTGAAGCTGAGGGGAATTTTTAATCAAGAATAAGTTGCAACACAGGTGTTAAAAGCTGAAGCTGATTTGAATTTGAAACTTTTGCTTGAATTTGTCATGACTTAGGGAATGTCAATTTATTTTTTTTCATGTTAGGAAATGAGCAGGAATACTACAAGTCTTCTCTCACAAAACCTTTGACTCCTTTCTTGTTTGATTCAGTTCTTCAGAACTTAATTAGCTGTAATAAAGTTCACAAATATAAGCTGTTTAAAAAATTCAACATGTTTCAGAGAGAAGGAAATTACTTGGCCACTTCCAATAAATATGGTTTGAACATTCTGTTATTATAAATTTAAACAGATAAACCCAGTTTTATTAAATAATACCAAACAGTATATTAAAATATACAGAAAAACTTAAACTTCTATAGCAGTACAAAAGTAGGGTTAATTGAATATTCTCAACAAGAAGAGTCTTTTTCTTCTATTGAAACCAAATTGAATTGTTACCTATTTTGATGGTGTGCTGAATTGTTCTCAAAGCTTGACCTCAATTCTGATTACTTACTAGGCACCTTTGAAAAAAAAGAACACAGACACATTTACTATACAGCACCAAAGATTCCATTTATCTCAAATGCCCTAGTATGCATGCACAATTCTTCACAATGTTTGCAAGCTTTAATGAACATTGTGCTATCTGTTATGTTAGGAAAAAGTGTTCTGTTTTTCAAGATGACCTGTTGATATATTCTGTAGACTATGACTCTCATTATACAGCTTTCCCTTATAATTAGAATCAAAAGAAGTCATAGAGATTATATGATGCAGTGCAGACATTAATGATTTTTCTGTGACCTCCAATTATCATGTAAATAAACATTTCTACTGATGGAAAGTTAAAACCAATTTGCTCATCCATATATTCCTACATAGGTGTAATTGTAAAAGTAACTTGCAACTGCATGAAGATTGAAAACACAAATACTTCAATGTGTGTTCAGGATTAAAAATTGACAGTAACCTAAAGTGGGAACCACATGTTAGAGAAGTATGTAACAGAGTAAATTTATGCTGTTTTTCTTTTTAAGAAGATTCTTAAGAACAATGATAAGAACATTATATTTCATATAAGATACAAATTTTTATATATAGTATAGTATTCTAAGCCGGGAAGTAATTTTTTAACAAAATAATATGCATTCTATGCAACATTAAATATAGAGACACTATTAAACATCACTTGACACAATTATGTAACTATAGGATGCTACTCTTCTTAAAATTTGATATGTAAACATTAGACAGGAAACTTAATTCTGAAAAAAGAAGGCAGTAAATACACAATCCCAAAAGCACAAAAAGAAATAATACATACATATTTATTTGGTTCCTAAAATCCTTAACAGCCTAACTCTTTTAATAAGAAATTTGATCAGAGAGTAATTTAATATTGATAAGAAAAATTGACAGTTTGTATAGAATAAATGTATAAATCTATCTAGAAATTAATGCCATAATAGAAAATCAGCTGTCATGTAGGCACTTACTGTATATATTTTATTCCCTGTTTTTTTTTTTTTTTTTTTTCCTCACTGTTATTCTGTGCTAGTGTATTGATATGTGTAATGTTGATACATTTCATACAGCACCATAACTGGGATGGGGTTATATTGTCTTTTGTACAATTCTGAAAATTTTTATGAAAATGTAAACTGAAGTTAAAAATAAAATTTTATTGTAAACCTAAAAGTGAAAGCTTCTTTCTAGAGAAGATTGTATATCTTGGCCATGTGATAAAATGAAATGGATCAAATGTTAGTGCTGTAGTCTACTTTAGTGTCCCAAAACAAGAACAGGTTGGACAGTTTGTTGATATAGTAAATTTTTACCTACCATACATTCCAAACTGTTTATTATATTTAAATTCTATGCTTAATCTTATAAAGAAAGGTGTAAAATTCTCCTGGAGGCTATTATTCTGAAAGTTCACTTTAACTCATGTAAAATAGGTGATTTTTATCTGTTTTACTGTGTTTTTTTCTCAGAGAAATTTATGATTATAGTATATTACTGCTGATTTTCTTGGGTTTTGTTGTATTTGGTTTATTTTATAACATATTTGCTGCATATCAATATATAAGAGTGCTGTAAAATGGTGCCAAAAAACCGCAAAAGAATATAGCAGCAAAAAAAAACAGGAACACAAATATAAATAGCGAAGCAGGCTTCTCCCACCAAAGAAATTGAAGATGAATTAACTTTTGAAATCTCAAGATTAAAACTACTTTTCAGACAAATGACATGGAAGTTGCAAAAAAGAGTTGAGAGGTATCTAGAGGAGCACAGGAAAGACAAAGTAAGGAGCAAAATACATGGCAACAATCCAATGTTGTTGTTGTCCTATCCTTTGAAGAGTCTTAGATGTTTCCATGTGCTCCTTGAACTGCTTTGGCTATGTCGATGATTTTGTTTGTATAGAGCTGTTGTTCAGGATTAGGATCTATTTCTTGCAAGGCTGTTGTTTATTATTTTAACGGTATAATAGAACACAGAAACTAAGTAAATAATTAATTTATTAACTTGATGCTGATATTTCGCTGGTATTATAACCAGCATCTTCAGAGCACAAAAACACTGTTTGTCACAATACGCGAGACTAAAACAACATGGTGTACTTAAACGAAATTGTAGCAGCAACACAAAGACTAGAGTCCTGATTTTGGCGCCCTCGATCTGAAAAAAAAAAAAAAAAAAAAAAAAAAAAGCTATCATATATTACTAGAGTCCTAGAAAAGTGCTAGTTTTTTCTTAATATGACTGTCTTCCAGATCTTCGGCAAGTTAATACAGCCATATTTGTTGAGATTTGGAGTGTGTTTTAGGGCTTGTGTTGCCTCTAAGAACAATCTCTCTGATTTATACGGGTTTCTGTGTAGTACTTTTGTGTTTTTCCAGTTGATCCTGTGTGCAGGGGTATCCAGAGCATGGTCTGCAGGGACTTCCCATAATGATAATTCCGGAGAATCATATCATTTTGTGACAGTGTTTTTGTGACGCGTATTGTGACAAACAGTGTTTTTGTGCTCTGAAGATGCTGGTTATAATACCAGCGAAATATCAGCATCAAGTTAATAAATTAATTATTTACTTAGTTTCTGTGTTCTATTATACCGTTAAAATAATAAACAACATGTTCGACGAACACATAAGTCTGTCCACACGTTCTTGCAAGGCTGTTGTAATTGCTGGACAGGCAAAGATGTGAGTGGGTGTCAGTTCAGTATTGGGGCAGTTGTTGCAGTTTCTATATGTTCTCGTATCATCTGTATTGAACTTAATTCCTCTATAACGTCCTGTTCGTAGTCTTGTTATCGTGGTGGAGGTCTTTCTGTCAGCACTGATTTCGGGAATTTGATATTGTATCACTGATTTCAGTGGAATTAGTTTAGCTTTTGCTAGTGCGTTAGCATCAACAAGGGTTATCATGTGAGTTTCTTGTTTGAGTTCTCTGGCCGCTTTTGCTAATTTATCAGCTGCTTCATTGTAATCAATGCCTACATGAGCAGGAATCCATTGTAAATTAGCAAAAGAGGCCAGAGAACTCAACCAAGAAAGATGTGGCAACTTTTTCCTAAACACTTTCGTTGATTTAAGAGTTTATGGGTGTCTTGTGTGAGCTTGGTACTGCCATTTTTGATTGCCTCCATAGCTGATCTTGAGTCACTGTAAATTATGATTCCCTCAGATTGTTGAGATAATGATAATTTTAAGTAGGCTTCAAGTGCTTTATTTATTGCGTAAAGTTCGCTGGTAAAATTGGAAGTGATTCTCCCAGATTCAACTTTTATTGAAAGTTTTTTACCTTTCGGGAGTAGAAGGAAAACACCAGCACCTCCATTAATGATATTGGTGTCTGACGATGCATCGGTATAACAAATAACCTGTTTGGAGGATGAAAGAAGGTTGATAGTATTTAGGTCTTTTTCTTTTAGCATTTCTTTTGATTTTTTTTTTTTGTTACAGAGTTGAGTTTTCTGGGTGCAAAAATCAAAAATGTAACAAATGCAATTGAAAAATAGAAAAGGAGAGATGGTAGTTCTTGTAGGAGCAAACAAATTAACTAGCAATAAATACAGAATGAGAGAATATCAAAAGGACTGCTGAAGGAAGTGAAAGTGGAGAGTGAGAAAGTGAAATTATTACTTTATTACCAAGAAATGATAATACTGAATTAAGAAGAGTGATGTTGGCAAATGCTGAGTAGAAGATAGAATTATATAAAAGGGATGGCACTTAATGCATTTTGTATCAAGAATCGGGAGAAATTATTTATCAGTATGAGACCTAGAAAACTAGATCACGATGGAAGAAATGGTGAGAATCTATGCAGCAGCAACTAAGTTATGCAACTATGTTAATGATACAAATATGCTTAATCACTGAGATGATTGTGTTCATCTGGCTAAGTGAGGCATTACATACAAATAGAGATCTGCAAGTCGTCCAACTGGGCCATACTCCAGGAAATAAATGAAGCTAGAGATTTAGGGGTTGTGGAAGAGAGAGTTAAAGTTTAGAGGCCATATTGCTAAGGTAGCCCATAAGATTACTTCGCTATTGAAAAACACATTAACAAGTAGAGATAAGGAAGTTATCATTACTCTTTATAAGGCCTTGATATGCCCACATCTGGATTACTGTGCTCAAGTCTGATCTCCTATCTCTTGGGGATGAGGAAGCAGTAGAGAGGATTCAGAAGCGAGTGACCAAGATGGTGAATGGCCTATGGAATGTTCCCTATGAGGACAGACTGAAGGTATGTGGATTGCAGAAGTTGGTTGATAGGGAAAAAAAAGAGGGGATATGATATTTAAGTTGCTTAAAGGGTTTTATAGGATAGATGCAGGGGAAATGTTTCAGCACTTGGCTAGAGGCTGAAACTAGGGGGTCATACCTGGAAGTTGAATAAAGATGTGGCCAGTAAGGGGAGTGTGAGGACTAGTTTTTTGCTTGGAGAGTGGTAAATGAGTGGAATGGGTTGCCAGAGTCAGTTGTGAGTTCTTTGTCTGTTAATGGGTTCAAGGAGAGGTATGACAGATTGTGTGGATAGATTGGGTCTCCCACGATGAGTCTTCAGACTCCATGGAGGTGCCTGTATAATAATAATAAAATTAATATAGAGGAGAGAATATACATGAAAAGCCTGGAGGTAAGTTATGTTTGTACACAAATGCCAGAAATATCGGGAACAAAGGGGTAGAGTTTTTGACCTTGGAGAATATGCTGGGGCCTCAGATTGTAGGTATTAGGAGAGACCTGGCTCTCAGAGGCAGATATATTACCAAGTGTAAAAAGTACAGTATTTTTAAAAAGTATAGACAAGATCAGAGAGAGGAATGGAAAAGTTGGTCCTTGTTAGGGATCTAAATAGCAGAGTAGGAAATGATTGTGAGACATACAAAAATATTTTGGGAAAATTTGGAGAAAAGAGCAAAGCTAATAATAATGGCAAATATCTGTTGGATTTCTGCTCAGGATATGGACTGGTTATTACTAACACCATGTTCCAACATAAAAATGTGCACAAATTCACATGGAGAGAAGAGGCTAGGAATAAGAAAAGTCTCATTGACTATGTTATTGTTGATAGTGATGTTTTCTCCCAGGTGCAGGACACCAGAGTGTACAGAGGATTTGAAATTGGAAGTGATCACTATTTAGTCTTGAGCAGGATAAAATTGAATTTCATATTGAAAAGAATGACATGTAAGAAAGTTTTAAAGCGAATAAAGGTTGAACAGCTCTCAGATGTGAACTGTAGACTAAAATACACAAAGATTATTGAAGAAAAAATGAAAGAGTTTGAGAACAGGAACCACACCTTGGAGATTCAGTGGCAAACTCTGAAGAAAACATTGAATGATTCTGCCAGAGAGGCATGTGGTGAGGTTGTCTGCAAGGATAAAAAAATCAGAACTCCCTGGTGGACACAGGAAGTTAAAGAGGCAGTGAAGGAAAAGAAGAAAGCATATATCTGGAGGTTGTTGAAGAAGCTTAGGAATGGAGGAAAGAGTGCTGTAAAAGGAGTTAGAGATGATAAAGGTGACATGAAAACTGGAGAAAAAGATATCCTTGAAGTATGGATACAATATAATGAAACAAGCAGTGATGACAGCACAGTGGTAAAAAACACTGACCAGGCATGCAGTCAGGAATACATATCCATACTTGAAGTAGAAAAAGCCATCAAAGGCTTGAAATGTGGAAAGGCAGCTGGTGTAGATGATATTCGACCAGAAATGCTGAAGTATGGTGGTATAAGAGTCTTCCAGTGGCTGCACTGCATAGTTCAGAAAGCCTGGACAGAGGGACAAATTCCTGATGATTGGAGCAGAGCTCTCATAGTACCCATATATAAAAAGGGAAATAAAACTGAATGTGAGAATTACAGAGGTATTTCCCTACTGAGTGTTCCTGGCAAGATCTATGCAAGTATACTTGAGAAACGGTTGAGAAGAATTGTGGAAGAAAAGTAAAGCTTGGTGAAGAACAAGCTGGATTCAGGCCAAACAGAGGCTGTCAGGATCAGATCTTCACTTTACGACAAATAGTCGAGAAAGCATGGGAATATAACAAAGATCTGTATTTAAATTTTGTCGATTTGGAAAAGGCATATGATAAGGTGCCAAGAGAGAAGCTATTCAATACACTGCAGTTATATAGTGTCAATGGGGCATTATATCAAGCAATACTTAGTCTTTATTTGAATTGTAAGTCAGCAGTTAGAATTGAAGGAAGTACAGGAAGATGGTTTAATTTTAAATCTGGTGTGAGACAAGGATGTACATTATACCCTCTGTTATTCATTATCTATATGGATCACATTATGAAGGAAAGGGGTATTAAACATGATATCAAAATTGGAGATGTTAATGTCAGCTCTTTGCTTTATGCGGATGATGTTATACTTCTAAATAAATCTGCTACAAGTCTGCAAGATTCTCTGACTAAATTGAATAGTTGTTGTAATAGATATGGTATGAAGGTCAGCAATAAAAAGACAAAGACAATAGGCAGAATCATTGAAAATGTCAACTGTGTTGGGAATGGAGAACCTGTGGAAAAGTAAAGCATTTCAGCTACTTAGGCACGATTTTTACTGATGATGGTAAATTAAATATAGAAATAGACAACAGAATCAGCAAAGCTGGTATGGTGGGAAGTCAACTGAATAAATTCATATGGAATAAGAGAGAAATTAGTCGGAACACTAAATTAGCTGTATACAAGACAGTGTTCAAGCCAGTTTTAACTCATGGATCTGAGAGCTGGGTCAGAAGTAAAACACTTGACCAAAGACTAGAGACTGCAGATATGAGAGTCCTGAGAAAGATTATAGGCGTGAACAGATGGCATGAATGGCAATATCATATTAAAAACGAGGATATTAGGAAAGAACTTGATATTGTCAGCATCCAGGAATGCATTAGCAGAGCTAATCTCAGGTGATATGGTCACCTAAACAGAATGGGCGAGGAAAGATTAGCAAAACAAGTTCTCTTCCAGGTTGGCAGCAAAACGACCCAGAGGAAGACCAAGATATAGGTGGATTGATACGGTACAAAGTGCCTTAGATGATAGAAATATAAGATCTGATAATGTTGGAGTCTTGACAAGTAACAGACTGATTTGGAGGAAAATTGTAGATAGGAAGTTAATAATGATATAATTTTTTCATGTAGTACTATCATATCCTGACCCCTTGTGGGTACATGGCAGGAATTTGATGATGTAAAAAGTACAGCATTTTTAAAAAGTATAGACAAGATCAGAGAGAGGAGTGTGTGCAGTTAATGGTATCAGATGACTTGAGTCCAGTTAGGATAAAAGACTATGGTTGCAATACCAGTAACAATTTTCCATGTAGCAGCAAGTTTGAAGCTATCTGGCGAAATGGAGTCGAACAAGATCAGACCAGTTATCATCAGTTTCTAATGATGATAATGTATCATCTGATGGCTGTGCAATAAGTAATTATCATGGGTGACTTAATTATCCAAACATTTATTGGGTAGCAGCAAAATCTCAGGAGAATATATTGAATTCATTGAGCTGTTGCAGAAAAACTTCCTCAAGCACTCAAGGCCAAAGAGCAAGTTTCCACAAACCAAAGAAGGAGTTTCAGCTAAAAGTATGATTCTGCCTTTTTTTTTTTTTTTTTTTTGGTGACATGATCATGCTATACTAACTTTTCAGAAAAGGTTACATGCTGAACTATAAAGCAGGAGGTTATGGCCTAATGCGAAGTATACTAGGTTTGGTCCCATGGTATCAGTTGCTAGATGGGAAGGGTATTGGAAGTGCATCTGGGAAGTATTAAAAAAAACACATAAACAGTGCAATATCAGAATGTATCCCTAGAGTTTTAAGAATAAATAGGATATGAAGGAAATGGATATACAGCATTATTAAGCAGCAGATTTCACTAAGAAAAAGATAATGTAGAACACTTGTGGCAGATATGAAAATTATAAGGTGCAGGCCAGAAGAGTTACAAGTAGTGTATGGAAAGCAAAGTGTGATTATGAAAAGAAATGGATTCTGAAAACTAAAGACAATCCAAACTAATTCTGTTGTTATTATGCTGCAAATAAAAGAAAGAATGAATGTGAGAGAATAACTCCACTAAATGCAGATGGTGTGCATGTGACAGATGCAGAAGAGATTGTTCAACTAATGAGTGCCCATTTTGCTAGGAGTCAACCGTATACACAACATTGAGCTTGAGATACTAGAGCTGTTGCATAAACTGAATAAGAATTTTGCAGTAAGGGCTGATGAGATATCAACATATATGTTAATAGTGTTGAGCTGAACTGACTATGCCTTTGACTAGACCGTATGATTTGAGTTGCAGCACAGGGAAGATCCCACAGAAATGGAAAGAACATATGTCTATTCCATGGCATAAGGGTGGTGCAAAGACTTATATGTCTAACTATTGAACAAACAGTATTTCTGGAGTGTCGGTGAAGATTCTGGAAAATTTGGTAAGAGCTTGCATACAGAAAAGGGTTGACACAGAATCTATACTTTGCAATGAAAGCATGAGTTTCACTAAGGAATGGTTATGTTTGAGCAACTTGCTCACATTTTATAATAATGCGATGGTTGAGTTAGATAAGGGAGATGTATATACCATAACACTTTTAGACTTTGGATTAATAAACTGTTAATGTGGATAAGAGAATGGTTGAATGAGAGATATCAAAAAAAGAGGGTATGAGAGTGTGAGCCTGCAAGATTTAAGGTCACCTTAAATCTTGTTAAATCTAACAAGGGATCAATCAATCCTTGGTCTGCTTTTCAAACTTTACATTAATAACATTGGGATTGATTTTGAAAGTTTTTCCACTTGGTTATACTATAAATTAAAGATTCAAGAAATTATATTCTTGGCTATCCAGAGTATTTTAGTAATAAAGTGTGACACCTTTTGACTACTTGTGTATGGAAATATGACTTCTGCATTATTTTTAACCTTGGCATCACTTCTGGATCTGGCTCCCACTGATGAGACTTCAATAAAGGTCGAAACAAGTCTGGGTAGTGACCCTTCCCATAATGCATAGCATTATACACGTCTGTAAGGATATGTGCTTTGCATTATGGGATACTAAGGCAAGTGATGTGAAGTCATTAGCCTCGATATACGAGTCGCCTTTGTAAAGTTACTTCATGCACAAACTTTGTTTGCTTACACTTGGATAAAGGATTAAACCAAAAATATAATTTCTTAGCATCTTTAATTTACATTTATTGAAATGGATTTTTGAGTGGTGACATACAGCTAGCTGCTGATGAAGCAAAGATAGGCAGAGTAAATAATCCAGGAATGTGATCAACATGCTTTATTTGCAGAATGATTTGAACAGGTTGGAACTGTGGGCATGTGAAAATGGCTGTCAATTCATTATAAGTAAATGTAAAGTTATGCACTTTGATGTAATGAGAATTGAATGGTATATTATATTGGTGGGATTATGCTAGAAAAACTGATCAGACTACAAAAGGAGTTTTATTAGATAGGAAGTTGAAGTGTAAGGGCCATATAACAAAGATTGCAAATACAGGGTGTTCGGGATAAATTTGACAGTTTCATAAGGAAAAAGAAAATCTTCTTTGTATCTATTAAATTTAATGAATTGACAAAAAAACATTACAGGCAGAGTTAATTACAATACTATCAACAAGATTTACTCAAAATAACCACCATTAGCATCGATCACAGCTTCAATTCTGCTTCGGAACCTCGAACAAGCTGATGCTACAGTCTCCCTGGGAAGGGCCGCAAAAACTGTTTTAATTTTATCCATTAACTGGGCTTTTGTATTACTGGAAGTGCGATTGGTGTCTTTTTCAACTGCGCCCCATACAAAATAATCCATGGGGTTAAGGTCTGGGGAGTTTGGAGGCCAAACATTTGGACTGGTGAAGTCGTAGAAATTTTCAGACAACCATTTTTGACTTTTCCCAGAGGTGTGGCAAGGGGCCGAATCCTGCTGCCATACATACGGCCTACCATTGGCTACCCTTGTTATCCAGGGCTTGACTACAGTTAGCAACTCCACGAACAAAGCCCGAATTCCAATGCCAGGGTTCTTCAACACCTGTTCCTGCAGATTTGCGAGGAATTCTGCTGTACGAACGCAATCAGATCGTCTGCTAGGGATCTTTCTTCTTGCTACATCCTCGTAGTCACCATTGCAAGTCTCTAGTTCATGCCTGATTGTTTTTACTGTATTCAGGGAGCATTGGGCAGCAGTCGTAATATCCTTATTTTGATGGCGGGCACGAATCATCATGATACAAGTTATTCTCTTCCATGATTCAGGTGGGTTCCAGCTATCCATCCTTTCTGACATCTTGTATATGAATGAAGAAGGGTCCAAACTTTTAAATGAAGAGAAGTGTGTGTTAATACATGTAACTTACGGAAAAATATAATTAATTATAAATATGTCAAATTTATCCCGAACACCCTGTATAACTTTAAGATAATGTCTATTTTACCAGGAAATGGTAAAATAGACATTGACATGTAATGATAAGAGAGTAATTTTTCCTTTATACAAAGTCTTGATACAACCTCATCTTAACTACTGCATGCAGATCTGGTTTCCATAGTGATGCAGATACAGTGGAGAAGTTGCAAAGGAGAGTGTTAAAAATTGTGTAGATTGAAAATTTATGAACTGCAGATCAAACAAACATTAGAAAGAGGGGTGATATGATAGAGAACTACAAACTTCTGAAAGGATCATACTATATACCATTAGGTTGAATTTTTTCATTTTATGGACAGTTGGGAGAGAACAGGTGGGTATCCATGGATGTTGAGAATGCATACAGTCAAGAAAGGGGTTAAAGCTAGATTTTGCTCTTATAGAATCTCAATAGATTGGATTTCCTTTGGAGGTGGTGAGAGGGACATCTATGGTGAAGGTAGTATGAAAACTTTGGAAAGCAGCTTGTTGGATGGATGCATCAAACCGTGTGCTACCTAGTGGAACCATGAATGCTGCAACTTAGAGAGACAAGGTCCTAAACTTCTGTGTTCATTTGTACGTGGGTGATAGGTAAGACATTTACCCTACAAGACAATAACAATCATTCTCGTTGAGTGAAGCTCATGGGCAAATATCTTCAAGAAGAGACCAATGTATATACAAATTGGACAACTAGGTCTCCTGACTTTAATTCTGTTGAACATGTCAGGAATGCTTTAGGTGGATGTGTTGCTACGAACCACCTCCCCAAAACTTTGAGGGACTCGGGGGGGGGGGGGGTTTGAAGGAGCAGTGGTTGTTATTACCAACTGAGCTGCTGGACACCATTATAAACAGTGTGAAATATTGTTGTAAATTAAAGATGCCAAGAAATTATATTCTTGGTTTAATCCTTTATCCAAGTGTAAGCAAATAGTTTGCACATGAAATAACTTTGCAACTTGTATATAGAGGCTATTGACTTCACATCACTTGCCTTAGTATCCCATAATGCAAAACACATACCTTATGGGCATGTATAATGTTATGCATTATGGGAAGGGTCATTACCCACACCAGTTTTGACCTTTATTGAGGTCTCATTAGTGGGAGCCAGACCCATTAGTGATACCAAGGTTGAAGTAATATAGAAGTCATATTTCCATATACAAGTGGCCAAAAGGTGTCACACCTATTACTAAAATACTGTATTACAGATAGATGTTGAAAGTTTTTTCACTTGGTTATACTCTAAATTAAAGATGCCAAGAAATTATATTCTTGGTTTAATCCTTTATCCAAGTGTAAGAAAAACTTCAAAAAAGAAATATTGTTGTGAGGAGATACCACATTCTTTATTGAGTTACATTGACAATCTCATTTGGATCTTTTGTTTTCGACCATTATCTTCATACATTCATTTGTTATTGGATTAAATTATTATTATTATACAGGTACCTCCATGGAGTCAGAAGATTCATCACAGGAAATCCATTATTCACACAATACCTGTCATACCTCTCCTTAAACTCATTTACTGACAAAGCACTCACAATCACCTCCGGCAACCAATTCACCACCCTCCAAGCAAAAAAAATCTAGTCCTAACACTTTTAATCACATTTTTACACAAATTGCATGAGTGACTGCTCATTCTCTCCCGTCTTGCCATTGTACTGAAAAGTCTTCAGTGTCTATCCTATAAAACTGCGTTAATAACTCATATGCTTCTATCAGGAGTATTCCATAGACCTGCCACAATCTTTGTTCACTCGCCTCTCCAGATTGACACACACACACATCTGGGTGTCCAGATGGGGCCTTATTACAGCTTTATATAGGAGAACAATACCTTCTCTACCTTTGATCAAATTATTTCCTATATCAGTGATGTAAAATTTAAAGAACAGAGGACCAAGTACTGAGCCCTGTGGTACACCACTGGTCACCTACCTTTTCCTGGACTTGATTAATCCATAAACCACTCTTTAATATCTGTCAATCATTCACCAGAATACCCTTCTCCATTTGTTCCAATTTATGCAATAGAGTTCTATGTGGAATTCTGTCAAATGCCTTTGGCTACTCAGTGATATTACTAGACTATGCATTTCTCTTATCCAACTCCATTCTCACTTTATTATAAAAAGTAAGTAAATCACTAATGCAAGACCTACCTTTCACAAAACCATATTGTTCCTTATAGAATATCATTCCTATTCATCCAATCATGAATTGAATGGATAGGAATGATACATTTCTTTTGCATCAATTTCTTCAATATTTTAACCACCACTACTGAGATGCTGATTGACCTATAATTTGCTACTTCTGTCTTGGAGCCTCCTTATTGCAGTAGTTCAGTACTGAGGCTTAAAAAGCATGGTCAGAGGAGCTGATAAGTGTAGCTAGATTGGTTAAGTTCTCTGATGCCGTGACGAGATACAGCACTCTTGAATCTTGTGTCCCCCTCCATTACAAGCTGCTTTGAGTAATTATCTCTCAGCAGCTGTATAAATTCCATTCCCTTTTCTCTTTGCGACCATTCCTCCTCCCAATCTAAGTCCCCATAGTTGAAATCCCCAAAATAATTACTCAATCTGCACTTGTGCTAATTTGTCAATGCAAATCATCTGCATTCTTTTATATCCCATGGATTATAGCAGCAACCAATTATGTATTTCACCCTGTTGGCCCTTATCTCACATGAGATACCTTAAAATGAAATGCCCACTGCATCACTTTCCTCCTGATGTACTTCTAATGTTTTTGGCTTCAATTCCTCTACTATCATTAGCAAAATCCTTCTCCCATCCTGTTCTTTCTGTCCTCTCTGAAGATACTATATTCTTTGCGTTCTATTTCTATGACTATATCATCCTCGGTCAACCAAGGCTAACTAATGCCTATAACTTTTGGCCAAGTTGAGCTAACCAATACCTCAAACTCCTCATAAATTTTAATACCACCCCCCTTTCATCTTATAACCTCCCTTACACCTTGCATTGCTTAGCACACTAAAGCTAAGAACTTGGGGTACTACATTTAGCATCACATGATCACTCTCTCATGTACTAACTTCTAGGTTTCCTGGTCCTTTGCTTACCTGCAACCCCCCCTCCAAACATTCTAACTTCCCTGACTCTGCACCTCAAAACTCTTACTGAACAACACTTTCTCAAGACTCCTGACCCCAATCCATTTAAATGCATTACCTTATTAATCCTTCCATCCATGAAACTCACTCCACACATCCGCAAACTCTACACCATTCCTTTATACAATTTTTGCACTGACTCATTAACAATCATAGTTCTCCATCTCAGCTCACCTCTATCGTACTTTGACTTTCTCACTGTTCTTTTTCACATGTACTAGCAACTCTTTCATATCTTCTTACATACCACACTTGTCATCTGCTAAATCATTTGTACCAGCCAAAACAAACATCTTTTAACTTCACTCTCACCATCCTTACAGCATACTAATGTCCTTAATCTTGGCGCTAGGAAAACACAATTTTGTCACACTCTCCTCAGCCATTACTCTTCTCAGTGAACCACCATGCAAAATCCAATCCTTATTCTCAAGCTTTTACACTTTCCCTTCATCTCCTCACCATTTGCACCTTGCCCATGGAGGTGTCGATTGCCTTCTTTCCAAGCAGTGTATTTATTGCTTTAGTATCCCACATAATAGCACACATCTTCAGTTGTTTATAATATTATGAGACCTCAATATAGGTTGAAACTGTCTGGGTAGTGGCCCTTCCCATAATGCATAGCATTACACACACGTGAAAGGATGTGAGCTTTGCATTATGGGATGCTAAGGCAATTAATGTGAAGTCACTAGCCTTTATATACAAGTAGTCTAATTGTGAAGATATTTCACGTGCAAACTTTGTTTACTTACACTTTGATAAAGGATTAAACAGGAATATAATGTCTTGGTATCTTTAATTTAACCTTCAGAATATAACTTCTACTACCCTAAATTTTGATTTAGGATAGTAGAGATTAATTTTTAATTTCAGCACTAACAAAACTCATTTCTGCCTTATTCCCATGAAAAATAATTATTTTCCTCTGAACTTACCTTTTGGTAATATATTCAAATATATCTATTTGAATTTGATGCAATTTCTCTTCTTGCACAGGAAAAGTGGATATTAATGACAACAATATTTCAAAGCCAAAGTTTGTAGAAACTATGAGTTTTGTAAATTTGACCTGAGAGCTTACGAGAATACAATCCTTGGCATTGGAGTTGCCTTAGCTTGCACTTTAAGGAACGACTGCTGCCAAAGCATCTGTACGTTTGCCTTTTATTAGTGCATTTCATAAAGGTTTCACTGACAGCTATTTCGAACTGGTTGGTTCTCTTCAGAGACCAGGCAGAAACCTTAAGAGAGCAAAAACTCTCATTCAGTACTGTAAAAATGTAGTAATCATTGTAATAAGGGATAACTGTAAATTCAAATGGATTTTACAGTTATCATTCCATCAAAGAAAGTGCACTGACAATCAATTGGAGCAGATTATATAGAAAGAAAGAAGAAGATGGATTAGAGAACACTCTTGTTGAATCTCAGTATCAGTTACATCGTTAAAAGACAAGGAACCATCCACCATCATGCACAGCATACATCAAGTCAGAAAGCTGGCAACCTAGTTGCAGCAGTCAGAGTACAGACCAAATGATGATAGCTTACCTGGAGATATCAAACAGTAACCACTTGGCATTTGCCAAACTTTTCCATGGTATTTGTCCAAAGATGGGTGACCTAAGTATATAGATCCCTTGCTGATCAACAGTAGCAGAATAAATATTGGTGATTATTTATTAGCTGATTGCTTCAAGGGTAGTGTAGGAGTTCCATCAATGGTTCTTTCTGTGACTTTAGAAAGAATTCAGAGAAGAGAAATTGGATGGTATTCTGATGATTCAGATTTGTCACCTCTTTTAGGAATGGGTTGCATGTTGGTTAATATGGAATCAGCGCTGGACTAAGAAACTGCACCGTTTAGCAGTACACCTAACATCATTTTGAAATATCATTAATATAATGGATCAATTTGGTCATCTGTTCATTCAACAAAAAACTGCGATAAAACATTGTATTGGGATGTCTTTTTCACAGCAGATGAATCCTTTTTTGGTTTCTCTATAATTGGTTAACCTAAAATACTGGTGTTTATAACATAATGTTGTATAATTTCAGATCATTATGCCTAACTTTTGCATTAATAATGGTCTGATTTAACTAAAACTTAAAACAAAAATGACTTAATAGGCTTTTAGGAATTTCAGATACCAAATTTCATTAAAAGTACACTCGGGTCTCTTTTTATGCGGTAGATACGTTCCACAGAAAACCGCATATAAAAAAATCGCACAAAATAGACCTAACTTACATTCAAAAATGAGGGATACGTTCCATACTTTTCTAAAACCGCATAAAACCGAAGCAATGAATTAAAATAAACCTAAAATCGCATAAAAAAGTTTATAAAATTTTAGGAAAATAAGAATGCCTAAGTTTGTTTTAAAGTTTTATTCATTTAATTTTATTGAAAAGTAACAATTTTTTTTTTTTTTACATTTTGTCATCAGAATTATCTTCGCTATTAGACAATATTCGGCAACGTTTGCAAACTGGTGCGAAATCACTTTCATCACCAAAAGAGATAGTCAGCGCATCACATCTGTATGGTAAAGGCAATGGTTCTTCACAAGCAGAAATAGCTTCACCCTCGTTCTGTTATGATTTTTTTTCTTCTGACAATGTAATCAGTGATTAAACTTTGCGATGATGATTTTACTAATTTTTTATACAGCTCATGATATCCAGACACAGTTCTTCAGCTCACGTTGGAATTTAAAGGCTCGTTCAGAATTTGTGCCATTAACAAGAAAATGATTTTCCAATTTATTGCACAGTTCAAGACCTTCTCGAATTATATTTGCTGTAAGGAGGACAGGTTTTTCTTCCGCTTCACTATCGTTTTCTGGATCTTCGACAATATCTAAAGTTAATCGATATCCAATAATATCATCATCACTTAAGGCATTATCCACAAGCAATTCGACTACATCATTCTGGCTAAATGTATCAAAACCTTCTCCACCAATTTCCTGTGCCAAAGTAATGATTTCAGTTGATAATGTAGATGGTTGCACTGTTTGCAACACATCCAGGCCAAGCTGCTTTCCAGCAGGTATTTAAAATTTGTGGTCTTATTTCAGTGATAGCAGTGTAACATGATTTAAGCAGTCCAAAATAGAAAATTTTTTCCAAACGCCAGTTACCGTTAATGATTCATTTTCTAGTTTATCCAATATAAATTGAAAAGTGTGCTTAACGTAATATTTTTTAAAAGTAACAATTATGCCTTGATCTAATGGCTGAGTAATGCTTGTTGTATTGGGTGGAAAAAACACTACTGCACATTTGAATGTTCTAAATGTGGATAACTTGGCTCATTGTCAACAATTAATAAAACTTTAAAATCGAGAGCTTTTTGCTTCATATATTTTTCACTTCTGGTACAAAGCAATTATTGAACCATTCAGTAAATACAGCAGTTGATACCCAGGCCTTTGTATTAGCCATTCAATGTACCGGTAGCTGTTTTAGATCTTTGCCTTTTAAAGCACGTGGTCTTAGAGATCGATTTACTAGGAGGGGTTTCAACATTCGATTTCCTGATGCATTGATACAAAGTAACAACGTTACTCGATCTTTGCTTGCTTTTGTTGTGTCCCCCTTTATTAAATTCTATTAATATATGTACTATATGCTGGGTCCTTCCTAAGGAGCCACGTGGTACCTCTAAAACACAAAGGAATTGACTCAGGGTCAAGCCAAAACCAGCATGCCAAAGTCTTTGAAATCTCACTTCTCTTAAAGCATTAGGAATATTTATATTTCTATGCTGCACCACCTAAGCTATTAGATTAAGTTAAACATGTCTTAATCAAGACGTGATCTCAAACGTATACTATAATGACTACTGATTTGCAATCGTGACCTATAACATAATCTATTGTCTCCTGCTTAGATTTGTATCTTTTTACAAGTGGTGCATCGGATTCTAATACTCAGACACTTGGATTAAAGATAGCAAAGGTTTATTTGACACATTAATACAATTTACAATACAAAGAAACTCAATCCAAAACTTCAATGTTAATCAGAGAAAAATATAGGTATCCTTATTAAGTAAGGACATCAAGAAGCAACATCAATATGTTATTTCACAAACTGGCAAAACTTGACTGCAATATTCACATTAATCTTCATATCATATCACATTACTCAGACTACGCCTTCTTAATACTTTCAAAACATACATATTAGTTTATCCTTATAGGAGTTACCTCACTGTGCATTCTAATATTAAGGTGCTACAGTCCTGTCTTAATTATATGAAAGCCCTCAATTTCCCTTAATCTCATTCATAACATCTAAATTTTCTTATACACATTATATAGACAAAGAATTTTCAATGTTACTGTACACACTGGTTCTTCATACTTGTTCCTTCAACTTCTGACTGCCATTCTCTGATTGATCTCCCTTCCGATTCATTTAGTAGGTGCTATGGCATGGATTTCTCCAGTCAAATGCAAGTCCACACGATCCCAGAATAACTAGCCCACTCCAGATAGAACGATGGCATAAGGCGATTCTGCTTCCATGAGGCCTGCTGCCTAAAATTTGAGCCCTTTTCATGGTTTGCCCGTCAGTCGAATGGAGGTGTATTCTTTCATCGTATGATTAGGAGCGTGTGATCCTTCCAGTTCGTAAGCAGCATGTTCTATCACCACCCTCGGGATTCCTAACAGAACTCTTCGTCTGAGCACTCCTGGACAGAGACTCTCCTCCGTGCAACCTTCTACCCACTAGAATACACGAGACTACCAGCAAAGAGAGAAGAGAAAAAAAAACTCGTGGGGGGGATTCCTGACCCTTTTATATCATCTCCCCCTATCAGCAATCACCGTAACTCACATAGCTCACCCAACGCGTATAATTTCTCCCACGTAAGTCTCGTTTCGTATCGTTTATGTTTTCTGACCACTTGCTTCTGCACGTGCCGTGGGCGCGTGACTGCCTTGGGACAACCTTTCTTTCCGTCCGCGTGCCTGCACACTTTAAACTTTTGTTCACAGCAGCTTAATGCATGTCATACTACAAAACATTGTATTATCAATTCTAACAAAATATTATTAATTTATAAATAATATTTTGTTTTATTTATACAAAATTTATACACTGGCATTATACAATTAAGTAAGTATTGCTTCCTTGAAATATTCACAATCTTTTTTCTTTATAATAATGTAATCTATATTTTACCAGTTGCATACAGCACATACCTAGAAGCAAGCATGTTCCCTACAAATTTTTTTTCTGTTAAACGATGATAAAATTAGAATTCTTAGGAATCCCAATTTATCAAAGTTTAACACTTTAAAACCACTTGCTTTTTTCTCAGACTTTGCAATGTAAGTTCGACTAGGCATTTTCTTCCAAAACAATCCTGTTGCATCAGCGTTAAACACCTGATCTGGACAATATCACCATCTTCAATAATTTTGACTAACTTCTCTTGAAAATTTTTGGCTGCTTCTTCATCTGCTGCTGCTGCAACCTTGCCTGTAATCTTCACATTATGATGTGCATTCCTTTTTAAAAACTCGGTTAACCATCCTTTGCTAGCTGAAAATTCTTTATCAGCCTGGGAAGAGGAAGTAAATAACTCCAATTGCTTCATCTGTTCATAAAACCGAAAAGCTTTTTGTTTAATTAAATAACCACTTATAGGAATTCTTCTTTGAGTTAATTCTTCAATCCAAATTACGAGCGCTCGTTCTGTTTTTTCTACTAAAGCATCTCTTGATAATTTGGCACTTAGTTTTGTGCCAGAAATTACAGATTTTCTTATTGCGACTTCATTCTTTTTAATTGCTCTTATAGTATATTTGCCTAAATTAAAATGTTTACCATAGATCCCTCTCCTTTTTTTTCTCCATTGGGCGAAATTAAATCTTTAAAATAAAAATGAGCAAAATTTAGACTTTCAATAATGAAAAGACAAACACTTACTCGCATGCAAAATTCAATTTCATGGACACTCACTACTTACACGTTACGGCAGAATGTGCTGCAACACGCTGTTCATTATGTACAACGGTACATAAGTTTTGAAATTATCCACTGCATAACTTCAAATCCGCATAAAAAAGACACCCGAGTGTATTTAATTAAATGTGTTAAAAATATACAGGTGGTTGGATCAACGAAATATATTTAAAATGCAATAATGCATACATGCCTAAATCCACACAGAACAATGTATGTGCTATGTGGCTTATGAGGAAATCTAAACTCCAACACTTTTTAGTATGCATCATTATTCCTTAGGTCAAGGAAATTCTTGACCTAATACTATGGCTATATTAATTTTGTAAGGCAAGGAAGTCAATTTTTTTAATCTCAGCAACTTTAAATTTTTGATAATATCTTTATTTAAATCTAATTAAAAGCTATGAGCATATCAAAAAATGAGATATAAAAAAATCTGTATGTGTATATATACACAACAGATAACTTCTTAAATGATTATCTTGCTCCAAAATGAACATGAGGTATTAAGATAACACATGTGGTCTGAATGTTCAAAACCATTGTTATTTCCATGGAAAGTCATAATCTCACATATACATTTATCAAAATTGAACATATAATTTTTTTCCCCATTTTGTTATATATAATACCTGGTAGAAAGAGAAACCTAATTAAAGGTTATTACATGTTAAAAAAAATGCATAAATTAAATTCAAAAAATCAGTGTGCTTTATGTTTGTTCTCTAAATGTTAATAATAATAAAGCTCTGAATAATGGACTTTCATATTTTTCTATTCAAATTGAAATCTAAACCATGAATAATATTCACTTTAGATCCAGAATGCATCTAAAGTGAATATTATTATTATTTATGGCATCTCTATGGAGTCCAGAGACTCATCATGGGAGATCCAGATCAACCATCTTACACACACGCACACACAAATCCTACCATACCTCTCCTTGAATCCATTCACCGTCAGGGAACTCAAACAATTCTGGCAATCCATGCAAAAAATCTGATCTGCACACACCACTACTAACCACACTCTTACACAACTTCCACGGATGGCCCATAGTTCTCTGTTTGTCATATATTGAAAATTTTCACATGCATCAATTTTATAAATCCCTCAGACAAATCCTGAAGACGGGCCCCGAGCTTCCTGAACTTGTACACCCAGTATCTCGGGAAGAGGTATAGGTAGCCTTAAAACTCGCCAAGAATGGCAAGACTGCAGGAGTGGATGGTATCCTCCCCGAGTTTCTAAAACATCTCTGTCAACAAGGCCAAACATGGCTGGCCATCCTTTTCTCAAAAATTATGACTGGAAAACTACCAAACAGATTATTGTGCCCCTGTCTGGGAAAGACGTGCACAATTAGTGGGACAGTGAGAAGCACTCCTCTCTCCTGGCTGCCTGTCCTATCAAACATTGCTCCACCAAACATACGGAGAAAAGCCTCAATTAAAGAATTTAATAAAGCAATGAGCAACCCACTCCTGCCCCTGCACCAGACGTTCATAAATCCACCTAGTCTTTGCCTAAAATCTAGAAAGCCTTTCTGGTCCATGGACAAACTCTCTTCAGATGCGCTGCCATCAACACCTGACATGTGGAGAGAATACTGGTCCAACAAACTGCTTCCTGGTAGGCGATCCCTGTGCTCTGCAGCCTGGTTTTGCTCTTCCTAGGAAGATTTGGGCATCAATCAACAGGATCAGAACTAACCAGGACAGATTATGGCTAGCTACTACCTAAATGGAGGCTGTTAGACCACTCTTATTGTGATTATTCGCATGGCTCAGACGATTACTCATGTTGTGAACGACTGTCCAAGGTGCAAATTTCACGGCGGTGGCCTACAGGACATCCACAAGGTGATGGATGAGGCCTTGGATTGGCTTTCCAGACTGGACATTGACCTGTAGCTGTTCTATATTCCTTTTGCCATAATAAGAATAAATAAATATAAAATCCCTTTAATATATTAGAAGTATCTATCATATTCCCTCTTTTCCCACCTATCAACTAAACTTTGTAACCCACAAACCTACAACCTATCCTTGTGGAGAGTATTCCACAGACCTGTCATCAACTTGGTGACTCGTCTGAATCATTTTGACCATCTACTGATCCCCAAGAAACCCAGATGACCAAATCTGTGTAGTGGCCAAATCATAGACTTATAAGGAGGGATAATGACTTCCTTATCTTTACTTGTTAGTGTGTTTTTCAATATCCAAGTAATTCATTAAGCTATTTTATCAACTTTGGCAATATGCCTGCTGAACTTTAACTCTTTGTCCAGCATTATCCCCAAGTCCCTAGCCTCATCAATTTCCTGCAAACCAATACCATTAATATGATACATCATATGCAACCTTTTCAACCAGAAGTGCATAACCTTACATTTTTCAACATTAAATTGACGATCATTATCCTTTGCCCACAATGCTAATTTATATTTAAATCATCCTGCAGGATATCTACACCACCATTATCAACTATATCCCCCCTCCAAGTTCTGCATCATCAGCAAACAACTGAATATCCCCTCTTAAATCTTTCACTATGTCATCATCATCATCAAATTCCTGACATGTACCCTCTAGGGGTGTACAGGATATGATAGTACTACATGAAAAATTTACATCATTACTAACTTCCTATCTACAATTTTCTTCTAAATCAGTCTATTACTTGTCAAGACTCCAATATTATCATTATCAGATCTTATATTTCTATCGTCTAAGGCACATTGTACCATATCAATCCAGCTATATCTTGGTCTTCCTCTGGGTCGTTTTCCTGCCAACCTGGCAGAGAACACTTGTTTTGCTAATCTTTCCTCGCCCATTCTGTTTAAGTGACCATATCACTTGAGATTAGCTCTGCTAACGCATTCCTGGATGCCGACAATGTCAAGTCCTTTCCTAATATCCTCATTTTTAATATGATATTGCCATTGATGCCATCTGTTCATGCCTCTAATCTTTCTCAGGACTCTCATATCTTTGGTCAAGTGTTTTACTTCTGACCCAGCTCTCTGATCCGTAAGTTAAAACTGGTTTGAACACTGTCTTGTATACAGCTAATTTAGCGTTCCGACTAATTTCTCTCTTATTCCATATGAATTTATTCAATTGACTTCCTACCATACCAGCTTTGATATACAAAAGAAAAAGTAGTGGTCCTAGTTCCAAACTCTGAGGTGTCTTTCTGTCAGCCCCCCCCCCTCCCCCACCCATGCTACTAGCCTCATATTATTATTATTATTTGACACCTCCAGGTACTCCAAAGACTCATTGAGGGAGGGCACCTGCTCTTCAACTTTATCCACCAAATGACCACAACTATACCAACGCCATCTACCGCTCACCACCACTATTTCCACAGACAATCACAAACATCCATACCCACGGTGAGATTTGACCCGTTGGCTGGAGAGTGGGTATGCTAACCACTTGGGCAGCCTGAGTGGTTAGCGTAGAATATCCATTCCCATCTCCAATTTTTGTAGTAGTTTTCCATGTGGTCAAATGACTTGGCAAAGTTGAGCAGTACATTTGTGTAGCCATTATCTTTATCCAATTCTACTGTCACTTTATTATAAAATGTGAATAAGTTACTAAGACAGGATCTACCCTTTACAAAGCCATGTTGACCACTAAAGAGTATTGCATCCCCACTGTTGTAATTTACCTTTCACCAACTTTTCCAATACTTTAACAAAAACTCCTGATATATTAATTAGTCTGGTCTGCAGTTTGCTATCTCTGTGTTAGAGCTGCCTTTATGCAATGGTACTATCTTACCCTTTTTCCACTTCAAGGAGCCTTGCTGGAGATGAGACTTAGATTGAACAACTTCATCAGAGGCAATGCACATTCACATAGTACATGGGCTGATATGCCACTGCTGTGTTCACATTCATATTTTTTTAATATGCTGAACACCTCCTGTTTACCTACTTAAATGTTGATATGCATCTCTGTTACATCAGCAACTGTAAAATCACCACCTGGATGATACACCTTTGTGAAATGATAACTCAGCAACTAAACTGTTTCTTTTGATTCAGTCACCTTCCTGCCATGAGCACTGTTTAAAGTTATTCTACAATAGTCATTTTTCCTCTTACTCGCTATACGAAAAAAAACTTTTTTTTGGGTTTCCTTTGGCCTGTTTGGCTAATTCTCTCTCATAATCTCATTTAGCCATCCTTACCATACTAGTCATCCTTCTTGGTTGCACTTTTTACTGCTCATGAGTATGCTGATTACTTTTTTTTCTTTATATTTCTTTTTTTGCAGCTCTTGTTTTATCTCCCTACTCATCCACTTAATTCCAACTTGGTTTATCAGACTGCATACCTATTGGGTATGCAGTCTGATACTGCTACTCTCAAGCAATCGCTGACCACTTGCCATGCACTACTGACATTCTTTCCTTGCAGCTTCTCGAGCCAAAGCACTGTTCCAAGATGGCTCCTGAGTCTCTCATAATTACCAGCCTTATAATTGAACATAAGCCCCTTCTTGACAGTGAATTCAACATATTTTGCAACTTCCCAGAACAAGACCACATGGTCACTCTCCCCAATTGGAGGCAGAGTGTCTACTTCATTATGGATACATCTTCTGATGCTATTATCAGATCCAACACCTTCAGACCCCTCGTTCCTTCTATAACATGTTGTTTCATGTAATTATCCCTTAGCAACTATATGAATCCCATTTCCATCTTGCTATGCCTCTTTTCCTCCCTACGATCAATATCCACATAGTTAAAGTCTCCAATAATAATTGTTCGTTCTACACTCTTTGTGCTGGTTTGCTGATACATCCATCTTCCTGTGGACCCCCTGATCTATACCCAACAACATATTTTGTCCTATTTGCCTTCATCTCACACTAGATTGCCTCAAATGAACCATCTCACTTTTGTTGGTTGTAATTCTGCAGCTATCAACAACATCCCACCTCCTGTCCTGTTCCTTCGATCCTCCCTGAAAATACAGTGCCCTTTACATTCTATTCCTGTAACCATATCATTTTCAGTCAACCAGGTCTCAGCGATGCCTATAATTTTTGGCTAAGTTCAGCTTACCAATGGTAAAACCTTCTCATCCTTATTCCTCATACTTCTTGCATTCATTTCAACATCCCTTTGTACCATAGATACCCCTGTGTAATGTCATTACCAACACATTTAAATTGGAGACCTATGATATCCCATTCGGCATTGCATAATCATTACCATACCCATGCTCTTTTTTTTTTATTTTATTTTTTTATCGCAGTGGTGGCCAGACGCATGCTAGATTTCATCCTTCCTAATATCCCTAGTTTCCCTGATTTTGCACTACCACATTCTCACTAAACAACACTTTCTTCACACATTTAACTCCCAAGCCATTCAAATGCAGTCTGTCAGGCATATACAAGTCCTTTCGTCCATCAAACTAACTCCATACATCAATAAACTGCACACCATTCCTCCTGCACAATCTCATTGGCAATCATGACCCTTCTTCTCAGTCCTGTCGTACTGTGGCAGCATACTCACAATTTTTACTTTCTTGCTCTTCATTTTCGCTTCCGCTTAGAATTCTTTCATATCTTAATATGGCTGTTTATCAGGTAGATAAAATGTTTTAGCTAAATGTGGGAGTCAGTATTCGATTTATGTGTGCTTATATTATAGAAAAAAGTGATCAGGTAGTAAATATTCAAAAAACAGTAGATAAACATAATGCTATGTTGTTGTTGTCTATTTAAGATACTTTATATTGACTACAGATTCCACCAGAGAAAGTTCAAGATCAGAACTATTTCGATGGGTACCATTGCCTGTTTTATGATATGCATTTAGCAAAATTGCTAATATAAAAACAATTTTGTGTCATGCTCAGAAACATGCACACTTGAATAAAATATATTATTACTAAATAATATGTTGTAATTAAAAATGACATTGAACAGATTAAAAGAATGATTATTTATTTTTACATACACTCACATCTTTCCAAACCAAATTATCCTGTACATCTTGGAACAGTAATATACTCATATCTTATCATGTGGACATTGCTTCTGACATTCATTTACTTTTTTTATTCTTTTATTACTGAAGACTATATACAGCTTTTTGAGCTGCATCATCAAGATTGTTAGCTGTTAGAATAGCCAAACCACTCTCTGCAAGGATTTTTTTAGCTTCATCAACATTGGTACCTGAAAAGTATATATGAAAATTGATAAAGGAAATGTGATAAACAGATAAATGGTGTTGTTAAAGATTTCCCAAACTAAGAGTCAGAGGGTATGGTATTTATTATTAATAATAATTATTACGTTACACCTCCAAGGAGTCCAAAGACTCATCAAGGAAGGGCACCGACTCTACAATTCTCAATTTCCACCACTCAATCCAACTGCAGTGAACTGCAACTACTATCATCATTTACACTAATGGCATCTACTGCCCACCACCACCACTAGTATTTTCACAGATAATCACATTTAAAGAGATGCACCTAATACATCCATTTGACTCAATAGATTTCTGCATTGAGTGCAAAAATATATCCCTGAATTTTTTCTTTTAGAGAAACTTGTGCCCAAGAATATTAGTTATTTACATGAAAACACAAGGCATAGGTAACACTATTTATTTGTTTAAAAGGCTAGATATTTCAGTCTGGTAGCAGTGACAGTTGATTGTAAGGTAGAATATGCAAACACTGGATCGATTTGAAACAGAAAGAGCCACATGATGTCAACAGCATAATGTTATAACATAGGTTAATCATAGCTGTAAAAAAAAAAAAAAAAAAAAAAAAAGTGTTATTCTAATAAGATTTTCTCATATTTTAGATAGAGATATGTAGTTGAGTCATTCCAATTCAAGTTTGGATGATGAAGCAAGGTTTCAGCAAATCTGTATACCAACAATGATGTAGTGGGCACATTTCAGACCAAAGAATATTGTCATCTGTGTCTATTCCATGTTGAGCCAAGCCAGATTTATCAGATTTTCTGCTGCAAATATACGATTGATGTTCTTGTATTCTCTTTTCTATTGAGCATCCAGTTTATCCGAAGTAGGCTATATGGCGGTCACATGGAACTTCGTATACACTAGGGAGAGACATCAGTGAGTGTTTATCTTTTGAAGAGTGGGAAACACATTGATAGTTTTCATATTTATGAATTTAGGAACACAAAACACACATGTTGAAAAGATTATTTTACTGATTAATAATAAAATAATAACTTTACGTTTCGACCCCTGTATTGAGGTCATCTTCAGAAGGATACATGTGTATAAGAACAAGCTACATGCTGTTGCACTCTATACAAGTAAATTACATCTGTGTTGTTAACTAATCTTTTTTTCTTAGCCTGCCCTCTAGTGATAAAAAATAAAATAAAATAAACCAAAAATAAAATAAAAACTCCAATAAACTCTGCTAAAGTCCTCACGTACTAGGATTCTTCTGGAATTATACAGTTTATATTGTTATATTACGATTATCTTCTGGATAATCGTAATATTGAATTGAATGTTCAGGAGGAAAAAAAAAAAAAAAAAAACCCACTTCACCAAGTCTTCTTGTATTGAGATTTTTTTCTTCGTGGTTGCTATGAAGGTTGTAGATGGGTCCTCCACATTCTTGGAATTGTTAGACCATCATTTTTATTCAGATTCAGATAATGTTTGAGCATTTCACATGCTTCCTTGAATTTCCGCTTGAACCAGGTTTTGGTGCGGTGTAGGGACTTGGTACCTTTCCAGTCAATTCTGTGATATGTTTGGAGTGCGTGGTCAGACAGGCCGGTTTTTCCAAAATGGAGGTATTTTATGTGACGTTTATGTTCATGCTTTCTGATTGGGATGGTTCGCCCTGTTTCCCCTATGTATGGTATGTTACATGTGCAATCTATTTTGTAAACCCCTGGGTGGGCTAAGTGTGGCAGGGGATCCTTGGAAGAAGGTGTCTTAATTTTGTCGGGGATTTAAAGGTGGTTTTGATGTTGTATTTGTGTAGTGTTCTGTCTATTTTTTCTGAAATGCCTCTATCATATGGTATAGCAATAGCATTCTTGAAATCTTTTTTGTTATTAGTGCTATCTTTGTGGAGGATCTTTTGAATGGTTTTTATACTGTATCCATTTTTTATAAAGGTATGTTTGATGGTCATATTCATGGTTAAGAGCTTGTTCATTTGAACAAATGGTTTGAGCTCTGTGTTTAAGGGTGCTTATGACCACTAGTATTTGTGTTGGGTGGTGATAAGAAGTTTTGTGTATGTACTGGCCTGTGTGTGTGTAGGTTTGTGGTAAACTGAGAAGGAGAGACAGCCTGAGGGAAGACGTGTGACGAATGTGTCTTGGAACTGAAGAGAGTTTTTTTTTTTTTTTTTTATTTCAATGGATACGTTTGTGTTGTTTGTTCAGGTGGCTAAGGAATGTATCTAGTGCTTGGCGGCCGTGGGGCCAAATGGCGAAAATATCGTCGATGTATCTGAGCCAAATTTTGGGCTTTAGGTACACCGATTCTAGAGCTCGTTGCTCAAAATCTTCCATATAAAAGTTCGCTATTGGGGGGGGGGGGAGAGTGGTGAGCCCATGGCTGTACCCTCTTTTTGAAGGTAAAAATTATTTGCCACACGAAATATCCGGAGCGGAGTACGTGGGCAAAGAGGGCCGTGATGTCGTGTGTAAATATGTTCTGTAAGAGTAGGATAGTATCATTGATTGGGACATTGGTGAAAAGGGAAGTGATGTCAAAGCTGACTAATAGATCTTGGTCATTGAGTGTAATATTTTTAATTTTGTTTATGAATTGTTGTGTATTTTTTATGTAGGAAGGGGAATGACCAACCAATTACTTGAGTATGGCAGCTAATTTTTTGGCTAAGTAGTAATTCAGACTGTCAATTCCTTCCACAATTGGACGTAATGGCGTGTCTGTTTTGTGTACTTTTGGCAGGCCATAAATTCTGGGCGCAGGCATACTGCAGTATTAATTTTTTAATTGTTTCTTCCGGCCACGTGTTAACTGATTTAAGTAGTTCAGTAGTTTTCTTTTTGTTACATTGTGTGGGGTTGTAATTTACCATTTGGAAGGTGTTGTGGTCTGATACCAAATGGTTTATTTTTTCAATGTAAGTTGTCCGATTTAAAACAACAGTGCCGTTCCCTTTATCTGCTTTTGTGATAATAATGTCACGGTTATTTTTTTAGGGATTTGAGGGCCAATTTATCCGCTTTGTTTAGGTTGCTGCTTAATTTTTTGGTTGAACTTCCATCTGTATTTTGTCAACAAAATTTGCGGGGAGGGATCTTAAACCTTTCTCGATATGATAAATTATATCTAGTTTATTTACTAACCTCGGAGCAATGGCGTAATTTAAACCTTTCTCCACTAGTGAGATTTCACCTTGTGTGAGGTTGTAATCCGATTGGTTGATGACCAGACAGTGGTCCGATGGTGGTTGGTTGCTCCTAACTGCGTTTGTGGGTGATTGGCTGCTCCTTCCATTATGGCGTCATAATTGTCTTGTGCTTTCCTGTAGTTTTAATGCTTGAAACTTTGTTATTAATTGTTCTTTGTTTTTGAGTAATAGGTGCTTGGCCGAATCATCTGTGACCTTGTCTAGAATATTCCAAATTTCCAGATTAACGTAACTGGATAGCTCAAATTTCAGTTGTAACACTTTGGTTTGGGTAGATGCTAAGTTCTTTTGTGCCTCATGAATTTGTTCTCTTAACAACGCTTTTTCTAGCCTGGCATAGATACGGAGCGCTTTAGCTGATGTAAATTTCTTCTTTAGTTTAATGCAGTTGGGTATTAAGTTGCTGTCTCTACAACGTTTCAAAAAGGCCAGTCAATTAATTAACATGGAACTACGTATCTTTAGTTTACTGTAGAGGCTGCACTGCTTGTGGGTCACATCTCCATGGATTATGATGACAGTCCGAATTACTACTTGGCCAAAAAATCAGCGGCCACACTCAAGGAATTGGTTGGTCATTCCCCTTCCTACATAAAAAATACACAACAATTCATAAAAACAAAATTAAAAATATTACATTCAACGACCAAGATCTATTAGCTTTGACATAACTTCCCTTTTCACCAGTGTCCCAATCAATGATACTATCCTACTCTTACAGAACATATTTCCACATGACATCATGGCCCTCTTTGCCCACGTACTCCGCTCCAGATATTTCGTGTGGCAAAACAATTTTTACCTTCAAAAAGAAGGTACAGCCATGGGCTCACCCCCCCCCCCCCCAATAGCGAACTTTTATATGGAAGATTTTGAGCAATGAGCTCTAGAATCAGTGTGCCTAAAGCCCAAAATTTGGCTCAGATACATCAATGATATTTTCGCCATTTGGCCCCATGGCTGCCAAGCACTAGATACATTCCTTAGCCACCTGAACAAACAACACAAACGCATCCAATTCACCATTGAAATTGAAAAAAACAACTCTCTTCCGTTCAGACACACTTGTCACACGTCTTCCTTCAGGCAGTCTCTCCTTCTCAGTTTACTGCAAACCTACACACACACAGGCCAGTACATACACAAAACTTCTTATCACCACCCAACACAAATACTAGGGGTCATAAGCACCCTTAAACACAGAGCTCAAACCATTTGTTCAAATGAACAAGCTCTTAACCATGAATATGAAACCATCAAACATACCTTTATAAAAAATGGATACAGTATAAAAACTATTCACAAGATCCTCCACAAAGATACCACTAATAACAAAAAAGATTTCAAGAATGCTATTGCTATACCATATGATAGAGGCATTTCAGAAAAAATAGAACACTACACAAATACAACATAAAACCACCTTTAAACCCCCGATAAAATTAAGACACCTACTCAGTTCTTCCAAGGATCCCCTGCCACACTTAGCCCACCCAGGGGTTTACGAAATAGATTGCACATGTAACATACCATACATAGGGGAAACAGGGCGAACCATCCCAATCAGAAAGCATGAACATAAACGTCGCATAAAATACCTCCATTTTGGAAAAACCGGCCTTTCTGACCACGCACTCCAAACATATCACAGAATTGACTGGAAAAGTACCAAGTCCCTACACTGCACCAAAACCTGGTTCGAGCGGAAATTCAAGGAAGCATGTGAAATGCTCAAACATGATCCGAATCTGAATAAAAATGATGGTCTAACAATTCCAAGGATGTGGAGGACCCATCTACAACCTTCATAGCAACCACAAAGAAAAAAATCTCAATACAAGAAGACTTGGTGAAGTGGTTTTTTTTTTTTTTTTTTCCTCCTGAACATTCAATAGCAACCTGTACTGTACAAATCCAGAAGATAATCGTAATATAACAATATAAACTGTATAATTCCAGAAGAATCCTAGTACGTGAGGACTTTAGCAGAGTTTATTGGAGTTTTTATTTTATTTTTGGTTTATTTTATTTTATTTTTTATCACTAGAGGGCAGGCTAAGAAAAAAAGATTAGTTAACAACACAGATGTAATTTACTTGTATAGAGTGCAACAGCATGTAGCTTGTTCTTATACACATGTATCCTTCTGAAGATGACCTCAATACAGGGGTCTAAACGTAAAGTTATTATTTTATTATTAATCAGTAAAATAATCTTTTCAACACGTGTGTTTTGTGTCCCTAAATTCATAAATATGAATGCTGATCACCGTGTAACCTTAAAAGAAGGAGACATTGATATTTTATTGATATTAAAGTAACCACTAAATTGTATTTCTTCAGAAGTCTGGAAATTGGTTCTGAAGTGTATGGGACTAGAACTCAATGCTCTTTCCTTGTTATTTAGGTTAGGTTTGTAGGAGTCAAACAGATGTTGTGTAGTTCTTTCTGAGAAGCCATTTAATTTTATATATATCATTTGATATTTAAAAGTTCTTCCTGTAATTGACGAGGCGTTAAACAAATAGCATTAGCACACTGAATTAAAGATTTTATAATTCTTTTCTTTTGAGAAGGATTGAGTAGAAATCCACTCAGTGAAGGTTCCCTTCACTGAGTGGATTTCTACTCAAGCTACTCCTCCAGAGCAGGACTATCTCCAGTTCTGTCCTTGCATACAACAGTGAAATTCCTGAAGGTAGGATCCTCATAAGTTTCCTGCAGACATAAAGAGAACAGTTTTTTTTTTCTGTAGCAAAATCTTAATATCATTGGTGAAAACTCATGACAATGCCATTGTAAAACTTTTCCTATTGTTTTGGCTTCATAGACTTGTCCAATTTCTGGGAGGTTGAAGAGTTACCTTTAACAGGTTTATATCTATTGACTGAGTTCAGAAAAGTATGGACAACCATACATTTTTTTCAGAGTGTTCATCTCTGAAAAAAAATTCAGTACATCATCTGTCAAGATCAGTTGGTAAGTTTAATTTATTTTCAGTGGATATTGAAGTATTATTATTATTATTATTATTTTTCTTTGGTGGGGATGTCTGATGGTTTATCTTTAAGTGACATCCTTGCCATAATTTTTTTGACAAGTGGTTCTCATCAAATGGAACCATTTTTAAGTTGTTTCTGTAGTGAGATCATATGTCATGTGATTGATGCATTCAACAGAAAAGCACTCACAATCATAAAGTTCAAGTATGGTGAAATTATCAGATGGTGGGATAGTCATATGAGTTTGAGTTGCTGTTGACATTTTCTTAACTGCCACCTTCTCAGCATAAGAGGATCTCAGTACACATGTGGTAATTACTAATCTTTCTTTTTGCATCCTGATATTACAGATTTTGTTCTATTTTAATCTTTTGTATTTCTTTTTCATCTTTCCACTTCTGACATACATGGGAGTAAGATGGATAATCTCCCTGACAGTTGACACATTCATTTAGCTTTCTTTTTTTTCAGTGCAAGATTTGTTACCATGCTCTTGCAATTATGGATGTACAGTCTAACAGGAGTTGAGATAGCCTGCTTTTACAGATGGTAGAGGCTTAGGTGTATCAAAAGGAAGGATGATGTTCCTAGTTAGAACCAAATAACTATCCCTATGGATCAGGATGTGCCTCACACCTCTCACTCCCTAATCTTTAAGTTCAGATTATATCTCTTTATCAGGAACATCAAGGATATCCCATTCTGAGGTCACTCCTCTAGAAGAGTTGAGTGTTTTATGAGGTGTTACTGTAACTAGCATTCTACCCACTGATACTCCTCTGAGTAGTTTTTTAAAATGTTGTTGTTGACATGACATTTCTACAAGGATATCACCAGAACGTAGTTTCTTAACTGTTTTTTGTAGAGCCTGCCAGTCCTAAACCCTTTTGAATAAAGAAGAGTGATATTTTCCCAATTGGCTTGTCACCTGTTGCATGGATGATGAGAAAAATTGGTAACATAATCTGTTTCTTACTTCTTTCATAGTGAAATGTCAGGGCTACCCTTAATACTATACCAGCACCACAGCAAGCCCAAGCTCTGTTCTCAGACAAAGGAGGTAGGAGACTTATTGCAATGCTGTTGATCATCAATGGGCAGTCTGTCCATCACAAACAAGTGCCTGACAGGGAGGGGTTTCAGAAGACTTAACTGCTATTTGGAGGTGAGATTTTGCATTTGGTCTTTTCTCAGTCAGATATGGATTTGTTGATGGCTGTTTATGAATTTGTTGTGTGCTTCAGTGAAGGCTGAAAATGAGACTGTGGTTCTTTTCTTAAGGCACTTGTAGTATAGAAAGTATTTTTAACTTGGGTATAGTTATGTTAAAGATACCAAGCAATTTTAAACCTGGTTTTACTCCATTTTTCCCAAGTAAGCAAACAGACAAAATGTCAAGTTTGCGCCTGCAATTGATTAGTGATCAGAGCTTGCTCCACCTTTACCATGAGTTGCCTTGGTCTTGCACTACCTGTGGGATCAGCTAGTCTTGCATCAATTGCAGGTGCAAACTTGACATTTTGTCTGTTTGCTTACTTGGAAAAAATGGAGTAAAACCAGGTTTAAAATTGCTTGGTATCTTTAACAAGCACTTGTAGTATACTGAATTTATCTCTTGGATTGCTTGTACTTATATATATATATGTGTGTGTGTGTGAACGCTTGTCTAGCCTGGACAGTCTTCTTTTGCCAGTTTTAGCAAATCTGTATATTGAAACATTTGAAAACAAGGTCCTAGAAGAATACCATCATAAACCAAAATTATGGAAAAGGTATGTGGATGATATATTCTCAGTCTGAAACCATGGACTACCTTCACTTCTGCTTTTTAATGAGTACCTAAATCATCAATGCCCTAGCATTAAATTCGCCTATAAATTAGAATCTAATGATTCATTAGATTCCATTTCTGGACTTTCTAATAACTAAGGATTTGGATAATTTAAAAGTGTATATTTCAAAAGCCTACACATACTGACAGATATCTGCATGCCTCATCCCATCATTATAGACCTCAAAAATTGGGTATCAATTCCACACTAGGAACAAGAGCCTGCCAACTCATCACTGACAAGGATGAACTAGCCAAAGAACTTCAACATTTAAGAAACACTTTCCTTCAAAATAGCTATAGTAAGCACACCATCTTTTGACTACTCAAGAGATAGTGTGCTCACTATAGCAAGCACACCATCTCTAGACTACTCAACCGACATGAGACCAGAGAAATTTCTAATGAAGAAGAAAACAGAGGACTCATCACTCCCATATATTAGCTCTGTGTCAATAAAAAACTAGGAAAAATACTTAAGGAATATAAAATCAACCCCCCCCCCCTTATCAAAATGAGATCACTACTAAGATCTGCAAAACCTCGACATAGCCCACTTCAATATCAGGGTGTTTATCGGATATGGTGCAACTGCTGGTCATCTTACTATGGACAGACAGACAAAAATCAACTGAACAATGCATTGAAGAACACACATTTTGAGATACTGAATGCCACAGAAATGAAGCCTCAGCTTTGTCATTGCATGTGCTGTATTCAGCTGAATACAGCACATGCGATGCTGTATTCAGCTGACCCACACGATGCTTCACAAATGAGACATCAAGTTTTATGGGATAAATCAGAACTATTATACCATTGCTATGATACAACAGAAAGAAAAATATGGGAATCTTTGAAAATAGCATTAGATCCTAAGCATTAATTAACCAAAGTATTAACTTGTCTGAATACATTCTAGCCTTCAATAATCAAGAAAGTTCACGTGAATGTGTAAACACGTGGATCAATTAGAAACAATTTTTAAAAAAATAACATCATCTTCTATACAACTGCATAACAGTTGCCACCTTTGTTAGTCTTTACTGTTTTGTCTCCTAGTTTGTTTACTTACACCTGAAGAAATCTTGTGTAAATGGGATGAAACGTTGCGTTACTAAGTAAAAAATATTATCAACTTATTCCAGTATTCTGCCTTATAAAAACTTCGTTAAATATATATATATATATATATATATATATATATATATAAAGGAATAGCTTGGATAGTGAGAAATGAAGGCCTTCATTCCACTGAAAATTTCAGCAGCAGGTTGCTCAGAGAAAGAGAGTATTTAGGATCAGGAGAATAGAAGAAGTAGTCTGATCATGCAAAGGAAGAAAAGAAGATAATCCCACTTGGTGCTGTTAAAATATCAAAGGACATGAGATTGAAAACTGCTGAGTGAAGAGTTTTTTTATTTTTATTATTATTTGACACTTCCAGGGAGTCCAAGGTCTCATCGAGGCAGGGCACCTGCTCTACAACTCCGTCTCCACCATTCAATCACCAACTGACTGCAACTACATCAATGCCATCTATTGCCGACCACCACCACCACCACTAGTATTTCCAAAGACAATCACAAACACCCATGCCCATGGTGGGATTCGAACCTGCAGCCTTTTGGCTGGAGAGCGAATACGCTATCCACTCGGCCAACCTGGCTGGCCGAGTACAATGGAAAAACAAACTTGCACGGGACTTGTACAGTACATTTTGAAGAGAACGCATAGGAAAAGTTCAAGGCCATTTGGAGAGTGTTATATAGTATTTAGTTTCAATTTTTGTCATCTTCCTTATTTCTGATTCCCTTCACTGTACTTTTTCCTGAATTTCTCAACTGTTTCAATAGCCCCAAAATGTGCTTGCCACCTTCCTAATTTATCTTCTATATTCTTACAGCAGTATTCCTGTGACTTTTGTTTAGCTATTTTTGCACATACCTTGGTTCTCTTACATTTTTCTTTTTCTATTCTTTTAGTGCATCTACTAAAAGATGCACTAAATTTCAATACATCTTCTTTTCAGGACTGCCTCTAACTTTTCCACATCCATCAGTGAGGTCTGGTTTTTCTATCCTTGCAAAGAACTTCACTATGTCTCCCAACTAAATCAATATTTTCTTCAGTTTGCCACTGAGACTCCAAGGTTTGGTTCTTATTTTCAAACTCTTTCATTTTTTTTAGGGATAATATTTGCACAATTGAGTCCACAGTTCTATAAACGCTGTCAATTAAATTTTTTTTTTAAAATTTTCTTACATACTTTTCTTTTAAATATGATATTCATTTATTTCCTGCTTAAAGTTAAGTCATGATCACTTCCAATTTCAAATTCGTTATAAACTCTTGTATCCAGAACTAGTGCGAAGATATGACTATCAAAGATAACAGAGCCAATAAGATTTCTTCTTCTCTTGCATCTTCTCTTTATATGAATATGTGCACACTATTTGAAATGTGTTAGTGATGACTAGCCCATATTTTGATTAGAAATCCAATTTTATTAGTTTTGCATGTTTCTCCAAATGTTTTCCAAACATTTTTATATACCTGAAATTCATTTCTTATCCTGCTGTTTAGATCTTCAAAACAACCAGCTTTTCTGTTCTCTTTATGTCAGCTGTCTTTTCAATTAACTTGAAAAATTCCTCTACTTCTTCCCTAATTAAGAGGCTCCGTAGCGCAATTGGAAGAACGACGGTACATTGTGCCCTTCGATTGGAATAGGCCTAAGTTCGATTCTCGTCGCGACGGGAGGAATCTTTATCTGGTCGATTTCAATCACAGGTGAGTTAGCCGATCTCATACGGAGGTAGCAGGGTTTTTTCTCCCGCATACATACAAATCGGCCCTTCAGAACACACGCAATTTACAGACAAAAATTACTAGTTGTGGTGGTGTTGGAGGTGGGCGGTAGATGGCGTTGATGGAGATGATTCGTAGTAGAGGTTAGGTGTAGAGACAGTCGTAGGTGTCCTCCCGCGATGAGTCTTCGGACTCCTTGGAGGTATCAGGAATAATAATAATAATAATAATAAAGAATAATAATAATTAGGAAAACCTTCTTTGAGACCACAGGTACAAATAAGTTCACTATCAATTTTCCATTTTGAAATTTTTCCACATAACTCTGAAACTGAATATCAATCAAGAAGTTTATATCTGTGTTTGGTATTGCATACTATTGCTATTCTCTTTCCTTATCTTGATCATTACTGCCTGAATATAACATTCTATGTTTATTATTTAGCATTATCTCAGCAACATCAGTTATGTCTACATGATATGTCTCTAATTCTTCTGCTAGTCTGACTTCTTTTTCATTGTTACCTTTTTTTTTTTTATATATATATTAATGGTGCCTATTTTGAATACTGCTGACATTGAGTTTGTTCCAGCAGCTAAGGCACTGTTTAATGGGCAACATCCCAGTCAAACATATTTGTTTAACTAAGGTGTTTGTTTGGATGTACCAACATGTTTATTTCTAATTTAAGCCAATACAGAATACAATTTGCTCAGCTAAATTCCAAACTGCAGGCTTATACTTGTTTGTTCAGTATGTAGTGGATATCTACTAATGAGGTGAACCACATGAATGTGAGGATTGGAAATTCAGAAGCCACAGTAAGCTTTTCGCATTCCATAAAAGTGATGTGAAGGTCTCCTCCCAGTTATCTAGCTTTGATTTTTAAGCAACCCCGATTCCCCCCCCCCCCCATGATATATACCGATCATAGTAAAATCTTAGACCAATATTGAGTGACATATTTCCCAAATTTAGATTTGATTCATTTATTGTTATTTCTAAATTTTTATTCTAAGTTCTAAAATTTTTATTTTCTTTTATGTATATTTGAAAATTTCATCCATCAGTCATAATTCAATGTTTCACTGCATTTTTATATCCTTGGCGATGAAATCAATAAAACCATCGATTTAACGACAGACACTAAATGCCTATTATTTAGGTACTCCTAAAATAATTTTTTTCTTTTTCTCAAAGGTTAGCCGAGTGGCTAGCACTTCGCAACCATATGCCTGGGAAAGGAGTGTCCTGGGTTCGATTTCTGTTGCTGACGTGAGGAGCTTAGGTTCTTTCTCAGACACAGCCAAGTTAGCCAGTCTTGGGCATGGACTGCAGGGTTTTTCATCCTGCAAAGCAGGCAAGCCAGTCTTGAGAATTCAACACCTTTACAGACATAGGATACACGGGGAGGCATGGAGCTAACCACCCTATCTTTGTGTATGGTTGCGGTTAAATGAATAGAAAACCCTCGACACCACAAGTTGAAAGAGGGGAAAAAGGAAGACGAAGTAAATTTCAATAATTATATTTTGTAAACATTTTAAATTTCATCATATTCTGTACCAGATATTAATGACAGTATAACATATTTCATAACTGGTTTCTGATCAATTTTCTTCCCAACTGGTCTACTATTTGTCCCGTTTTTGAGTTAATTAATTCTTACATTTGTCTTCTAAAGCATTTCAAACTGCATCAAATCCTCTTATATCTTGGTTCTGTGGCAGGGCATCTTCCTATGATTTTATTTAAATATTTGCTTCCCTAATCTTCAATCTTCAACTCAGTTAAGCAACCATACTAAGTACCACTAGCTCTGCTTATACATCATAAATATTAGTAATGCCATATTTGTTCTGGTTGATCTCATTTTCTTGAGAACTCCCATGCCTGTGATCACCAGTTTTTGATAAATTGTTTTATCTCTAACTCAGCTCTAAATCCATATGTTAAAACTTGTTTAACACTTTCTTGTAAACTGCTAGATTGATCTTTGGACTGGTTTCTTTGCTTTTATTTAATATAAATTTGTTCAAGTAGCTTCATGCCATAGCTTAGTCTGTTATCTATTTCACATCATTGCACAAAATTATTATTTAAAATTATTATACAGTCCAACATTAATGCATGAAATGGACTACCTTTTTATAAATGGGATTCAACCTTTAGGCCAAAGTTACCACAAGTGTAGGTAACTTTGGCCTGATTTCTTAAATATATTCTGTAAAGTTACAAATGTAAAAAAAAAAAACAACAACCATGAAATTGTTTCTTAATTCATGCTAAAGTAGCACAGAATTATTATTATTAAGGGATACATCGAGAGAGAGAGACCGCATACTACACGCCCCAGCTATCATACTTATTCTTGAATTCATTCACATTGTTTGCACTCACAACATCAATGTCAATCCATTCCAATCATGCACCACCCTGTGAAAGAAAAATCTAGCCCTCACCCCTTTCTAGTGGTGTTCATTCTTAGCTTCCATTGTATCAAGGGATAACTATCTGAGACAGCATGTAATTGAAAATACTAGGGGTGTGAGAGTGCTTGACCTGGTAATAGCATCTCACAATTTGACTGTAATGAATATGACCATGTTGCCACCTATTGGTGAGAGTGATCATAAGGTCTTGACCTGGGAGGTGGCTAAAGGTGTGGAATTTTTGATTAAGACAGGGTATATGTGGAATTACCGTGCTGGCAAGTATAACAAGCTTAGGAGATTGCTTGGATCAGTACCATGGCATGTACAGCTGCAAGGGCTGGATGTCGATAGAGCATGGGAAGTGGTCAAGGAGCATTTACAGGAGGTTATGGCTGATTGTATACCTAGGGTCCGAATAGTAAAACAAGTAGGGGTTAATGGATGAATAACACCATTAAGCTTGAGCTGCAAAAAAAGAAACAACTGTGGAGGGAATTTAAAGAAAGGGGTGACCTGCAGGCACATGAACGGTATAAAGTGCAGGCCAGAAGGGTAACGAGTGTGGTAAAAACAGCAAAAGCCGATTATGAAAGGAAACTAGCTATGCAAGCAAATGAGAATCCCAAACAGTTCTTTCAATATGCTGCAAGCAAGAAAAAAACTGTACATGGCAAAATGATTTTAAGGAATGACGATGGTAAGGAGGTCACTGAACCAGTCGATATAGTGGAGTTACTGAGCACGCACTTTGCAAAAGTATATCATCCAGGTGGAGACATTGAAAAAATGAAGGAGCCATTAGTTTATACGGGAATTGTGATGAATGAAGTGGAGGTGAATAGTCTATTACAGAACCTTAATGTGAATACATCTGTGGGATTGGATGGTATACCGGCATGGGTCTTGCGTGAAGCGGCTAAGGAATTATCAGAGCCCTTGACCATGTTGTTTAATCTGAGTCTCAGGTCTGGTTTAGTCCCGAAGGCGTGGAAAGAGGGGAAAATAGTTTCACTGCATAAAGGAGGATCCAAGACTATGGTTGCAAATTACCGACCGATCAGCATATCAGGAGTTGTTGTCAAGGTCTTGGAGAACGTAGTCAAGGGAAAAATACAGGAATTGATTGATGAAAATGAGATACTGTACAGGGGACAGTATGGCTTTGTGAAGGGTAGATCATGCCTGAGTAACTTGCTCAAGTTTTATATCAAGGTGACGGCTGAACTGGATAAGGGAAATGGGTTTACAGTGATACTGCTGGACCTGGCAAAGGCATTTGACAGGATACCACATGGAATTCTAATCCGTAAACTACAACATATGGGAATGGATATAGGGTTGGTGAGATGGACAGGTGGGTGGTTGATGGAGAGATATCAAAGAGTGGTTTATTCAGGCATGGAGTCCAAAAGACGGCCTGTGACTAGTGGTGTGCCGCAGGGTTCTGTTCTTGGACCACTGCTGTTTAATCTGTTCATTAACGATATAGGGAAAGATCTAAGTGGAACAGTTCATTTGTTCGCTGATGATGCAAAGTTGGGGAGGGCGATAGTGAATGCAGAAGATGTCAAAGTCTTGCAGGATGACTTAGATAGATTGGAGTTCTGGGCTAAGGAGAATGGATGTCAATTTAATGTGACAAAATGTAAGGTTATGCATTTTGGGGTGAAAAGATTAGCAGCAGTATACCACATGGGTGGAACTATACTTCAAGAGATTGATGAGGCCAGGGACTTGGGAGTGTTGGTGGCTAGGCAGATGAAGTTTAGGGGGCACATTGCGAAAGTAGCTAAATCAGCTCATCAACTCACTTGGTTGTTGAAAAATACCTTAACGAGCAGAGACAAGCAAGTTATTGTACCTCTGTACCGAGCCTTAATAAGACTTCATCTTGACTACTGTGCCCAGATTTGGTCACCTCGGTTCCTTCTTGATGGGGAGGAGGTGGAGAGGATCCAGAGGCAAGTGACTAAGATGATAGCAGGTCTATGGAATGAACCATATGAGAACAGGTTGAAGATTTGTGGGTTGCAGAAACTGGTTGATAGGCGGAAAAGGGGAGATATGATTGAGACATTCAAATTGCTAAAAGGATTCTATAAGATTAATTCAGAGGATATTTTTGAGATCAGGACTGGTGGTGGGAGAACTAGGGGACACCTATGGAAGCTGGGCAAGAGTGTGGTTAGCAGTGGTGTTAGAGCTGGGTTCTTTACTTTTAGAGTGGTAAATGAGTGGAATAAGCTGCCTGAGTCTGTTGTGGGTGCTATGACAGTGAGCGAGTTCAAGGCAAGGTACGATAGATACTGTGAGAATGTCGTATCGTTGTGTGTACATGATGTTTAAGGCCTCCCTCGATGAGTCTAAGGACTCCCTGGAGTAGCCCGAAAATAATAATAATAATAATTGGATATCTAATCACGCCGAAGTGAATGATTACATTTACTGACATTGAACTGTCATCCATTTTCCCATGCCAACAGTTCCAGCCTATTCAAATCATTCTGCAAATACTGCATATCATCAGTATTCCTGATTACCCTTCTTATCTTTGCATCATCACCAAATAGCTGTATGTTGCTTGTCAAATCCTTCCCAATATCATTAATGTACAGATTGAATAACAGTGGACCAAGCACTGATCCTTGTGGTACACCACTTGTTATTATTTTTTTTTTATTATTAATCTTTGTACTGGTTATGGGCAGTACTACCCTTACATCACGTCCAGATATCTCGTCCAAACTTGATATAGGCCTAAAGCCTTTACAAGTGTTTTACCCTATGTCTGGTCTAGTTATCATTGCAGTCATTCTCTGGTGACAACGGCATGCCACCAGTGTGCCCTGTAGGGCCCTCAAGGAAAGAACTTTTATATTTTTCTGCATAAGCCCAAGCTGTTTTAAGTCCTTATAGCTATCTGAACTCCATACGCTATGTAAAGAGATGGTGGCGCTGGTAAACCTCGGAGTTGCGCAATGCTCCTCCCGTATCTTACTAACTAGATCTTGGTTATTCTTATAATAGTTTACCTTATTATTATGGCTATAGGCTAGTGGGTGCCCTCTTCCCACCACCTGGGCATCAACTACCCAAATGTCACCATCTCTTTTAATCACTAAGTCTAGCTTAAGCTTTACAGACTCACATCCCCCATATACCACTTTTTGATATCTGCCAGTCAGCCATCCTCTTATCCATGCTAATATTCTATAACCCAGATCCATATTCTCCAATTTATGCAACAGTCTACCATGCTGTATTCTGTCAAAAGTCTTAGTAAAATCCAAAAGTATCATGGTGTATCTATTCCCCTTATCTAGTTCAATGGTAACATTGTTATAGAATGCGAGCAAGGTGCTAAACATGACTTTCCCTTAGTAAACCCATGTTGCTCATTGCAAAGTAGAGATTCACTGTCAACCCATTTCTCAATGCGAGCCCTAACCAATTTTTCCAAAATCTTCACTACCATTCTTGAGATACTAATTGGTCAATAGTTGGATACATCGGTCTTTGCACCACCCTTGTGCAACGGAATTACCATACATTCTTTCCATTCCTGCGGAATCTTTCCTGTTCTGAGACTCATATTAAACAGCCAGGTTAAAGGAATAGCCAGTTCACAGCTGAACACTCTTTTAGCACACATGCTAATATCCCATCAGTCCCTATTGCTGAATTCTTATTCAGATTGTGCAACAGCTCTAATACCTCATACACCTGAGTTTCTTCATCCAGTGAAGAGGTAGCAGTGAGCTCAATCACATCGTGTACACCAGATTGATAGCTTTTAACAAAATGGGCACTCATTAGTTGAACAACCTCTTCTGCATCTGTAACCCTCACACCATCTGCATTTAGAAGAGTTAATCTTTCATGTTCACTCTTTCTTTTACTTGTAGCATATCGATAGATTCTTTTGGGTTGTCTTTAGGACGCTGAGCCAGTTTCTTTTCATACTTAGGCTAGAATAGTCAACTATTCTAGCCTGCTGCTTATAACTTTCATAATGGACATCATCCTTATGCACACGATATTCCTTCCACATCATCCTTTTCTTACAAATCTCTTGCTTTATATGATTACACATCCATTTGACTCCTACTCTATTTATTCTTCGAACTCTTGGGACACATTCTGATATCACATCATTTAAGTATTGTCTAAATGTTTCCCATGCACTGCTGATATTCTTCATATCCAGCAACCGATCCCATTCCACTGAACTCAGCATATTCCTGTTTGTCATAATTTTGGCTGCTTTGTAGTTCAGCATGTAAAAAAAGTCCTGCTTTTTAGTTCAGCATGTAACCTTTCCTGAATGGAACATTCATAAACTTAGTCACTTCCGAAGTGAGTACCGCATGATCACTGTCACCAACCAGAGGCAGAATAGTTATATTCTGCCTCCGGTTGGTGATGAAAAGATGAGTGTGAAAAGAGTAATCATAATGGGAGACTTTAATTATCCAAATATTGATTGGGTAGCAGTAGGATCTCATGAGAAGAATGAAAATGCGTTTATTGAGCTGTTGCAGGACAATTTTCTCAAGCACCATATGACAGAAGGAACTCGAGGTCAAAGAGTGTTAGATTTAATTATAGTGTCAGAGTGTGTTTCAGTTAAAGAAATGCACTCTGACACCAACTGATGATGGTACTTCTTTTTCTCAATCATGAACAATTAAAATTACAGCTCTTAAGATCGTTTGTAATGGTAATGTAAAAATGTGCTGCATGTGTGTGTATTACAATATAACACTTTTCTTGTCACGGTCAAGACCTGCTAATGATTAGTTCTTTTTTTTTCTGTTTTCATAGAATATATTCTTCTTGTAGATAAGCTTTAGAAATTACAACGTAAACTCAATTATTAATTATAAAAACTTTAATTAATAACTACCTGTATTTCAGCAATGTTACACTGCCATCTTCAGGGATCACAAAAACAATGATATGTGCATGCAGGCACTCACACCAAGCAAAGGAGGCTGAAGAAAGGCAACTGAAGCTGGTCCTAGAGTCCTAAAAGGTGCCCCCCCCCCCCCAGTGGGCTAAATTGGATTGTTCTTGGCCGTTGGGCTGACGATCTTAGAATATAACTACTTAGAAGACTACTTCTGCAACCAAATCTGTTGAGGTTTGAGAAGTTTTTCAGAGCTGAGGCTGATTCAAGAATAATCTTTCATATGTGCTGCGGTGTAATAAACTGGTCTTCTTCCAGCGTATTCTGTGATGGGTGTCAAAGGCATGGTTAGCAAGTCCTGAGGGGCTGTATTGGTGGAACCAGATATAGTCCTTGTGTTCGGCTCTCCTACCTATTTGGTGTAGTAGAACAGTTTGCAACTGCAAGGGTCCTGGTATACTCCAGGGTAGGTTTGGGCGGGGGGGAAGAAGATAAGAGATGCTAATTTCTTAAAGTCATATATTACTGTAACCTTTATTACAGATAGTTATTTTGACAATAATATTATTGCCGTTATTGTTGCATTCACGTGCGATAGCAACGACATGAATTTACAGACTATTCATTACTGCTTTTCCCCTCCTAAATCACATTTAATCTTACTACTAGTTGCATTTAAGGTTATAAAAAACCATATGCCTGAAAGTGAGAGTGAATAAAAGTTAAATGTGAATATTAAACATTAAAATTTATTATCCAGTTAAGATCAGAAAATATAACTAATAAAATTTCTGCAAGCATAAACATATCACAGCACAGAGTATCAGCTGGTCATTTGCTTTCCATTTTAAAAAAAACATAATATTCTCTGTGTTTTCTCATATCAGCTACAGCTAGTGGTGAAATGCATTTTCATTCTTTGTTTGCTGTGGTGAATTTCTCTTAAAGCACACAATGGTGCACCCACAAAACTTCGGTCAGAACTTTACAGTAGTTTGTTAGAGTGTTTCTGTTATAATGTGAATAGTGAATCTGTTATAATGATGTAATAACAAATAGTAAGTGCAGTATTCCAATGTAAAGGTAATCCAGAAGGATCTGATTACATTTAGAGAGAAGTGGATAGTTAAACATAAATTTATTAACAGCACTTGGGATTCTTGAAATTTTCTTGAGCAAAAGTGAAGAAATCTTTAATTTAGCAGAAAAATTATTTGCAAATACAACTCTTAGTGAAGCATTAGTATCAATCAGCAAGTGTTAAATGTCAAGCAGTTTATTACAATGAGCAAAACAAAATATATCTTCATATTATATAATAAGGTCGCAGAAAAAGTTTACATTACATTTAAAAAAAAGAACTATTGTGTATATTATTTCTGGGAAAACTCCCATGTTACTCCTCTTAATAAACTATTATGATTACAGTTATTTTGCCTGCTTCAGTTTAGGAATGCCCCTATATAAATGGATTCTTAGGGCATTGTGAGTGTAAATGTACCAAACAGTATATGTAGCATAAGAAATTTACACATACCTTTTTCTGGTTGTTGTGGCTTTTCTTCTCTTCTGCGATGTCGAAAAACTACTGAGTGTGTGTGTGGGGGGGGTAGGCAATTTGGTAGAATTAAGTTAGAAAAACCCGTTTTTTTTTTCCGTAATATATATAAATATATATATTATATTATATAGGGTGGGGAAAAGGTGAAAGGGTTGATTTTTTAAAATAGGGAGGAGAAAGGTGGTTGACGGGGTGCGGTCTGTTTCGACTATTCGTGGTCGTCATCTGAACACATTGGGAAAGTGGATGCTATGTCAGGTCGGGTAGGTGCTTCTGCTTTTGAAGTGTTGTCGCCTATTGGTCGGGGTTGTGACCTCAATTTTATGTTGTGAAGCTTCCAAACCTCGGAGATTATGTAGGGCCTGTGTACGTTGATAGAGTTTGCGTCACACTTTATAGCTATTGTTTCCGATATTCTGAGCATTGTTTCATTGTCTTGTCTGTCTACTATGATGGCCTTGTCTATCTGCGGGGTGTGTTTTTGTTCAAGGGCGTGAACAGCTATTTCCGTTTTTCCTGTGCTTTGTATTCGATTTTTCTTTTTGATGTTACATTTATGTAAACACTAAAAAACGTAACATCAAAAAGAAAAATTTAGTGTTTACATTTATGTAAACACTAAAAAACGTAACATCAAAAAGAAAAATTGAATACAAAGCACAGGAAAAACGGAAATAGCTGTTCACGCCCTTGAACAAAAACACACCCCGCAGATAGACAAGGCCATCATAGTAGACAGACAAGACAATGAAACAATGCTCAGAATATCGGAAACAATAGCTATAAAGTGTGACGCGAACTCTATCAACGTACACAGGCCCTACATAATCTCCGAGGTTTGGCAGCTTCACAACATAAAATTGAGGTCACAACCCCGACCAATAGGCGACAACACTTCAAAAGCAGAAGCACCTACCCGACCTGACATAGCATCCACTTTCCCAATGTGTTCAGATGACGACCACGAATAGTCGAAACAGACCGCACCCCGTCAACCACCTTTCCCCTTCCCCCTCCCTATTTTAAAAAATCAACCCTTTCACCTTTTCCCCACCCTATATAATATAATATACATATTTATATATATTACGGAAAAAAACCCAGGTTTTTCTAACTTAATTCTACCAAATTGCCTCCCCCCCCACGCACACTCAGTAGTTTTTCGACATCGCAGAAGAAAGGAAAAGCCACAACACCCAGAAAAAGGTATGTGTAAATTTCTATTCCTTATGCTACATATACGTTTTGGTACATTTACACTCACAATGCCCTAAGAATCCATGAGTAAATAGCCAATGACATTTAAACAGGGGCACTCCTAAACTGAAGCAGGCAAAATAACTGTAATTATAAAAGAACTATTATCATTATAAATCATTTTTAACACACACACACATATATATATATATATATTTATCTGCTCCACACATGAAAGGCCACAAGACCTATAGCAGATAGTGCCATATTAGGTAAGAGGAGCAAAAGAAAGTAGGAATCTTTTCACATTTTGCTTGAATAGCTGAAGGCAAAGTGGAGGAGGCTGTTCCAAAGAACAGAAGTACATGAAATGAAAGAAGAGGTTTGGTGAGTTTCAAGATAGACTGTAAAAGGATGTTGGTTAGCAGTGGCTCTGGTCTTAATGCTTTTGGAGGAGAGTGGAGGAATAATAGTGGCCAATTCAGCAGAGCACTGTCCATGAAAGTATCTGTAGAAGAGGCATAAGGCAGAAACTAAACATCTTTGAGAGAGGGACTGAAGTGGATATGTGAAAGAAGGATCATTAATTAGCTGGATTGCCCTCTTCTGGATAGAATCAAGCAATCCATGACTGGGTGGATTTGAGACTGTATAGAGTTAGCAGATGTGAAGTAGTCTCTGGTGCAAAAAAGTACGGCAAGTTTTTTGGCGGCTGCAGAAGCTACAGATGAAATGTAGTTGTGCCTGGAAAGATTGGAGTGCAGATCAGTCCAAGAAGAAAAATTTAATCATGTTTGGATATCTCAGTATTACTGACAGAGGGTGGGGTGGGGGGGGGGAGTTGTGAGAGATTCAGACAGGACTGTGTTTAGGTAGCATTGAAATCACAAGGTTATCCTTGCCCCATTGAGATATATAGCTATGAGATCAGGGTTCGGGTCACTGGTCGTGGTAAGCACTGCAAGGTCTGTCAAATGACAGAGCTGTCATTTGACAGTTATCATTACTGTCATCAGCAAAGCTATGGATAGGATTGGAAGTCTGTGAGAGCAAGTCATTAATATACATATAAGAGGAAGAGGCTGGGGTACTCCTGCATTGGTGGGGAAATCTGAGAAGACGAAACTGTCCACCATGATACATAGTGAATAACCAGTGAGAAAGTTGGCAATCCAGTTGCAGAGTGTGGAAGGCTGAACACAGGATGGCATCTGTGCCAAACACAAATGACTTTGAGAGCAACCACATGAGTTTCTCCAAATTTTTCCATGGCTTGGGTCCAGAGATGGGTGGTGAAAGCAAGAAGATCAGTTGTATATCGCGAATGGTGGAATCCATACTGCTGGTTACTGATTAGTTGGTAGGTGGTTCAAGAGTTGGATGTTGATGACCATTTCCATAATTTTAGAGAGAACAGAAGTGAAAGCAAATGGACAGTAGTTCGATAGTCAACTTTTATCATCTTTCTTTGGGATGGGTTGGATGTGGATCTGTTTCCATATTGTAGGATAGATGTTAGTTGAACAGGATAGGTGTTAACTCTGGGGCACAATTTTTTTAACACAATAGGTGGGATACCATCAGGACCAAATGTGTTATTTGTGTTCAGGTTATTAAGGATTCTTTGGATTTCTTTTTGGCAGAAGACTATGGGTAACACAGAGGGAGCCAGTCTTGTTGGAGTGGAGGGAACTTTGCATGCAAGAATCAGAAGAGAAGAGTGATGCTAGTAAGTTGGCATTGTCTTCAGGTGTAACTACAGCAGTACCATCTGAATGTGTGAGAGAGGTGAAAACCTGGGTAGGCAGATGTTGTACCCAATGGCCTTGGCAAGGCACCAGACGGAGAGATAGCCATTTGGGAAGTAGGACAGTTTGCAGCATTTGGCCCTTTCAAAGTCTGATTTGGACTTGGTGATGATTCTTTTACAACTGTTGTGAGCTGCAGTATAGGCAAAGTGAGCAGCTAGAGTTTTGGTCTTGAGCCATTTGTAGTATGCAGAGGTATTTTCTTTTACTGTGTTGGCACACTTTTGTGAGAACCAAGCTTGGATGGTGGCTGAGAATTTGGAGTGGAATAAGGAATGAAGACCTTCATTCACATGAGGATGATTCCTGTTATTCACTCTGAGCAAAATATAGCTATAATAATAATAAGACTTAACGAGACTGACTGCAGTATAAGAGCCCAATATCAGTCACTAGAGGGTGACATGATGTGTAGTGTTTGTGGATAGCTCCTGAACAGATAAGTGATATTTTGAGTAATAATTGGCGAACTTGCATAGTATTTACATAGTATTGTTTACTTGAGTATTTCAGCGTGTCTGGGTGATTTCTGTGTGTTTTCTGAGTATTTTAATAGTAAATTGATAGATATGATTATCTGTGCACATGGCTCCCATAAAGAGGAATACAAAGATGGCGCCCAGGGCGCCATATTTGTCTAAAAATTTTAACTTAAAGGAGTGCACCATTTGCGAAATATATGCATTGAGGAGAGCGGTTGGAGTCTGGTTAAACAACGATAGTGGAGTGAATTTGTGCAAAAAGTGTAAAGAAAGTGAGGATTTAAAGAGTGTTTCAGGTCATGTGAGTGAGATCGTTGTCGAAAGTGAGAATCTAGATAACAGTGATATACGAGGTATGAATGTGATATTTGCAAGGTAGTACCTGATAGCTGTGAGAGTGGCGTTAAAAGTGAGAATGAAGGTAAACATACAGAATGATTGAATGAATCATCGAAGAATAAAAATGATGACACCGACGCAATGAATGAGATCGCTCTATTACGCGGAGCGATACATAGGCAAATCGGCAGCTGGAGCATTGGCAAAAATGTTTACCAAGCGTACCGACTAATAAATCGGCAAAAGTATGATAGAAAAAATAAGGGTATAATAGTGAGTGTAAACAAAATGAAAGAGCAAGTGTTGTATGGAGATTCCTTAGTAAGAGGTGTGTTAGTTGAGAGTTTAACAAAATCGTACCAACCTGGTGCGAACGTTAAGAATGTAAGCGAGTCAATTAGAATGCAAAAGCAGCAGGTGAAAGAATTGATAGTGGTAGCAGGTACAAATGATTTGAAAGAAAACAAAATGGCTATGAGTGAGGATGTGAAGGAATTGCTTGAGGTAGCAAAAAAGTAGAGTGAGAGAGTTAGGATGGTGAGTCTGTTGCCGCAGTATGACAGTGAAGAGTATAGGAGGAGGGTCATAATTGCTAATGACTTAATGTGTGAATTATGCATGATGAGTGGTGTGGAATTTGAGGAATGAGTTCGATGGGTGAAAGGATTTATATAAAATTAATGGTTTACATTTGAATGGATTTGGTGTACGGAGACTTGAAAAAGGTGTTGTCGAATGTAGTGGAAGTGAATGTGCAGAATCAGGGAAACTAGAGTTATTAAGGGGGGGGGGATAGTTATGCAGACTTTAGGGTGACAATTGAGTGTGTGAATGTGTGTAATATGCCCAAGTGAGTAGGAAAGACCATGAATCAGAATGGGATAGTTAGTATAAAGCATCAAAATAGGGATGGGACAAATCTGCTTCTGCAATTCATGTATACTAATGCCAGAAGTATTAGGAACAAGAAGAAAGAATTTTTGGCCTTGATTGGCACTTCCAGGCCACAGGTTATTGGCATTAGTGAAACATGGCTGACAGAAGATGACACTGCTAGTGGGATTGAATGTGATGGGTATGGTGTGTTCAGGAGTGACAGGGAGAATAAAATGGGGGAGGAGTGTTATTGATGATAGCTGATGAGCTACAGCCAAGGAAAATAGAAGTGGAACTGCAGGATAGAGAAAAGAGCACATTTGAGGCTATTTGGTGTGAGATTGAAACTAGCAGAACAAAATATACAGTTGGGTGCTGCTACAGACCAGGTGATGGAATAGATGGTGGAGATAGTATGCATAAGCAAATAGAAGAAATGAGTGGAAGGAGGGTAATTATTATGGGAGATTTCAACTATGGTAACATTGATTGGAAGGAGGAGAGGACACATGGGAGGAAGGAATTGGATTTTATGCGGTTATTAAGGGATAATTATCTGCAACAGCATGTAGTGGAAAATACTAGGGGTCAGAGAGTGCTTGACCTAGTCATTGCATCTGAGAATTTGGCTGTAACGAATATGACCATGTTGCCACCAATTGGCGAGAGTGATCATAGGGTCTTGACTTGGGAGGTAGCTAAAGGTGTGGAATTTACAATTAAGACATGGTACATGTGGAATTATCGGGCTGGTAAGTATGACAAGCTTAGGAGTTTGATTGGTTCAGTGTCATGGCATGTACAACTGCAAGGGCTAGAAGTTGATAGTGCATGGGAGGTGGTTAAGAAGTGTTTGCATGAAGCAATGGCTGACTGTATACCTAGAGTCCGAATAATAAATCAAGTAGGGGTTAAATGGATGAATAACACCATTAAGCTTGAGCTGCAAAAAAAGAAACTATGGAGGGAATTTAAGGAGAAAGGTGACCGGCAGGCACGTGAACGGTATAAAGCGCAGGCCAGAAGGGTAATGAGTGTGGTAAGAAAAGCAAAAAAGGATTATGAAAGAACATTGGCCATGCAGGCTAAAGAGAATCCCAAACAGTTTTTTCAATATGTTGCAAGTAAAAGAAAAAATGTATATGGCAGAATGATTTTAAAGAATGCCGATGGTATGGAGGTAATCGAATCAGTTGATATAGTTGAATTACTGAGCAAGCACTTTGCAAGAATATATCATCCAGGTGGTGACATTGCAGAAATGAATGAACCAATAAATTATATGGGAATTGTGGTGAATGAAGTGGAGGTGAGTAGTCTATTGCAAAACCTCAATGTCAATACATCTGCGGGATTGGATGGTATACCAGCTCGTGGTGAACATGAAGCAGCTAAAGAATTGTCAGTACCCTTGACCATTTTGTTTAATTTAATTTAAGTCTCGAGTCTGGGTAAGTCCTGAGGGGGGGGGGTTGGAAAAAGGGGAAAATAGTTCCACTGCATAAAGGAGGTTCCAAGACTGATGTTGTAATACGTGTGTAGAGGCTTAAGTGCTGTGAGGACGTCATGTTGGAGGCTTAATGGATTTTTTACAACACTCAAAAAGAATTAAAATAGAATTTAATATTTCCTGTATTTCGTCCTAGTCACTAGGACATCTACGGGGATTACAAAAACAATTAATGTAACATATACACAAATAACAAACAATACTAAGCCCAACCACGTGGGTGACACTAAAGTCCTATCTAGGTAGAGCGCCCTCTAAGGGCAGTAGTAGGTGGCCTGGAATGTAAGGTGGGAACTCTGGTGATGAGTGTTTCCCAAATCTTCGGAAGATTAATGCAACCATATTTATTGAGATTTGGTTGGTTTTTGAGAGCTGCTGTTGCTTCTAAGAAAAGTCTCTCTTTCTTGAATTTGCTGTGGTGGAGCATGGTGGTTTTCTTCCATGATACCCTGTGGGTGGTGTCCAAAACATGGTCAGCCAAGCCTGAATGGCCATAGTTGTGTTTGAAGATGTAAGACTTGTGTTCCTCTAGACGGATGGATGCTGATCTGCCTGTCCGTCCAAATCTTCGGAAGATTAATGCAACCATATTTATTGAGATTTGGTTGGTTTTTGAGAGCTGCTGTTGCTTCTAAGAAAAGTCTCTCTTTCTTGAATTTGCTGTGGTGGAGCATGGTGGTTTTCTTCCATGATACCCTGTGGGTGGTGTCCAAAACATGGTCAGCCAAGCCTGAATGGCCATAGTTGTGTTTGAAGATGTAAGACTTGTGTTCCTCTAGACGGATGGATGCTGATCTGCCTGTCCGTCCAAAGTACGCCAGCTTACAGGAACAGGGTACTTTGTAAACTCCAGGCAGAGAGAGAGGAGGGAGCTGATCTTTCGTAGAACGGATAAGGGTAGCCAGTTTGCAGTGGGGCTTATATGCTGTGTGTAGGTTGTACTGTTTTAGTATCTTGGCTATTTTTTCGGATGTGCCACGGATGTAGGGTATGGTGATGGCATTTTTAAAATCTTGTTGATGATGAGGACGGGGAATGGGGGAGGAGTTGATTATTTTTTTGATACTGTGATCGCTGTAGCCATTGGAGAGGAAAGTGCTGTGTATTTGGTTAAGCTCAGTAGTGAGGGCGGTTACACTGGAACAAAGATTGTGGGCTCTCTTGGTAAGAGTTTTAATAATGCCATATTGTTGAGAGGGGTGGTGGTGGTGGGAGAGTTTGTGAATGTATCTGCCTGTGTGTGTGGGTTTTCTGTATACGGTGACGGTAAGTGTATCATTAGGCAGGCGTGTGACTAAGGTGTCTAGGAAGGGTAAACAATTGTTCTTTTCCTTTTCCATAGTGAACTGGATTCTTGGATGTAGACTATTGAGATGACTGAGGAAGGAGTCTAATGTGTCTTTGCCATGAGGCCAAATAGAGAACACATCATCTACATATCTTAGCCAGATAGAAGGTTTGAGTGGGGCTGAGTCTATGGCTCGTTTTTCGAAATCTTCCATATAGAAATTGGCAAGGGGGTCCCCCCCCCCCCCCCGAATATACGGTTTACCAAAAATCCACAAACCCAATTCCCCACTCAGGCCTATAGTAGATGCTACCAATGCACCTTGCTATAGACTATCTAAACAGCTGGCCAACTCTCTGATCCCCCTCACCGGAAGGTCCCCTTCATATATAAAAAAAACTCGACCCACTTTAAAGCCCTCACAGAAAATTTAACCTTGAATAAGACAGACATATTGGTAAGCTTTGATATCTCCTCTTTGTTTACAAACATTCCCTTAATTGACACCTTATCTCTCTTAGAAAACGTTTTTTCCCTCTGACATCTTAGATCTCTTTTCCTTTGCCATTAACTCTGGGTATTTCTCTTGGAACAACAAAATCTACAAGCAGATAGAGGGAACTGCCATGGGTCCCCCCCCCCTTGCCATATTTCTATATGGAAGATTTCGAAAAATGAGCCATAGACTCAGCCCCACTCAAACCTTCTATCTGGCTAAGATATGTAGATGATGTGTTCTCTATTTGGCCTCATGACCCAGACACGTTAGACTCCTTCCTCAGTCATCTCAATAGTCTACATCCAAGAATCCAGTTCACTATGGAAAAGGAAAAGAACAATTGTTTACCCTTCCTAGACACCTTAGTCACATGCCTGCCTAATGATACACTTACCTTCACTGTATACAGAAAACCCACGCACACAGGCAGATACATTCACAAACTCTCCCACCACCACCACCACCCCTCTCAACAATATGGCATTATTAAAACTCTTACCAAGAGAGCCCACAATCTTTGTTCCAGTGGAACCGCCCTCACTACTGAGCTTAACCACATACACAGCACTTTCTTCTCCAATGGCTACAGCGAGCACAGTATCAAAAAAATAATCAACTCCTCCCCCATTCCCCGTCCTCCTCATAAACAAGATTTTAAAAATGCCATCACCATACCCTACATCCGTGGCACATCCGAAAAAAATAGCCAAGATACTAAAACAGTACAACCTACACACAGCATATAAGCCCCACCGCAAACTGGCTACCCTTATCCGTTCTACAAAAGATCAGCTCCCTCCTCTCTCTCTGCCTGGAGTTTACAAAGTACCCTGTTCCTGTAAGCTGGCGTACTTTGGACGGACAGGCAGATCAGCATCCATCCGTCTAGAGGAACACAAGTCTTACATCTTTAAACACAACTATGGCCATTCAGGCTTGGCTGACCATGTTTTGGACACCACCCACAGGGTATCATAGAAGAAAACCACCATGCTCCACCACAACAAATTCAAGAAAGAGAGACTTTTCTTAGAAGCAACAGCAGCTCTCAAAAACCAACCAAATCTCAATAAGATTTGGGAAACACTCATCACCAGAGTTCCCACCTTACATTCCAGGCCACCTACTACTGCCCTTAGAGGGCGCTCTACCTAGATAGGACTTTAGTGTCACCCACGTGGTTGGGCTTAGTATTGTTTGTTATTTGTGTATATGTTACATTAATTGTTTTTGTAATCCCCGTAGATGTCCTAGTGACTAGGACGAAATATAGGAAGTATTAAATTCTATTTTAATTCTTTTTGAGTGTTGTAAAAAATCCATTAAGCCTCCAATATATTAACATGTTGTAAATTTCTGACCGATTAGCATATCAGGAATCGTTGTCAAGGTCTTGGAGAAATTAGTCAAGAGAAGAATACAGGATTGGATAGATGTAAATGGGATACTGTATGGGGGACAACATGGTTTTGTGAAGGGCAGATCATGCCTCAGTAACTTGCTCACGTTTTATAACACAGAGACGGCTGAACTGGATAAGGGTAATGGGTTTACAGTGATTTTACTGGACCTTGCCAAGGCCTTTGATAGGATACCACATGGAACCGTAATCAGTAAACTGGAGCAGATGGGGATGGATAGGAAGGTGGTTGATGGAGAAATACCAGAGAGTGGTTTATTCAGGAGTTGAGTTCAAAAGACGGCTTGTGACTAGTGGTGTGCCGCAGGGTTCTGTTCTTAGACTACTACTTTTCAATTTGTTCATTAACGATATAGGAAAGGATCTGAAAGGAAGTGTTCACTTCTTTGCTGATGATGCAAAGTTGGGTAGAGCAATTGTGAGTGCACAGAATGTCAAAATTTTCCAAGATGATTTGGATAGTTTGGAGGACTGGGCTAAGGAAAATGGATGTCAATTTAATGTGGCAAAGTGTAACGTTACGCATTTTGAGGTGAAAAGATTAGCAGCAGTATATCACATTGGTGAAACCGTACTCCATGAGATTTGGCAGTATTGGTGGATAGGGAGTTGAAGTTTAGGGGGCACATTGCAAAAGTGGCTAAATCAGCTCATCAAATCACTTGGCTTCTGAAAAATACTTTAACAAGCAAAGACAAACAAGTTATTGTTCCTCTGTATCGAGCCTTCATAAGACCCCCATCTAGACTACTGTGCCCAGATATGGGCGCCAGGGTTTCTTCTTGATGGGGAGAAGGTGGAGAGGATCCAGAGACGAGTGACCAAGATGATAGCAGGTCTGTGGAATGAACCTTATGAGAACAGGTTGAAGATTTTTGAGTTGCAAAAATTGGTTGATAGGCGGAAAAGGGATGATATGATTGAGACATTCAAATTACTGAAGGGTTTCTATAAGATTAATCCAGAAGATATTTTTGAGAATAGGACTGGTGGTGGGAGGACTAGGGGGCCATACATGGAAGCTGGGCAAGAATGTGGTTAGCAGGGGTGTTAGAGCTAGGTTTTTTACTTGGAGTGTGGGGAATGAGTGGAATAAGCTGCCAGAGTCTGTTGTGGGTGCTATGACCATGAATGAGTTCAAGGCGAGGTATGATAGATACCGTGTGAATGTCGAATAATTGTTCTTGACATGATGTTAGGGCCTCCCTCGATGAGTCTGTCGACTCCTTGGAGTTGCCCGAAATAATAATAATAATAAAAAAGACCTGACAGCAATCTTAGCAAACTGAAATGACAGTTTCATTATCAATTGCTATTTTAATGTGTATAATTCCAAATAATATATAGGATAGGGGTATGCCATGGAGTAGTGCTGACTACTGCACCCAACATTATACTAGTTGGTAATTTTATATGAAGAAGAAAAAAAGATTGTAGAATCAATCGCATCTCTCATAATTTTACATACTTTTTATAAAATAGATATCTTATTGGGAAACAGACTACAACAGTATTTTTTTTTTAATCTTGAACAGTCATCAAACTGAATTTCAAATGCATTGAAAAAAAGAAAACAGCAAATAAGCTGTTAATATGTAAACCACATATAGCAACCATGTTGAAGAATAATAAAAATGTATGCATATTACATTATCTCTTACATCTATTTACTTACCTTCTAATCTTACTACCAAAGGCACTTTTAGCTGAATACTTCTGCAAGCATTTTTAATACCATTAGCAATAGTTGCACAATTCACAATTCCTCCGAATATATTCACCAAAACAGCTTTCACCTAAGGAAAAAACAGAAAAATGCTTAAAATCTTATCAGATAAAATGAAAGCTGATAGAGAAGTTTAAATAAAATATCCTAATTACTTTAATTTCAATTAGATGGTTTCCATTGAGGTGGTTGCTATCAACTCTTGCGAACAGTAGTAAAATGAGGATCCAAGCAGAAAATTGCCAGGATATAATCACTATAATATAATATAATATGCAAGGTGTGGCTGATATCAAGTTACTACATAAATTTTTTTTTTGTCCAAAGTTTCTGCTTGAGTGATATTAAATATGAAAGAGAGCTTATATATACACATTAGGAAATGTATAAAGGCAATCCAAGCAACATTTTTACCAAGCATAATATAAAAATGTACTTAAAACAAACAGAAGACTGTGTTCTTTATTCCTTTTTATATAATACTGAGAGACAGCCTTTCAGAGTTAACTCTCATTATAACAAATGAATATTCTGTTATAATGGAGAGGGTCTGCAATATGAATTTCCTTAAGAATATGGGTGTATCCCATCCCACCTAAGGATTAGATAATCCAAAAATCCTGCTCTAGACCAAACATAGAATTCCCCCCCCCCCAAGTTACTTGAAAACCACCACTGCTAAGTGATGTTAGTTGTTTCAATATTCATTGAGTGTGAGAATTATTCCAATGATAGGTGGCACAACTTTCAAAAGTTATGTTCTTGTACAGGGTGATCATAAAGTTGTGCAACCCAGAAGTAACACTTATTTGTTTTGAGGTTAATTACAGGTATATGAAAAATGAAACAGCTACAAATACAGGTTGTAATCGGACCTTTATAACAAAAGAATAAGAACCTCATTATAACATATGTTGAAAGTGGCCACCTTCTTCGTGAATGCAAACTCATGCTCTTTTACAAGGTTTGATGACACCTTGTGAAGCACCTGCACGCTGATGTTTTCAATCACTGTTGAAATGTTAATTTTTAGTTCATTCAGTGTATGAGGATTATCCCAATGAACAACACCTTTAACATACCCCAAGGAAAAAATCTGGTGGTGATAAATCTGGTGATGCTGGAGGCCACAATTCTATTGTGGCCTCCAACATCACCAGAATGAAAAATTTTTCCAAAAAATGTGCAATACTATTTGATGTGTGGCACATGGCAATGTCTTGCTGGAACCAATAATGGCATTCGCTGACATCAAGGAATGCCACAAACTGTGTGTGATGTCTTGGTAGACGGGACTATTCACCATTGTTTGAAAGAAAATGGGTCCCACTATACGATGATGTGATATTGCACACCAAACTCCAATTTTCTGAGAATGCAAAACTTTTTCATGAAAAGCATGTGGATTTTCACATGACTAAATCGTATTGTTTTGACTATTCACATACCCACTGAAGTAAAACCATGCCTTGTCACTGAAGAAAACTGTATCAAGCATCTCTATACCTCATTTTTCAATGAATGAGTGTAACCAACTGCAGATTATTCATTTGCCTTTATCTGGGTAATTCAGTTCATGGACTGAGTGTACATGATATGGATGAAGATGTAATGATCTTGCAGCTTTCTGAGCACTGTCATATGACATCGATGATTGCATGGCAAGTTTCCTGAGGGTTTTGTTGGGGACCGCTGTAGTGCTCTCTTTATCTCATCCATTTTATCATTAGTTAAAATGGAGACTCTTCCAGAGTGATTCATATCCTCAATAGATCCAGTTTCCCGAAAATCTGCACTAATCTTATTATCGTTGACTTCTGAGGGACTGCTGTACCTGATTATTTCTCGCGAAATTCCTCGGCAACACATGGGTAAGAACAATTAGTACAATAACTTTCCGAAATAAAAATCACTACAGCTGGGAAAAAGACATTTCTCTTCCACAATGAATGAAGCTACGCTGAGAAACATCTGGACACGTCACAGTGAACTCGACATCTCTGTCTGATAGTTTGTAATAATATGATGGTAATATCTAATGGCATAAGGAATGATTATAACGATTTGGAAACAACTGGTACAAACTTTCAGTTGTGCAACTTTACAATCATCCTGTAGTAATATATAGCAACAACATTTCTTTTAAATTCTGGACAGTTGCCAAAGTCTGATTTTGAGAACATCAAGAAAGGAAAAAATAAAATAAAATTTTAAGATGCATGTGCATGGCAATATCAGTCACTTCTCTCCATCACCCTCACTGTGATTTCCATGAAAGGTTAATAAATCTAAAAGACTATGGAATGGCCATGATAGTATTCAAACTGATTATGCTAAAAGAGGTGGCATGATTCCAAATAGTGCAAGTGTTGGATGGCGATGGATTATTTTTTAAAAAAAAAATTTATTGGTATTTACATTAAATGTTCCTATAAATGTGGGATGGGCTAAGAGCTAGATAATTCATAAACTGTCTAAAGAAACCAAATGTGTACTTTTTTTCAAACACACTAGGCCTACAAAAAAAAAAAAAGCAGGATAGTGATTGCACATGCTGCCAGTGTGACTGGCTGATGGCAGAGTGAATAACATCTTCAGTTTGCAACCAACAAGCTATGAGTGCAAATGCCACTGTGGCATTGGTGATTTTATTATTATGGGATGAGAGTCCTGAAGAGGCTTGAAATGTACCATGTTTTTGTCTCTAGAGCAGAGGAACTGGATTATTTAACCATCAACACACCTGTAGTAGTTAATGTATGATAGACTTAGAACCCTCTATGAGTGGGATTCACATAAAAACATTCACAAACATCCATGCCACATTAAGATTCAAACCCATGTAAATAAGGAGGGATAGAGAGAGAGAGAGAGAGAGAGAGCAAAGATACTATCCACTCAGTCAATCAATCAGCTTTGTAGATCAAGGACCTATAATTCACCATGGCTGTTTGGAGTAGTCTACTACATCTGATTTAGCATAATGGATATTATACTGAATCTGAAAAAAAAAAAAGTTTGCATGGTGTGATTCTGGTCATTGAACTATCTGGACTTTTTTTTTCGAGATGGTTCCTGAATTAGCTGATCTTTGGCACAGGTATGCAGAGGTTTTCCTCTGAGAATTCAAGGGAATTAAAATTTAGTAGCACAAGTGATGAAATGCCTTGGTGATATCTAGAGCAATTGCCTTAGTTTCTCCAAACATCTCAACAGCATTTGTCCAGAATTGGACAATATAAGAAAGGTCTCCTATGGAATGGCCACGATGGTATTCAAACTGATTATACTAAAAGAGGAGGGATGATTTCAAATAGTGCAAGTGTTGGGTGGCGATGGATTATTTAAAAAAAAAAATGCGATTGGTATTTACATCAAAAGTTCCTTTAAATGTGAACAATGTATATAAGTCATGGTAAAAGTTAAAGGAATATACGAGGGTGGTCTGAAAAGTTGTCGGACTAACAATGAAGAAACGAATTTATAATTTCAAAATTATTTTAATTTTCAACATAATCTCCTTTAAGACTAATACATTTATTCCAGCGATGCTCCAGTGCCATTATCCCGTCCCTATAGTGGTTCTCAGTAAGATCTGCAAAAATACCCCTCTACAGCTGCAATCACCTCTTGATTTGAAGAAAAACGCTGACCAGCGAGAAAGAGTTTTAGCTTTGGGAAGAGACAGAAGTCAGAGGGAGCCAAATCTGGGGAATAGGGTGGATGTTCCAACAATTCATAGTGCAGATCCCTTAATTTTCCCAATGCCAAAACACCTTTGTGGGCAGGTGCATTATTCTGATGAAAGATTTTATGTTGGAGGTTTAATGGATTCTTTACAACACTCAAAAAGAATTAAAATAGAATTTAATACTTCCTATATTTCGTCCTAGTCACTAGGACATCTACGGGGATTACAAAGACAATTAATGTAACATGCACACAAAAACTTACAATACTAAGCCCAACCACGTGGGTGACAATAAAGTCCTATCTAGGTGGAGTGCCCTCTAAGGGCAGTTGTAGGTGACCTGGAATGTAAGGTGGGACCTCTGGTGATGACTGTTTCCCAAATCTTCGGAAGCTTAATGCAACCGTATTTGTTAAGATTTGGTTGGTTTTTGAGAGCTGCTGCTGCTTCTAAGAAAAGTCTCTCTTTCTTGAATTTGCTGTGGTGGAGCATGGTGGTTTTCTTCCATGATACTCTGTGGGTGGTGTCCAAGACATGGTCAGCCAAGCCTGAATGGCCATAGTTGTGTTTAACGATGTAAGACTTGTGTTCCTCTAGGCGGATGGATGCTGATCTGCCTGTCTGTCCAAAGTACGCAAGCTTGCAGGCACAGGGTACTTTGTAAACTCCAGGCAGAGAGAGAGGAGGGAGCTGATCTTTCGTAGAACGGATAAAAGTAGCCAGTTTGCGGTAGGGCTTATATGCTGTATGTAGGTTATACTTTTTTAGTATCTTGGCTATTTTTTCCGAAGTGCCACGGATGTAGGGTATGGTGATGGCATTTTTAAATTCTTGTTGACGAGAGGGACGGGGAATGGGGGGGGGGGAATTGATTATTTTTTTGATGCTGTGTTCGCTGTAGCCATTGGAGAGGAAAGTTCTGTGTATGTGGTTAAGCTCAGTAGTGAGGGCGGTTCCACTGGAACAAAGATTGTGGGCTCTCTTGGTAAGGGTTTTAATGATGCCATATTGTTGTGAGGGGTGGTGGTGGGAGAGTTTGTGAATGTAAAAAACCCTTACCAAGAGAGCCCACAATCTTTGTTCCAGTGGAACCGCCCTCACTACTGAGCTTAACCACATACACAGAACTTTCCTCTCCAATGGCTACAGCGAACACAGCATCAAAAAAATAATCAATTCCCCCCCCATTCCCCGTCCCTCTCGTCAACAAGAATTTAAAAATGCCATCACCATACCCTACATCCGTGGCACTTCGGAAAAAATAGCCAGGATACTAAAAAAGTATAACCTACATACAGCATATAAGCCCTACCGCAAACTGGCTACCTTTATCCGTTCTATGAAAGATCAGCTCCCTCCTCTCTCTCTGCCTGGAGTTTACAAAGTACCCTGTGCCTGCAAGCTTGCGTACTTTGGACAGACAGGCAGATCAGCATCCATCCGCCTAGAGGAACACAAGTCTTACATCGTTAAACACAACTATGGCCATTCAGGCTTGGCTGACCATGTCTTGGACACCACCCACAGAGTATCATGGAAGAAAACCACCATGCTCCACCACAGCAAATTCAAGAAAGAGAGACTTTTCTTAGAAGCAGCAGCAGCTCTCAAAAACCAACCAAATCTTAACAAATATGGTTGCATTAAGCTTCCGAAGATTTGGGAAACAGTCATCACCAGAGGTCCCACCTTACATTCCAGGTCACCTACAACTGCCCTTAGAGGGCACTCCACCTAGATAGGACTTTATTGTCACCAACGTGGTTGGGCTTAGTATTGTAAGTTTTTGTGTGCATGTTACATTAATTGTCTTTGTAATCCCCGTAGATGTCCTAGTGACTAGGACGAAATATAGGAAGTATTAAATTCTATTTTAATTCTTTTTGAGTGTTGTAAAGAATCCATTAAACCTCCAACATAATGTCCTCACAGCACTTAAGCCTCTACACAAGAATTCTGATGAAAGATGATTTTTTTCTTCTGCAAACCAGTTCTTTTCTCATGAATTTTTTCGTCTGATTAAAAGATCGAATAATATTCTCCAGTTATTGTTTTACCCTTTTCAAGATAATTAATAAAAAAAATGCCTTTAGCATCCCAAAACACTGAAGCCATGACCTTTCCTACTGATGGAACCGACTTTGTCTTCTTTGGCGCTCAACAACAACCGGCTTCTGTCCACTGTTTTGACTGCTGTTTGGATTCTGGTGTGTAATGGTGAATCCAAGTCTCATCCATAGTAATAAATCGATGCAGAAAATCAGTTTTATTCTTGTTAAAACGCTCCAAGCACTGTTCAGAGATTTTCATGTGAGTGCATTTTTGATCTGCTGTGAGCAACAAGGCACCCATCTTGCGCAAAGCTTTTTCATTTGCGATTCTTCTTCTTGCAAAATATATCCTACACATTCTTTTGAAATGGCCTATAGTCTCAGCAATTTCACGCACTTTGACTTACCGGGCATCCAATAACATATCGTGCACTTGATCAATCATTTCTGGTGTTGTTACACTTTTTGGACATCCTTCACGTGGATCATCTAAAAGGCTTGCACAGCCACGTTTAAACTCGGCAGCCTATTTCTTAATTGTTGAAAATGAAGGAATAGAGTACCTATAAACTTTTATGAACTTCGAACGAATTTCTTTTGGCATTAAACCTTCTTTTACAGAGAATTTTATAACTGCACAATATTCAATTTTATCCATTTTTTCAAGGGAGATACAGATAACACTTTTGCTTCAGACAGACAGCTGTATAAAACAAACTACTTAATAGAATGACTTGCAATTTCATATGGATGCTTATGACAGTACCAATTTAGAAAAAAAAAAATTGTGCCGATAGTGTTGCCATCTATGGTCGAGGCTGAGAACTTTTCAGACCACCCTCATAAACAGGTTGAATCTGTTTCAGATGCAACCCATCTATATTTCAGCAGTTAACTACAACTGTTAAAACTTAAGCTTTCAGTTAGGAAAGAGAATAAAACTAAAGTTTTTGAAATGCCTGTGCCTCTCAGAAATGGTTATTTCTTTACCACCCTTGAGAAAATAAAAAAATAATTTTTTATTTTCTCAAGATATTAACTTCTCTCCACAATGACTAACAGTTTTCCATTATGATATGACAGTATAACTTATTTATTATCCTTGCTGACCAAGTGGATAGCATCTCTCTCTCCTTTCAGTCAACAAAGTGTAAGCTTGAATCTCACTGTGACATGGATGTTTGTGAATGTCTTTAAAAAGTAGATGCTCACTGCTTTGTTTGAGATTACTAATCTGATTATTAGAAGTCTACAGTTGGTTGAAAGATCTGTTTTTGTCTCTAGATTATAAATTAAAGATGCCAAGAAATTCTATTCTTGGTTTCATCCTTTATCCAAGTGTAAGCAAAGAAAGTTTGCATATGAAGTAACTTCAGGACTGAGCTACTTGTATATAGAGACTAATGACTTCACATCAATTGCCTTAGTATTCCATAACGTAATGCCCATATCCTTACGAACATGTATAATGCTATGCATTATGGGAAGGGCCACTACCCAGACCGGTTTCAACCTTTATATGCAAGTAGTCCAGTTGTGAAGTTACTTCACTCATAAACTTTGTTTGCTTTCACTTGGATAAAGGATGAAACCAAGAATAGAATTTTTTGGCATCTTTACTTCATAGTATAACCAAGTGGAAAATCTTTCAACATCTCTCTCTCTGGATTATTGAACCATTAGTCTGCCCATAGTACTTATAAGAAATTTGTGAGATGGGATGCCCAGTTAAAGGAATCCATATCTTGGTAGTTTATTTATTTTTGCTGACTAGTTGTACAATGTTTTTTCATAAAAAGTTTCATATGGCATAATCTCTAACCAGGACTTCTGTCTAGGTTGAGTTGATGCGAGTTACAGCCAAAATCACTAAGGCTATGAAGGCATTATGTCTGTTATAATAAATTTAGTTTAATCCTTTATCCAAGTGTTAACAAACAAAGTTTGCGCCTGAGGATGATGTTGAAAGTCTATTCTTCATCAAAAAAATTATTAATATTAAACACTGGGCAACTCGTAGCAAAGGTGGAGCAAGCTCCCATCACTCCTATCCCAGTATCTCCCATAATGCAAAACACATCTCCTTGCGGATATGTATAATGTTATGCATTAAGCGAAGGGCCACTACCCAGACTAGTTTCGACCTTTATTGAGGTCTCTTCAGTGGGAGCCAGGCCCAGAGGTGGAGATACCAGGCAGAAGCAATAGCGAGGAGATACCACGCTTCTGCTGGTATCTCCACCTCTAGGCGTGGCTCCCACTGAAGAGACCTCAATAAAGGTCGAAACTAGTCTGGGTAGTGGCCCTTCCCTTAATGCATAACATTATACATATTCGCAAGGAGATGTGTTTTGCATTATGGGAGATACTGGGATAGGAGTGATGGGAGCTTGCTCCACCTTTGCTACGAGTTTCCCGGTGTTGTACTACCTTACCCCAGTCCTGAAGATATTTTCAGGTGCAGACTTTGTTTGCTCACACTTGGATAAAGGATTAAACTAAATTTATTATAGTCTAACCATGTGAAAAATAAACTTTCAATATTATGTCTGTTAAATTCTGTATATGTTCTCAAGCAAAGAATTTGTGGGATCGAAAACCCTCCTATCTGCATGATAATGACTAGCTTGCCTTCAGTTGAAAAGTCCTTATAAAGGCTCTTTGAATTTCAGAGAGAGCTCAAACATTTACCAAAGGGCAAATGTCATAACATCTTTGCAATTGCAGTATGAGAGATGCTGGAGTATGGGCCAACGTTTTTTTTTTTTTTTTTTTGCCAGCAACTGATGTAGTATTCCCACAAATCACTATTTCATCATCCTGAATTACTTCATCTAACTTATTTCTGCAGCCTGATTGGCCAAGTAATTAGTGTATCTGCTCTCCAGCCAAAAGACTGTGAGTTTGAATTCTACCTTAGACATGGATGTTTGTAAATGTTCTTCATTCATACATACACATTTATACATACAAGTACAATATAAACACTCTCCAAAGATAGACCCAATGCTGTAATGGATGAAATTAGTGGCAACTTTACCATATCTCTACCAACAAAGCCTCCAGGACATGTTATTCTAATTATAGTTACCACCTATCTATCATACTGTTCAACAAGCAGATGTATTTAAATTGCTACAAATTAGTTGTTTACCATTTTTAATAGTAACCAACACAGTTCTTTCTAATTCAATTAAATACTGATTGATATGATTGAGACTTTTAAACTGTTGAGAGGCAGTTACAGGATGGACACTGGGGAGTTCTTTCGCTTGGCAGAACAGTGGGAAGGAGAGATGACGAGGCCATCCCTGGAAGTTATGGAAGGAAGCTGTGACAATGTCATTGATATAAAGGTTGAACAATACAGGTCAAAGTACTGAGCTCTGTGGAACCCTACTTGTAACCTTCTGCTTCCTTGATATTGCCCGACCATACACAACTCTCTGATACCTATCAGGCAGCCAATTCTGAATCCAGTTGACTAACTCAACATCTAAACCCATGTGCTGCAACTTAAATATCTGCAGCCTGATTGGCCAAGTAATTAGTGTATCTGCTCTCCAGCCAAAAGACTGTGAGTTTGAATTCTACCTTAGACATGGATGTTTGTAAATGTTCTTCATTCATACATACACATTTATACATACAAGTACAATATAAACACTCTCCAAAGATAGACCCAATGCTGTAATGGATGAAATTAGTGGCAACTTTACCATATCTCTACCAACAAAGCCTCCAGGACATGTTATTCTAATTATAGTTACCACCTATCTATCATACTGTTCAACAAGCAGATGTATTTAAATTGCTACAAATTAGTTGTTTACCATTTTTAATAGTAACCAACACAGTTCTTTCTAATTCAATTAAATACTGATTGATATGATTGAGACTTTTAAACTGTTGAGAGGCAGTTACAGGATGGACACTGGGGAGTTCTTTCGCTTGGCAGAACAGTGGGAAGGAGAGATGACGAGGCCATCCCTGGAAGTTATGGAAGGAAGCTGTGACAATGTCATTGATATAAAGGTTGATGGGGGGGGGGGGGGGTGGGGGGGGGGGGGGGTGGGGGGGGGGGGGGGTGGGGGGGGGGGGGGGTGGGGGGGGGGGGGGGTGGGGGGGGGGGGGGGTGGGGGGGGGGGGGGGTGGGGGGGGGGGGGGGTGGGGGGGGGGGGGGGTGGGGGGGGGGGGGGGTGGGGGGGGGGGGGGGTGGGGGGGGGGGGGGGTGGGGGGGGGGGGGGGTGGGGGGGGGGGGGGGTGGGGGGGGGGGGGGGTGGGGGGGGGGGGGGGTGGGGGGGGGGGGGGGTGGGGGGGGGGGGGGGTGGGGGGGGGGGGGGGTGGGGGGGGGGGGGGGTGGGGGGGGGGGGGGGTGGGGGGGGGGGGGGGTGGGGGGGGGGGGGGGTGGGGGGGGGGGGGGGTGGGGGGGGGGGGGGGTGGGGGGGGGGGGGGGTGGGGGGGGGGGGGGGTGGGGGGGGGGGGGGGTGGGGGGGGGGGGGGGTGGGGGGGGGGGGGGGTGGGGGGGGGGGGGGGTGGGATGAAACACTTCTCTCCTTCTTAACCCACTTAAACAACCAACACCCCAGAATCAAATTCACTCTGGAAAAAGAGGAAAACAACAGCCTCCCTTTCCTAGACACACTAGTCACCCGCCAGCCTAATGGATCCTTGGTTTTCTCAGTTTACAGAAAACCCACCCATACAGGCAGATACATTCACCAACAATTCCCCCCCCCCCCCCCCTCACAACAATATGGAGTAGTGAAAACACTATACAACAGGGCTAAACTAATCTGTTCAAACGACTTGGCCCTAAACACTGAACTAAATAACATCCTCAACACTTTCTCAGCCAATGGCTATCCCTCCCCCCCCCCCAAAAAATCCAAAAAATATTAGAACCTACAAACAGATCCCCCCCCCCCCCCCCCACAACAAGGATTACTCTAAATCCATCACCATTCCCTACATCCGAGGCACCTCGGAAAAGATTACCAAAATCTTAAAAAAACATGACCTGACCTCCTGTTACAAACCTTACAGGAAATTGGCATCCCTTATCCGCTCCACTAAAGACCAACCACTTCCCCTAGACCTACCTGGCGTTTACCAGGTCCCTTGCAGTTGTAAACTGTCTTACTTTGGCCAAACAGGCAGGACAGCGAATATCAGAATTTCGGAACACAAGGACTACATCCGTTTTCACAAATACAGTCATTCTGGGCTTGTGGACCATGCTCTGGATACACGCCACAGAATACGTTGGAAGAAAGCTACAGTGATACACCGTAGCAAATACAAATTTGAAAGACTCTTTATGGAATCGGCCTCAGCCCTAAGAAATTCTCCAAACCTCAACAAATTTGGTTGTATGTGACTGCCCCAAATTTGGGAGGCCTACATCTGCAGACCTTCAACCCAACGGCCAAGAACACCTACTTAGCCCGCTAGAGGGCACCATCAGGACTGTTAAGAGAACAATAGCTTCATCTCTTCATTCCCAGTTTCTGTGTTGTAGTGCCTACGTGCATGTAACTTTTTTGTAAGTTCCTTTAGAAAATGGCAACGTGACGTTGCCGAAATATCGGAAAATATTTATTAAAGTTTAATTTAATTTATATCCTTAACTACGTTGTTCTATTCCTTAAGTGTTTTAATAATAAAAAGGCAATTATATTACTAAAGCAAGAGCGCACCTTAACAAATCCATGTTGATTCTCACAGATAACATTACTCTCATCTGCCCAACACTGTATACAGTCCCTCACTAATTTCTCCAAGACCTTAACAAATACTGATGACACACAAACTGGCCTATAATTAGACACTTCCAGTCTGCTACCGCCCTTATGCAATGGCACTATCTTACTTTCCTTCCATTCCTTGGGTACCTTTCCCGCAGCCAGACATTTATTGAAGGGCCAGGTCAATGGAGCTGTCAGTTCTTTAGCACTCTCCAAACCCGTGGTGAAATACCATCCAGTCCCCCAGCTTTATTAACATCCAGAGTACTCAGTATTTGGAACACACTCTCTCCTCTAGTATTAAAACCTTCTCCAGGATGAAATACTCCAATAAAGTGCTCATTGAACAACTCCACTATGCCCTCTGCATCAGTCACTCTATTCCCATTTTTATCCTGCAATGTCATTCTTCCACAGTCATTTCTCCTCCTACTGACCACACAGCTAAAAAATTTCCTAGGATTTTCTTTGGATCTTAGTGCCAATCTCAGGCAAGAATCCAGTTTTGCCTTCCTCCTATTATAATCACCTGCCTTATAATTTCACAAACATTCCCTTTTCTTTGATACTTCTGCATGTCTATTCATCTTCCAAGTCAAAACCACATGCCACTCTCTCCAACTGGGGTAGAGATATCATCTCAGTTATTATCAGCTCTTCTGATGCTATGACTAAATCCAAAACTCTTGAACCTCTTGTTCCCTCTATTACATGTTGTCTAAGACATTTGTCCCTCAACTAGAAATTCTATTCCCTTATTACTAAATGCATTTTCCTCTTCCCAGCTTATACTGCTGTAGTTAAAATCTTCAATAACAATAATTCTTCTTACACTTGCCAAGCTCAACTGCCTAAACATCTCCTGTTCCCCACCCTCTGTGCCCCTTGGTTTGTAGCAACACCCCACTAAATATCCTGTCTTGGCCACCTCTACCTCACACCAGATGCTTTCAAAACTATTAATGTCACTGCCTTCCAAAGCTTCCACTCTTAGAGGACATAAATCATCACTTATCATAAGCAGTACTCCACACCACGTTTTTCCTTTCCTATCCTGTCGAAAAATGCTGTACCCTGTTACTTCAATTCCTGTTATTATATCATTTTCCTTCAACCACATCTCAGAGATACCAATAATCTTTGGCCAGGCTGAAGCGATCAGTGCCACCAATTCATCGGATTCTCCTGGCATTAGTATAAAGCATAAAAATGTCACTGCTTCTATACTTATCATCTCCTCCAGAGCCGACTGGACTCAGTGTTACCTGACGTCGTTCCCCCTTCCCCCAAGCACCCATTCCCACAAGAGGCTACCCCTGCTACCATCCACCCTGGGAATTCTAGTTTCCCTGCATTGACACACCGACTCATTCAGAAAACAGCAACCTCTCCAGATGTCTACGTCCTTCCCCATTCAAATGCAAGCAGTCTCTCGCATACAGTTCCTTTTGGTCCTTAAATGCCTTCCAAGCATCCACATATTCCAATCCTCTCTTCTGACACATTCTTGCTATTATGCTATTCATTATTACTGCTCTTCTGCTCAGCTCGTCACTATCATACCTGGGCAACACACACACACACACACACACACACACACACACACACACACACACACACACACACACACACACACACACACACTATCTTTCCTCTCTGCATTTTCTTCTGCACAACTTCAGGCAAGAATCTCAGATCTCTTGCCACCCAATTTACACTGCCTCTCAAGTCATTCGTACTCACTATCACAATCATTTCATTCACTCCGCTTAATTGCCATAACTACACTTTCTATCGTTCCTCCAGGCAAACACTCCTCTGGCATCCTATCTTGCACACCAATTATCATCAGGTCTCCATACATCACACCTGTTATCACTCTTTTCCTTGATTGCTCACTTGTATCCCCCCCCCCCACATCTCTCTCTCTCTCTCTTCTAACCCTTTCTCTCTTCCCCCACTTACCTGCTGTCCTGGCATCACTCTATCCCTGATTCCAGCACTCCCTTGCATTCTTCTCATTTCCACTCTCTTACTGTTTCCATTCTCCCCCCCCCCTCTTCTGTCATTCCTATATATCTCTCTCTCTCATTCCCTCTCTTCTACTGCTCCTCTTCTATTATTCCTATATCTCTCTCATTTCCTCTCTTACTGCTCCTCTTCTATTATTCCCATATCTCTCTCATTTCCTCTCCTACTGCTCCTATTCTCTACTCTTCTATCATTCCCATACCTCTCTCTCTCTCTCTCTCATTACCTCTCTCTACCATTTCCATAACTCTCTCTCACTCCTACTCTGATTCACCTAATCACATCTTTCATATTTCTCATCTCATTCCCCGAGACATTTCAGCTCATCTATCTCTCTCTCTGCAAGTTAATCACTCTTACTCGCCATTCATCTTCCGAATCAAGACCATCTCCAAAAACTTCACAATCATTCAAGCCTTTCACACTCCCCACTCTTATTTTTTCATTCATATTTCGCTCATCATACTCACATATCAGACTACTTGTCTCTCGAGATTCTCCCTTCTCTGATGCAACGAGATCAGTTATTGTAATATCCAACTCATTAAGTTCTTCCCACTGCCTACATTTTGTGCATATACGCACTCCCCCTTCTTTCACCCGCTACATATTCAACTTCTAGGACACATACATACCGCAAGTGCCACACGCCACAAAATCCTTTATTACGTTATACAAAATAGTGTCCTTAAATGGGAGAGGACTTGGTGACATGCCATTTGTAATTGGAGCTGTCACCATCATTTACTTAGTGCGAAGGAACTACTAAACTAAATGCTAAATACTATGTTATACGCTCTACTGTAAGCTAATTTACTTATGCAATACAAGTATAAACTATATTTAACTATACTAAATAATGAAAACTTATCTTCTCTTCCACTGCAGATGCATCCGACTCTGATGTCGCCTTCTCGGTAACCCAAAAATAACATAATATAACAACAAAACTCCAAAAAGCACTACTAAAGAACAATTGTGTTACTGAACAAAAGTAGCACAATTTGCCTACGACATGGACTGGTTATTACTAACACAATGTTCTAACATAAAAATGTGCACAAATTCACATGGAGAGAAGAGGCAAGGAATAAGAAAAGTCTCATTGGCTGGCTATGTTATTGTTCATAGTGATGTTTTCTTTCTGGTGCAGAACACTAGTGTGCAGCAGATTTGAAACTAAAAGCAATCACCATTTAGTCTTGAGCATGATAAAATTGAATTTCATATTGAAAAGAAGAACATGTAAGAAAGTTTTAAAGCAAATACAGTTAACTTAATGTCTACAGTTAACATCTGTAGACTAAAGATTCTCTGACTGAATCAATGATTCAGCCAGAGAGGTGTGTGGCGAGGTTCTCTGCAAGGATAGAAAAATCAGAACTCCATGGTGGACACGAGAAGTTAAAGAGGCAGTAAAGGAAAAGAAGATAGTGTATCAAAAGTTCCTGGCAAATAAATCAGCTTATGCTCTTAGAGAATACAGAGACAAATGTAAGAAAGCTAAACACTGTGTAAAACTAGCTAAACAAAAGTCATGGGAAGACTTTGGTAAAAACATAGAAAATAAATATCAAGAAGGTGGCAAGATATTCTGGAGATTGTTGAAGAAGCTCAGAAATGGAGGAAAGAGTGCTGTAAAGGTGACATGAAAACAGGAGAAAAATATATCCTTGAAGTATGGAGTAATTACTTTGTAAACTTGCTAAATGAAACAACGTGTGACAGCACAGGAGTAAAAAAAACTCAACTGCCATGCAATCAGGAATACACACCCATACTTGAAGTAGAAAAGCCGTCAAAAGCCTGAAATGTGGAAAGGCAGCAGGAGTAGATGATATTCGAAAAGAAATGCTCAAGTATGAAGGTATAAATGTAGCTGCACTGCATAGTTCAGAAGGAGTGGACAGAAGGACGAATTTCAGATGATTGGAGTAGAATTCTCATAGTACCCAGATATAAACAGAGAAATAAAAATGAATGTGAGAATTACAGAGGTATTTCTTTACTGAGTGTTTCTGGTAAGATTTATGTAAGTATACTTGAGAAATGGTTGAAAAGGATTGTGAAAATGAAGCTTGGTGGAGAACAAGTTGATTCAGGCCAAATAGTGTCAGGATCAGATTTTCACTTTACGACAAATAGTTGAGAAAGCATGGGAATATAACAAAGATCTGTATTTAAGTTTTGTAGATCTGGAAAAAGCATATGACAAGGTGCCAAGAGAAAAGCTACTCAAAACACTACAGTTTTATGTTGTCAATCGGACATTATATCAAGCAATACTTAGTCTTTATTTGAGTTGTAAGTCAGCAATCAGAATTGAAGGAAGTACATCAAGATGGCTTAATGTTAAATCTGATGTAAGATAAGGATGTACATTATCCCCTCATTTATTATTTATATGGATCACATTATGAAGGAAAGTGGTATTAAACCTGATATCGAAATTGGAGATGTCAATGTCAGCTCTTTGCTTTATGCAGATGATGTTATACTTCTAAATAAATCCACTACACATCTGCAAGATTCCCTGATCAAATTGAATAACTGTTGTAATAGATATGGCATGAAAGTCAGCAATAACAAGACAAAGACAATGAAAATAGGCAGAAGCATTGAAAATATCAATTGCATTATGAATGGAGAGCCTATAGAACAAAAAAAGTATTTCAGCTACTTAGGCATGATTTTTAGTCAAGATGGTAAATTAAATATGGAAAGAGAAAACAGAATCAACAAAGCTGGGATGGTAGGAAGGTCAAATGAATAAATTTATATAGAATAAGAGAGAAATTAGTCAAAACACTAAATTAGCTGTATACAACATGGTGTTCAAGCCAATTTTAACTTATGGATCTGAAAGCTAGGTTAGAAATAAAACACTTGACCAAAGATTAGAGATCACAGATATGAAAGTCCTGAGAAAGATTAGAGGCGTGAACATATGGCATCATATGACAATATCATATTAAAAATGAGGATATTAGGAAAGAACTTAACATTGTTAGCATTCAGGAATGTGTTAGCAGAGCTAATCTCAGGTGGTATGGTCACTCAAACAGAATGGGAAAGGAAAGATTATCAAAACAAGTGTTCTCTGCCAGGCTGGCAGGAAAAGACTCAGATGGAGATCAAGATATAGGTGAAATGATACAGTAAAAAGTTCTTTAGAGGACAGAAATATAAGATCTGATAATGTTGCAGTCTTGACAGGTAACAGATTGATTTGGAGAAAAATTGTAGATAGGAAGTTAGTAATGATGTAAGGTTTTCATGCAGCACTATCATATCCTGTACATCCCTTGAGGGTACATGTCAGGAATTTGATGATGATGATAGTCACATCCTGTAATGAAATCCCATCTAATATTCTTTGACCTAGTTATTTCTATCACGTGCTGCTTGAGAAAGCTGTTGAGTGCCGGCAAAGGTTGGTCGATTGGTAGAGCCTCTGCTACTAATGGCTCAGTTAAGTAAGTTTGAGCATGGTTAGTAGTTGGAAGGGGACCAATCGTTCGATGCTGTTGGCACACTCTCCCTCGATGAGTCTTTGGACTCCCTGGAGGTGTCAAATAATAATAATAATAATAATAATAATAATAATAATAATAAGAGCTCCATATATTCAGCTTCATTCTTTTCATAAGATTTCACTACTCAATTGTTCGGATAATTAAAGTCATCTAACATATATGCAATCCAATTGAGCGATCTGGGTTGGATCGAAAAGTGGGATACCGAAAGGAAACAGAAACTAACAGAACTGCTATCAGTAGGAACGTGGAATGTGCGACACTCTGGATGTCATGAAAATTAGAACTACTTCGTGAGGAAATGAAGAGATATCGGTGGGATATACTAGGATTGGCTGAGATGAGATGGACATCATCTGGAGAGATCAATGGATGCGAAGTAATATGGTCAGGACATGACACCATGCACGAAGCAGCAGTTGGCTTCCTTCTTAGCAAAAGAGCTCGAGAGGCACTGTTAGGCTACAAACCAGTTAATGAACGAATCACAGTAGCAAGATTTCAGGCAAAGCCATTCAACATATCAATAGTCCAGATATATGCACCCACATCTGACAGCACAGATGAGGATATTGACTTATTCTACAAAGATCTGACAGAGACAATTGAAATAACACCAAAGCAAGATGTGCTAATTATTGAAGGAGATTAGAATGCCAAAGTTGGAATAGATAATGATGGTTGGGAAAGAGTCATGGGAAAATATGGTTTCAGAGAAAGAAATGAACGAGGTGAAAAATTGTAGAATTTGCTGTGGACCACGAGATGATGATCTGTAACACAAGATTCCAACAAAAGGTGTGTAGAAAATGGACGTGGCGATCAAATGATGGGAAAACCAAAAAAATGATTGATATGATTATGATTAAAAGAAGATGGATAACATCAGTACAGCAATGTCGAACTTTTCAAGGAGCGGATATAGACTCGGACTATAGTTTAGTGATTGCAAACATCAAGTTGAAATTAAAAAAGAAATATAAATCCCAACATCAGAATAGAAGAGATACAGCACAAATACGAAGAAGGTACAGAACAGTGTTAGAAGAGAAACTTAAAAGTGTGGAGAAAGAAAAAAACTCAAATTTAAGGGTGAAAAGAGTAATGAAGGCAATAGAAGATGCAGTTGAAGAAACAGTACCAGAAGAAGAGAAGATCAAGAAGAAATGGATTACACAAGAAACACTGAAGTTAGTACAGGAGAAAAGAATGTTGAAAATAAGAAGGGATACATCAGAACAAATACAAGAGCAATATAGAAGAAAGTGTAATGAGGTGAAAAAAGCAGTCAGATGAAATGGTTAGAAGCCCAATGCAACAATATAGAACAGTACTATGAAGAGCATAAAACAAGGGAGGTATACAAAATGATCAGAACCATTAATAGAAAGTGGCAACCAAAACAGACCACAATTAAAGATGAAAAAGGCAAAGTATTGATGAATAAAGAAAAAATTGTACAGCGGTGGACAAGATACTGTAGTGAGTTATATGAAGAAAAACTAGATTCAGATAGCATTGGGAAACTGACTGAAGAATTGAAGCAAATATCACCACCAGGTAATGAGCATGATATGGACATTTTAAGAGGAGAGGTAGAAAAAGCAGTAGGACGGCTAAAACACAACAAGAGTCCTGGTAACGATAACATTACTGGAGAAATTATTAAATATGGTGGTGAAAGTATGGTTACAGAAATGCACCAACTATGTAATATGGTATGGAAAGAAGGGAAAATGCCAGAGGAGTGGGTGAAATCAATATTAGTGACAAGAAAGGAAATAAGCTAGAATGTAAAAATTATAGAACAAATGCCTTGATAAGTCACCTTGGTAAAGTGATGATGATCATATTGACAGAAAGATTGAGAACACAACTGGAGACATACCTTGCAGATGAGCAAGCAGGATTTAGGAAGGATAGAACTACAATCCAACAGATTTTGACAATGAGGTTAATAGCAGAGAAAGCCAAGAGAAAAAAACAAAAACATATATACTTGCTTTGTTGATTTTCAGAAAGCATTTGACAGTATTGACCAGAAAGTGACATTAGCAGTTCTGGAATCCTATGGAATTGATAAAAAACTAATAGCTGTATTAAAAAATGTTTATCAGAATGCAGTTGCAGCAGTTAGAATAGGTGATGATTTGGGGAAATGGTTTAAAACAAGCAGAGGTACTAGACAGGGAGACCCAATATCACCAAGCATTTTCATCACACATTTAGAAAGAGCAATAGACAAATTGAAGGAAGATGCCAAAGGAATATCTGTACATGGAATGAGAATTAACAATCTGAGATTTGCAGATGGCATTGTTATTATTGAAGAAGACGAAAGAGAACTACAAAAAACATTGGAACTGTTAAATGAGGAAGGGAAGAAATTTGGACTTGTTATGAACTTGGAAAAAACAAAGACAATGGTATTTGGTGAGAAGAACATGAAACAAAAGATACAAGTGGATGGAACTGATATATGACTTGGACTGTTCAAGTCTGAAGGCCATGGATAACATCTGGAAAAGTAAAATGATCAGTCTGCAAACAAAACTAAGGGTACTGGAAATATGCATCTTCAGCGGTGTACTGTATGGATCTGAAACGTGGGTAATAAATAAAGAATCAAGAAAAAGAATTTTGGCATTTGAAAGAACTTGTTACAAGAAGATTCTAAAAATAGGATGGGTACAGAAAATCACCAATGAAGAGCTCTATCAGAAGATACAACCAAAAGAGAATCTGATGCAGAAGATTATAAAACGGAAGCTGCAATTATTTGGACACATCTGTAGAATGAGTGAGGACTGGAAGATAAAGACATTTATGTTTGGTATTTTGGATGGTTTAAACAGAAGGGGTAGACCATACAGAGAATGGATAGACGATATAAAAGACTGGTGTGGAATGGGTGTACAAAAACTGCGACGACACTGTGCACTGGACAAAGAAAGGTGGAAGAAGATAGTGAAACAGGCATCAGACATCAACAGGCAGTGAGCCCATGGTTCGTTATGATGATGATGATGAATATATATGCAAATCGTTATTTGATTTTGAAAATTTGCTTTATATAAATCATTTGGCTTCTGTTCAGTTTGATGTACTAATGTACAGAGATCTGGTCACTTGGGTTTGTTCAGGATGAGAAAGATATATATAGGATCTAGAAGTGACAGAGCTATACAATACTTATAAGTGAAACTAAAGATTTGTGTTACAAAAATTACTTAACAGGCAGAAAAGGGAGGATAAGATAGAAACACTAAAAGTGTTTTCTAAGATTGATAGAGATGAAATTTTTTTGTATACATGACCAGAGGAGGACAGAACAAGGGGGGGGGGAATCCAGGGGATTGAATAAGAATGTGGTTAGCAAGGATGCAATAACTAGAATTTTTTTTTTTTTTTTTTTTTTTTTTGCTTAGAGAGAGAGGTGAATGAGTAGAATGGGTTGCCAAAATCATTCTTGAGTGCTTTGTCAGTAAATTAGTTCAAAGTGAAGTATGATAGGTATTGTGTGAATGATGGTTAGTGGTTTCTTCAGTGTGCAAAAGCAGACTAGCCTCCTAGTGGTGCACCCCCAGGCAATGTGATTTTCACAGCAAAATAGTCTATGATATCTGGCGGTCAGATAATTCCATGGGATCTCCTGACTATGTGATTACATCACATTTATCCAAATTTATCTTTCCAGAAACAGCAGACGTGGCAACTCGGACCTTCAGTCCGTATCTGCCAATTAAATATTGAAAGCATCAGCTGGCCTAAATGTCAGTGTTTTTCTAAATACTCAAAAAAGAAATAGATGTAGTTGTTATCCAGGAGACATGCATTGATAAGGAACAGGATTTTCAGAAAAGGGGTAAAATTCCAGGTTATGATCTAGTGGGAACAACACTCCAAGTATATGGCATTGCCACATATGCTCAGAGCAAGATTGATGTTGTCTGCCTCATATCAACGTCAACCCAAGAAAATATCCATACTGTGACTGTAAAAATAGGAGAAATCACAGTCTTCAATGTATACAAACCTCCAAGCGTGATGTGGCCAACACATGTGTTAGAGACTCAAGCCCATCCTTCAATTTATATAGGAGACTTCAACAGCCACCATGAAACTTGGAAATATAGGACTAATGACTTGAATGGCGAATCCCTTGTCGACTTGGCTAAAGATCATAACTATCATTTGATCTCTTGCGCAAAATATAGGGGTACCTTTAAGTCTGTGGCCTGGGATCAAGAATACAATCCAGATCTGTGTTTTGTTTCCATGAGTATTAACAGCAAACCTTTGATGGCTAAATGAAAAGTCCTGGAGGACTTCCCCCATAGTCAACATTGAAGTGGGGCTGCAAGTACCGCTGATCTCCTCTTTTCCTCGCTCTCGTTGGAACTTCGGCAAAGCAAATTAGAATGCCTTTGCTGAAGATCTGGATAAATGTCTTGGTTGGATACCACCCACAACAAGAAACTATAGCAGATTTGTAAATACTGTCATTACAGTTGCCAAAAAATATATCTGGAGAGGTTTTAGAAAAGAGTATATTCCAGGATGGAAGGAAAAGAGTGAGACCTCTTTATCAAGAATTTTTGGATAGTGGAGAACAAGAAATCGAGGAATTATTGCATAGCCTCAATGATGCTTGTCAACTCAAGTTGACAGAGACTGTTGAGTCTCTGGATTTTAAGCACTCTAGCCGTAGAGCATAGGGTCTGCTACGAAAACTGGATAAAGTTTCACTGATAGGATCTCCTAATCAAGTTGCCGAATATTATCATTGTCAAGAGCACCCCGGAATAATAGCTATGATACTTGAGTTAAAAGGGATCTTGATAAATTGAAAGAGATATGCAATCAAGAATCTTGTTATTCTTTCCCCTTTCTCGTTACAGAAGTAATAGATGCACTGGAGGAAATGAAGCTGGGTAAAGCTCCAGGATTTGATGAAATGCACCCTGACTTTCTACGCCACTGTGGTAAACATGGCATTTCTGGCTATCGAAGTTTTACTCTGATATTTTACAGACTACACATTTACCTTCAGAGTTTAAAAATCAAAAATAATAGCTATTTTGAAGGCAGATAAATCAAATGAACAGGTAGAGAGTTATCGACCAATTGCTCTGTTAAGCACATGTCTCAAATTATTGGAGAGACTTTTACTGAACAGAATAGGCCCAAAAATACTGGAACATATACCTATTGAACAGGCAGGATTCAGACCAAACAGAAGCACTATAGACCAGGTCCTATCTTTGACTACATATATAGAAGTAGGATTTCAGCAGAGCCTTAAGACTTCAGTTGCCTTTATAGACCTCACTGCCGTCTATGATATGGTTTGGAGGGGGCCTCATTTATAAACTACTTAAAGTTACACGATACAAAACAGCAACACTACGCTTATCAATAATATGCTCAGTAATAAGTTATTCCAGGTTGTTATGGGAACAAAAACAAGTGGAAGCAAATTATTGAATAAGGAGCTTCCCCAGGGTTCTGTGATGTTATTTAGCTTATACAGGTAACCCTCGTATAATGCAGATTTATGTTCCTTAGAAATGCTGCGTTATATAAATCACATTATGCAAGACTTAGATCACATAGAAAGAGTAGGGTTATGTTCCGAAATCTTTTTTTTTTTTCAAGTTATATAAACAATAATGACATACTCAACAAAATATATTTTACGTGTGTAGAGGCTTAAGTGCTGTGAGGACATCATGTTGGAGGCTTAATGGATTTTTTACAACACTCAAAAAGAATTTTGAGCTGTTTGAAGCGTGAGCCACCCCTCACAACAATATGGCATCATCAAAACTCTTACCAAGAGAGCCCACAATCTTTGTTCCAGTGGAACTGCCCTTACTACTGAGCTTAACCACATACACAACACTTTCCTCTCCAATGGCTACAGCAAGCACAGTATCAAAAAAATAATCAATTCTTCCCCAATTCCCCGTCCTTCTCGTCAACAAGATTTTAAAAATGCCATCACCATACCCTACATCCGTGGCACATCTGAAAAAATAGCCAAGATACTAAAAAAGTACAACCTACACACAGCATATAAGCCCTACCGCAAACTTGCTACCCTTATCCGTTCTACGAAAGATCAGCTCCCTCCTCTCTCGCTGCCTGGAGTTTACAAAGTTAATTGTACTCTGTTCCTGTAAGCTGGCGTACTTTGGACAGACAGGCAGATCAGCATCCATCCGTCTAGAGGAACACAAGTCTTACATCTTCAAACACAACTATGGCCATTCAGGCTTGGCTGACCATGTTCTGGACAGCACCCACAGAGTATCATGGAAGAAAACCACCATGCTCCACCACAGCAAATTCAAGAAAGAGAGACTTTTCTTAGAAGCAGCAGCAGCTCTCAGAAACCAACCAAATCTTAATAAATATGGTTGCATTAAGCTTCCGAAGATTTGGGAAACACTCATCATCAGAGGTCCCACCTTACATTCCAGGCCACCTACTACCGCCCTTAGAGGGCGCTCCACCTAGATAGGACTTTAGTGTCACCCATGTGGTTGGGCTTAGTATTGTAAGATTTGTGTGTACATGTTACATTAAGTGTTTTTGTAATCCCCGTAGATGTCCTAGTGACTAGGACGAAATATAGGAAGTATTAAATTCTATTTTAATTCTTTTTGAGTGTTGTAAAAAATATATTTTATTTAATTCAGATATATCATGTAAGTTTACAAAACATATAAACTATGAAACAAATACATAGTATAAACTTATAAAATTACAAATTGTACATAAACTTCATTGCACATAATGCATAAATGTTTTAGACAAAATAAAGTGCATATTTTAATCGTCATTACTGTCTTCAAAACGAACATTTCGTAGATGTTCTTTATTTATGAGTGGTTGGATGTCGTCAACACTTGATATCTCTTGGACATCATTTGTATAATTCTCATTGCATACTTTGACTGGTTTAGTTATCAAGAAGTCAGTAATAAGACCTTGCTTACCACTATGCTGCAATTTTTTTATTAAGTTCATAATATGGAGCTAAACAAATATCCAATTGTCTCATGAATTTTCTGGAGTGCTCCATTGAGGGATCATCATCCATAAAATAACTTCCTAACTTTCTTGCCAAGTCCAATCCTTCTGCTGATTTCTTTAAACTTAATTCTTTAATGGATTCATCACAATTAGAATCTTCAGCAGAACTTTCCTGCCATTTGATTCGACGTCATCTATTAATTGTACCAGTTCCTCCTCATTTAAATCAATTTCTCCATCAATTAATTCACTAATTTCGTTTTCAACCATATCGCAAAAGCGTTCTAAATGGCCATTACTATAAAAATCTTTTTTTTACATAAAAAAAAAACATTATATATTGTATGTAACTCACCAAAAAATAAAGTGCTCAGCTTGAAATGAACACACTTATGATTTTTAATGTGCTTTCCTGGTAGAAAATGAAGACAATTTTCAACAATAAATACTTTATACGGTAAACAACTGACGTACATGCGTGCTAAGGGGTATATTTCCCCTAATATAAATTCGCTACTTATAACTACATGAGCAATATGAGCATATGCAAATTTAATGAAGATAAAATTTGATTTTTAAGTCGCACGGTGAAAAAAAATATGAAAAGATAAAGGCTTTCTACAATTTGTAGACTGTGTTATTTCGAAACTGCTTTGTATAAGTAACGCATTGAAAAAGGGTTACTACAATTTGTAGACTGTGTTATATGAGGGTTATCTGTACATCGCCAACATGCCAGATACCATATCCAGAAAATTTGGATATGCAGATGATTGGGCTCTGGCAACAAATAGTGGCTCAATACAAACTACAGAGACAACACTGATGACTGACCTGGACTCCCTTGGTAGATATTTCGGGAAGTGGCATCTTCAACCGAATACCAATAAGTCTGAGGCCTGCTGCTTCCACCTTAATAACAAACTTGCCAATAGAAAACTTCAGGTTTACTTTAATGGACAACTTCTTCAACACAACAGTACCCCAAAGTACTTGGGAATAACTCTTGACAGGTCTCTGACATTTAAAAAATATCTCGGCCAAAATCAAGACTCGCAACAATATAATTCAGAAAGTGACCAGAACATCCTGGGAAGCTTCTGTGACGACGCTTAGATGTTCAGCTCTCGCCCTTGTATTTTCCACCGCAGAATATGGAGCGCCTGTGTGGATTAACAGCGCACACACACACCCTTTTGGTTGACAAACAGCTCAATAATACTATGCATCTTATTTCAGGGACAATCAAGAGTAATAGAATGGCTCCCCATTTTATGCCATATTCCTCCTCCACCATTAATAAGAGCCAATGCTTTATGCAGGGTGTATAGAAAGATCCAGGAAAACCTCCATCTTCTAGTGCATAGAGACGCTTCAAATTTAATAAACAGATTGAAATCAAGATATCCTTCTGTTAGTACTGCTATAAGACTGCTAGAGGACAATTTTGGCGTCAATCAAGAGTGGAGATGCCAATGGGAGGGATTTGCAGATCCAGATTTCCTAGTTCCAACACTTGTGACTATTGACTGGATTAATAACTTACATATAAACTTGTAATATCTGACTGATACTACCTGCAGAACCTTCCCTGCAGTGAAGAACAACCACCTGGATATGACCTTCCACGAAAAACTTGGACAACTGTAAATCGACTAAAGACTAACCATGGTCGATATGCAGACTTTTTTTTTACAAGTGCCAGAAAATTCATTCCCCACAATGTGATTGTGGAAGTGAGAAGCAGACCATCCGCCATATTCACCAAGATTGCCCACTGAGAGCATACGAAGGAGAAGAACAAGATTTCCTAGTTCCAACACTTGTGACTATTGACTGGATTAATAACTTAGATATAAACTTGTAATATCTGACTGATAGAAGAATCATAATTTTCATATTTGTAATTTCTACTGGTGTTGTTTGTGTATTTAATGTGTTTGTGCAATATATATATATTAAGAGATGTCGAGCTTAGATTTTATATATATATATATATATATGTCTATTTATATTTTAATTATACACATATTGTTATAATTGTCACCAACACTGTATATGTTTTCTTTTTCTTGCGATGTAATAGCCATATGATAAATAAATAGTAGTTTCTTCCATGATGAATCTTAAAATTCCATGAAGATGCCCATGTAATAATTCTAGAAGTCCATTAGCCTCACAACAAACAGATAAATAGGAAAAGTAACTTCTAAAGAGGTAGGAAAAAATAAGAAAATATGCAGGGAGCATCAGGTAATCAAACTGATTCCTACAGTTTGATTTATGGATGTTGGATCTACTCCATCAAGAAAAAAAATAGGGGGAAAGTTAAGACAAAACAAGTGTGCATAACAGATGTCTTAATCCTGATGCAAACTGAGAACTTTAATTCTTAGCATTTATATTTTGGTACAAGATTTCTGTCAAAGTACAATGACATTTATTTATCTTTAGTTTAAATGAATGAACATAAACAACAATACTTGCTTGCAAGTTAAGAAATGAATTCAAGTAAAATATGAAATTTAATTTAACATATTAAGTGTAGGAGGTTTTAAAAGCTGCATAACTGAGAGGAGACCTCCACATAGCCTTTAAAGGAATGTGGAGAACCGACAGGGCTTCTGACCTAATGTCCAATCCTCACCTTTTCGTGGTGAACCCTGTTAGGTATCTACCTGGATACTGAACGAATGAGGATGGGCTGGCAATTTGGGATTTAGCAGACCAGATTGTATTCTTATTGGCTTAAACCAAAATACAAAATGATGGTACACCATGACAGAATTATATGCTGGCTGGGGCATCACCCAGTTAGACAAGGCCCCCATTGTTTTTGCCAGGAAACCAGGTCAAACAGCGAAACGTCAGCTGCTGGAACAAATCTGACCCCCCCCCCTCCTCAACATCACCAAAGTTCAAGATCAGTACTATTCAACATAAAAAGTCTGAATGGCAAAGAAATGGAGCTAGCTGAGGAATTAGATAAGTACCAGATCGACATAATAGGGGTGACTGAAACAAAAAAGACAAAAACTGGTGAGATACTTCTGAGCAATAAATACAAAATCTTATATTCAGGCAATGAAAATCAAGGAAAAGAAGGAGTAGCCATAGTATTCAACACTAAATCTTCTTGAATGGCAGGCAGTCTCAAGTAGAGTGATGTGGGCAAATATCAGAATGGGGAACTGGACAATGAGACTTATTTGTGCCTATGGTCCCACAGAAGGTTCTACTAAAGTAGAAGTGGAGGAATTTTTTGAGGCTTTAGAGAAAGCAACTGAGAGAAGGTCTCCTCTCAGCTGCTTTCAATGAAAGAGTTGGTCCTTGTTGGTGATCTAAATAGTAGAGTAGGAAATGATTATCAGACATACAAAAAAATATTTTGGGAAAATTTGGAGAAAAGAGCAAAACTAATAATAATGGCAAAAATCTGTTGGATTTCTGCCCAGGATATGGACTGATTATTACTAACGTAATGTGCTAACATAAAAATGTGCACAAATTAACATGGAGAGAAGAGGCAAGGAATAAGAAAAGTCTCATTGACTATGTTATTGTTGATAGAGATGTTTTCTTACAGATTTCTTACAGATGCAGGACACTAGAGTGTACAGGGGATTTGAAATTGGAAGTGATCACTATTTAGTCTTGAGCAGGATAAAATTGAATTTCATTTTGAAAAGAAGAACATGTAAGAAAGTTTTAAAATGAATAAAAGTTGAGCAGCTCTCAGATGTGAACTGTAGACTAAAATATACAAAGATTATTAAAGAAAAAATGAAAGAGTTTGAAAACAGGAACCAAACCTCGGAGATTCAGTGGCAAGCCTTGAAGAAAACCCTCATTGATTCAGCCAGAGAGGCATGTGGTGAGGTTGTCTGCAAGGATAGAAAAATCAGAACTCCATGGTGGACACAGGAAGTTAAAGAGGCAGTGAAGGAAAAGAAGAAAGCATATCAAAAGTTCTTGGCAAATAAGGCTTGTGCTCTTAGAGAATACAGAGACAAATGTAACAAATGTAAACACTGTTTAAAACTAGCTAAACAAAAGTCATGGGAAGACTTTGGTAAGAACATAGAAAATAAATATCAAGAAGGTGGCAAGATATTCTGGGGGTTGTTCAAGAAGCTCAGAAATGGAAGAAAGAGTGCTGTAAAAGGAATTAGAGATGATAAAGGTGATATGTAAACTGCAGAAAAAGATATCCTTGAAGTATGGAGTAATTACTTCAAAAAATTGCTAAATGAAACAAGCAGTGATAGCACAGTGTTAAAAAACACACAACAGACATGCAGACAGGAATACATATCCATACTTGAAGTAGAAAAAGCCATCAAAGGCTTGAAATGTGGAAAAGCAGCTGGAGTAGATGATATTCGACCAAAAATGCTGAAGTATGGAGGTATAAAAGTCTTACAGTGGCTGCACTGCATAGTATCCATATATAAAAAAAGAAATAAAACTGAATATGAGAATTTCAGAGGTATTTCATTACTGAGTGTTCCTGGTAAGATCTATGCAAGTATACTTGAGAAACAATTGAGAATTGTGGAAGAAAAGCTTGGTAAAGAACAAGCTGGATTAAAGCAAACAGAGGCTGTCAGGATCAGATCTTCACTTTATGACAAATAGTTGAAAAATCATGGGAATATAACAAAGATCTGTATTTAAATTTTGTAGAACTGGAAAAGGCATGTGACAAGAGAGAAGCTATTCAATACACTACATTTATGTGGTGTCAATGGGGCGTTATATCAAGCAATAGTTAGTCTTTATTCGAGTTGTAAATCATCAGTTAGAATTGAAGAAATTACAGGAAGATGGTTTAATGTTAAATCTGGTGTCAGATGAGGATGTACATTATCCCCTCTCTCATTCATTATCTATATGGATCACATTACGAAGGAAAGTGGTATTAAACCTAATATCAAGATTGGAGATGTTAATGTCATTATATCAAGCAATAGTTAGTCTTTATTCGAGTTGTAAGTCAGCAGTTAGAATTGAAGGAATTACAGGAAGATGGTTTAATGTTAAATCTAGTGTAAGACAAGAATGTACATTTTCCCCTCTCTCATTCATTATCTATATGGATCACATTACTAGGGAAAGTGGTATTAAACCTAATATCAAAATTGGAGATGTTAATATCAGCTTTTTTGCTTTATGCAGATGATGTTATACTTCTAAATAAATCTACTACAAGTCTGCAAGATTAGCTGACTAAATTGAATAACCAACAAAGACAATGAAAACAGGCAGAATCATTGAAAATGTCAACTGCATTGTGAATGGAGAACCTGTGGAACAAGTAAAAGATTTCAGCTACTTATTCACGATTTTTAGTGAAGATGGTAAATTAATTATGGAAATAGACAACAGAATCAACAAAGCTGGTATGGTAGGAAGTCAGTTGAATAAATTCATATGGAATAAGAGAGAAATTAGTCGGAACACTAAATTAGCTGCATACAAGACAGTCTGAGTCCTGAGAAAGATTTGGGGCACGATCAGATGGCATGAATGGCAATAACATATTAAAAATGAGGATATTAGGAAAGAACTTGGCATTGTCTGCATCCAGGAATGCATTAGCAGAGGTAATCTCAGGTGGTATGGTCTCTTAAACAGAATGGGCAATGAAAGATTAGCAAAACAAGTGTTCTCTGCCAGGTTCGCAGGAAAACGACCCAGAGGAAGACCAAGATATAGGTGGTTTGATATGGTAAAAAGTGCCTTAGGTGATAGAAATATAAGATCTGATGATGTTGGGGTCTTGACAAGTAACAGACTGATTTGGAGGAAAATTGTAGATAGGAAGTTAGTAATTATGTAAATTTTTCATGTAGTACTATCATATCCTGTACACCCCTTGAAGGTACATGGCAGGAATTTGATGATGATGGTTCTAAGATTGCAGTAGCAAGTTATAGGCCGATTAGCATCTGAAGAATAGTGGTTAATTGTACTGGAAAAATGAGTCAATAGGAGAATTTAAGAATGGGTGGATAAGAATATGATACTCTGAGGGGTAACATGGGTTTGTGAAAGGGCAGTCATACCTTAGTAATTTACTAACTTTTTATATTGAGTCGGATAAAGGAAATGGCTATACGATGATTCTACTGGATTTTGCAAAGACCAAACACCACATGGAACTCTGTTATGCAAATTAGAACAAATGGGGATGGATATGACACTGGTTATGTGGATAAGATAATGGACAGATATCAAAAAGTGGTATATGATGGGACAGAATCAAGGCAAAAACAGGTGACTAGTGGTGTGCCACAAGGTTGAGTACTGGGACCATTACTGTTTAATTTGTACCTAAATGATATAGGAAATAACCTGAATGGAAATATTCAGTTGTTTGCTAATGATTTGAAATTATGTACAGTAATAATTAATTAAGGTGATGTGGAAAGCTGCAGGACAATTTAAATAGGATGTCAGTATTGACAAAAGATAATGGGTGTTAATTTAATGTGGAGAAATGTTTTGGAATACACAGATTACAAGCTGTGTATCACATTGATGGAACTCCTGGAAATAGATGAAGACAGAGAGTGGTGGTAGACAGAGAGTTCAAGTTTAGAGTACATACGGTTAAGATAGCTGATGAATTAAAGATGTAAAGATTATATTCTTGTTTCATCCTTCATACATGTGTAAGCAAACAAAGTTTGTGTGTGAAGTAACTTGATGACTGGGCTACTTGTATATAGAGGCTAATGACTTCACATCAATTGCCTTACTATCCCATAATGCAAGGCACTTCACATATCCTTACAGTGCCTGTATACAAGCAGCCCAGTTGTGAAGTTACTTCGCATTCAAACTTTGCTTACACTTGGATAAAGGATGAAACCAAGAATATAATTTCTTGGCATCTTTAACTTATAGTATAACCAAATGAAAAAAACTTCAACAAGCAGCTCATTCCTCTTTATAAGGTCTTGATATGTCCACATCTGGATTACTGTGCTCAGGTCTGGTGTGGTCTCCTTGGTTTCTCGGGGATGAAGAAGTTTGTGGAGAGGATTCAGAGGAAAGTGACCAAGATGGTGAGTGGTCTGTGGAACATTCTCTATGAGGACAGATTGAGTCTGCAGAAGTTGGTTGATAGGCAAAAAAGAGGGATATGATAGAAACCTTTAAGTTACTTAAAGGATTTTATAGGATTGATACAGGGGAAGGAAATGTTTCAGCACTTAAGATTCTGGTGATGAATCACTTGAAGATGAGCTACATCCAGGAAGACCCTCCACTATTGATAATGAAGAATTATGTGCTGCTGTTGAAAATAATTCAAGATTACATGAGTAGTGAAACAATTTGTTTACACTTGCATCAACTGGGAAAATCATGGAAGATAAGCATATGGGTCCCACATACATTATCAGATAACAATAAACTTCAAAGGCTATCAATTTGTTCTTCACTTTTTTTCACATTATAAAAATGAGCCATTTTTGGATTACTTGATCACTTGTGATGAAAAATAAATGGATATTGTACTCTAACAAGAAGTGAACTTATCACTGGTTGTCACCAAATGATCCAGTGTCACACACTTCAAAAGGTACCGCTTCATCCCTAGAAGACTATGCTTTGGGTGTGTATGTGTCTGTGGTGGACTGGAGCTAGTATTGTCCACTACGAGTTTCTCACTGCAGGCCAAACAATTACAGCTGAGATCTACTTGATGCAACTAAAGCGTATGCAGGATGCATTACTTCAGAAACAGCCAGGACTAGTTAATAGGAAGAAAGTGCTATTCTTAAAGGACAATGCAAAACCTCATACTGCAAAACTTACCTGTGAGAAGATTTTTGCTTTAGGATGGGAGATACTCCCTCATCCTCCATATTCTCCTGACATTTTTCCAAGCGATTATCACCTTTTTTTTTTTTTTTTTTGGTGCTAGACAATCACATGCGAAACAGACATTCTACAGTAAAACAGAGATTGAAGTGGAGGTTGCTAGGTTTATTACTAATAAAGACAAACCGTTTTATAAAAGTGGAATTTACAAACTTGTATCTTGTTGGGAAAAATTTGTAGATTGTGAAAGTGCTTATTTTAATGAATAAAACATTTGATGAAAATTTCTGTAGTTGTTTAATTTTTATTATGAAAACTGCACAAACTTTTTTATTTACCTGATACAAGCCCATCCTCTTTCTTTCAGCATCCAGGCAGATAGATAGGAATGGGGCACATCAAAAGAAGATGAGAGTTAAACACTAGGTCAGAAGTCCCAATCAGTTCTTCATATCCTTTACTATGCAGGGTTCTCCTCCCAGTTATGTACCTTTGGCCCTTAAGTGGCCCCTACTATGAATATTCAGTACAATATTTCAATAGGTGATGGGGCAACTATTGAAATATTGTACTATGAATATTCAGTACAATATTTCAATAGTTGCCCCATCACCAAATTTTTTCCAAACAGTCTATTGTCAGGACTCGTTTCATCAATATCTAATCTTCCATCTGCTAAAGAACTAAATAAGTCAATTAACCTATATTCTGCACTCTAAGTAATATCTGTTTCGAAAAATTCTTGAATTTGTCTAAACAGATGGAAGCACATTTTTGAAAATTAATAATGTCATATTCTTTCCTGATATGCTCATTTCTTTATATGACTGTGCCATTTATGCCATCTACTCACTCTCTTATCTGTGTTCATCAATCTTTGATCATATATGTTATTTTTAACTTAACTCTCAGATCCTTATGGTTGGGTTAAAAATGTTTAGAATACGCTCTTGTATACTGATAGCTATAGCTTGGAGTTTCGGTTGATTTATATTTTATTCAATATTGTGTGTGTGTGACTAAAAGACTAAAAAGTAAGATTTAAGAACTAGATTTCAAAACTATGAATTTTCTGACTGGTTGAGTAATTATCTATTTATTAATATTCCTTTTTTTTAATTTTATTTATTATTTTATTTTCTTATTGTTATTACTTTTATTGCAAGAGGCCAGGCTAGTTATGTTAATAAGTTTTAGACTTTCTAGCTTACAATGGTATAGTGATAGTTGCTTTAATGTAGTGTGCACATAAAGTATATATTCCTGAAGATGACCTTAACATAAAGGTCAAAATATAGAATTTGAATTTTAATGTTATTCAAGTTTTTATCTCAAAAAAAGTAGTCCACTCCATAAATCTATATAATGAGTGCTGATAACCTTCAATTTCACTAAATGAAAGAATTTTTCTCCAGAATATCACGAACATCTTCACTACAAAAAATGGAATACTCACATGAAAAGTGAAACATAAGAGTAAACAACACAGAAATTACAATGAAATTATGAAATTACAAGTTGTAGAGGAGTAGTAAGTTCTAATTATAACTCAAGTCCTAGCACTGAATCACATCTATGCAAAAAATAAAAAATAAATAAATAAAAATAAATAAATCGATGAGATCTATTAAGCAATGCCACTTCTCACACTGGGGATATACTTGATCTGGTGGATGTATATACCACCAGATCAAGTTCAAATGGATTGGGTATATCCATTGGATGATGCAGCAACACTAATGCTTTTTTTTTAAACAGTTTTTCTTCCTTATGTTATTGCCTATTTCCATAGTAAGGAGGGGCAAGGTAACTTATCCTTTGTAGAATCTTAAAATGAAAAAAGTTTACAGATAGGACGGAATGCAACTTGAATTTTAATGGCCACATAACTGATTTCTTTTTGATTGATTGAAGATGGAGGTGCACTGAATCTATTTATGGTCTTGTTGAAGAAAGTATTATTGAATCCATTAAATAGAAAAGTAGATTTATATAAATATATTTATATGTTCCATTTCTTGTTGCAATAAAGTGTCTCTTCTGGTACTAATTGTTATTAGTACCAGAAGAGGTACTAATTGTTAGAAATGAAACATTTCTAACAATTCTTGGTTGTTTGGAAGAACATGGTACACATATTATGCATCATTCATGCAAAAAAATTTAGCACAATAAGAACTCTAATCTACTGAGTTCACACTCTTTGCTCCATGGATACTATATACAATTTATATTTAAGATCTCAGGCACTGATAACTTTACTTCTAGACTAGTTATTTATCAGTAGGTATGCATGTTTTTCAAATACTGCTTTTAACAGCTGGCCATGCACCACTAATGGGCTGATGATGTGCAACATAATTTCCTGTAGTGTGGCCTATTTTCACAGAATCTAGAGAACAAAGCAAGTATTGCTACCAAAAAATAAAGCTTTCCTATTACAAGGACATGTCAACTCCTGTGGATGGAACACAATTTTCAATGCTGCTAAATACTACTGTCCTGCCTATTATAGGAGTGTAAAAATGTGGATATTGATATATTTAGTACTGAGAGCAGAATATACCAAACCCTTGAAGCATGTGGCAACATATCAGTGACACAAAATCTACCCTTAAACCACACCAGCCACTAGACAGGTACATATGACTGAATCTGAATGTAATATATTAGGAGGCTTTCTGAGAGTAAGTGGGAGCAAGTAATTCTGCTCCCACTTACTCTCCCAGATTGTACCTGGAGAAAGTTCAAGTACAGTTGACTCTCATTATAACAAACTACTGAAAAACCCTTGCTAAAGCATCATAGGTACAACACTATGCTAAAAGAAATTATATAGCAAACTATCCAAAATAAACTATTCTTGTGGTCCTTATGAGTGTACTACACTAAGAGTCAACTATATAGTGGTGTGCAGGGAACATCAAGACCATGCTGTGGCCAGGAGATGCTCTCTGTGTGTGAGACATGTGGAAGTCTTTAACCATTACACTGCATGCCGCCTCTCTTTAATTACTTATCTCCATCACTAACTATGAAAGGCCATCACAAACAGTTATAATGCTACATAAGGTTGAAAAAAATATATACAAGCATCATTAAAAATATAAAACAGAAAAAAATGCATAAAAACAATAAAATCCATATATCCATATCCACTTCAACATTCGTGATGTTAACATAAATGATGTACACACAGTCATTACAACTAGGATGGATAGTAAACAGTGCGTGCTGAGTGATATGGAAATAGATCTGTCTCTTGATTATGACATAAGAGGGTGACTCTTAAGTAAACAACAAATATTGAGGTGTGACTGTTTATATTTCAGGAATGACAAAGAGACTATAACAACAACAATTTAATAGAGAATACTACAAATACTTTAGATTTAGATTAGATGACAATGGCTAGCTGTCAGTTTGTATAGATTCAGTCACATTTGTATAGTAAAACAAAGACCTATTGTTTGCTACAAATTCAATTCACGGACAAAAGCTTTCCTGTCTTCTATATATATAATCAGTATGTGCTTAACCACATTTAAACAATTAACTTTATTTTAGTCAAGTAGCTTAGAATAATAACTTTATCCAATTTTAAATATTTACCTTACAGCAACTTTTCATTCACTGAATTGAGTCCAAAGTCCTATTCAATACATGGTTCACAACACGTATCAGTTTCTTGAGCACAAAAGCTCAAGAACGGTTCAGTGCATTTAATTCTCACTGAACTACAGCTTGAGGAGTGAAAGATAATTCTTAGTGGAACTTTGCTTATATGGATATTTCTGCTATACATTCCTTTAGCATATTGCAACATTGTGCCAGATAAACAAAATTTTCATGAGCTGGAATTACTCTTAACAGGAAATAATATAAATTAAAGATGCAAGAAATTATATTTTTGGTTTAATCCTTTATCCAAGTGCAAGCAAACAAAGTTTTCACCTGAAGTATTTTCAGGACTGGGTGACTCGTATATAGAAGCTAATGACTTCACATCACTTGCCTTAGTATTCCATAACCAAGAATATAATTTCTTGGCATTTTAATTTATAGTATAACCAAGTGGAAAAACTTCCAACATCTCTAATCCAGAGTATTTTAAAAATAAGGTGTGACACCTTTTGGCTACTCATATATTAAAATATGACTTCTGCATTACTTCAACCTTGGTATCACTTCTTGGTCTGGCTCCCACTGATAAGACCTCAATAAAGGTCGAAACCTGTCTGGGTAGTGACCCCCTCCCATAATGCATAATATTATACATGTCTGTAATGGTATGTGCTTTGCATTATGCAATACTAAGGCAAGTGATGTGAAATCATTAGCTTCTATATACTAGTTGCCCAGTCCTGAAATTACTTCAGGTGCAAACTTTGTTTGCTTACACTTGGATGAAGGATTAAATCAAGAATATAATTTCTTGATATCTTTAATTTATAGTATAACTAAGTAGAAAAACTTCCAACATCTCAACAGGAAAGTTATTCCTTGGCATTCTGAACTAAAATTAATGAACCAGTATACTCTTGTTTTGATGAGTATTGAATACTTTTAACTTATAACTTTTATACTGATTCTCCCTTTAATACCATAAGAGACTTGAAGTACCTCACAGGTTTTCTGCTTGTGTTTCACTATTACTCTTCACTTCTATCAGCAATATTCAACTATGGTTTCTTACAACTCCCTTCTTATCTTCCCTTACCTTGTGACAAAGAATGTCAGGGCATAGCTGTGGGGGAGAAGTTCCTGGGCAAACTTTTTGCAGAAATTCTTTTTAGCAGAAATCACCTCTTGGCAGTCACTACTGGAGAAACTCACCTACAGGAATGTTCTTCTGCACCAGTCTCTTCTTTTGGACAAGTCCTCCGGACAGCCCCCAGCTTCTCTTTCTCAATTTCTTATACTCTTTATTCAGATGCATCATGTGACCTTGCTTTGCATACAGTGGATTCATCACTCATAAGCAGTTCTGCATTTGACTATTACGAGATATGATTTGTCAATCTGGGACACAGAAGAATGTGGTAATGAACTGTAAGAATTCAGTCACTGGAAAATTAACAAAGCATGAGACTGAAATCTTACAAATTAGATTTAAATTGCTGTTCTACAGACCATATTTAGATTTCTGTATGTGGTCTGTAGAACTGCAATTTCTAACAGAACCTCAACTACTGGCCACAACAATCACTACCCACCTAAATATTCAAAACCACATGCTGCATGATCCCTTCCATCACAAAGGTGGTAATTTTTGTCAGATCAGAAATCCCATGACTAAGCAGGTAAATTGGAATCCCATCTTTTTGATCTTTTCCTCAAAATTTCCTTGATGTATTTATTTTCCAAATTCTGATACCCAATAATCTCATGATTTATTTATCTCAGACTAATTTTCAGCAGTCCCCTAACAAAACAGTAAGGTGATCTTCTTTGGGATTACAATTACCTCAATTCAAACTGGCTTCTTTTCCAGTAATCAAGCTGGAAGAAATGCCGAGATATTTGCTGTTTGCAATGACCTAAAACAAACTGTCTGCCCAAAACACCAGACAATATTCATTATACATCACTTCCCAAACACAGTTGATCTTTTTCTGACTAGTTTTTCTAAATACACTGAAGATGTTAGCTCTCTCTTGGTAACTCAGATTATAAATTTATTCAACTTTCTTTTTCTACAGAGCATCCTTTTATTAGCTACATTCAGTCTTGTGTTGATTGGCATCATGCTGCCTATGAACTAGTGCCAAATGGGATTATTCTATTTTTCCTTCACAAGAGCTAAATAATGTTTTGGCTATCATGAACTGAACACTTGCTGTGACTGAATACCTGAAATATTTTTTGCTGAAATGAAGACCTCTGTTCATCCCACAATCCACTCAAAACCCTAATCACTATCCAAGCATTTCTTTTCCAAAAGAGTATGGATCACATCATGAAAGTAAGTGGCATTAGACCTGATATTAGATGTCAAACTTAGCACTTTGCTTTATGCAGATGATGTCGTATTCCAAAACACATATAATACAAGTCTCCAGGATTCTCTAACTAAATTGAATAACAGCTGTAACAAATTTGGCATGAAAATCAGTGATAAAAAGACAAAAACTATGAAAATAGACAGGAGCACAGAAAACTTTAGCTGCATTCTAAATGGAGATCCTATAGAACAAGTAAAATATTTCAGCTATTTAGGCATGGTTTTCAATGAAGATGGCAGATTAAACCTGGAAATAGACAACAGAATAAGCAAAGCAGGTATGGTGGGTAGCCAGCTGAATAAATTTATATGGAATAAGACAGAAATTAGCCAAAACAACAGACTAGCAGTATACAAGACAGTGTTCAAACCAGTTTTAAATTATGGATCCGAGAGTTGGTTTAGAAATAAAGCGCTTCATCAAAGATTAGAAACTACAAATATGAGAGTTCTGAGAAATATCAGGGGATTAAACCAATGGCAACAATGGCAGAATCATATTAAAAATGAAGATATTAGAAAGGAACTTGACATTATTAGCACTGAAGAATGTGTCAGCAGAGCTAACCTAAGGTGATATTGGCCACTTAAATGGAACGAGTGAGGAAAGGTTAGCAAAAAAAGGTGTTTGATGCCATGATTGCATGAAAAAGACCAAGTTCTAGGTGGATTGATTCAGTAAGAAGTGTCTTAGAAACATAAATATTAGATATGACAATATTGGAGTGTTCACAAGTAACAGATTGATTTGGAGGAAAATTGTGGATAGAAGATTAATAATAATGTAAACTTAATTATGTAGTGCTGTCATAGTATCCTGAACACCTCTTGAGGGTACATATCAGGAGTGATGATGACAACCAAAAGTGGTACATGACAAATTCTAGTTTCACTCAACACTTGGCCTGCAAAATCCAATTAACTTTGATTATTGCTTTCACATTCGAGATGATGCCAAAAACCTTTCCAAAATGTTAAAAGGGAAATATGGTTAATAGATGATTCCCCCTCCCCCACTCTCAATGGCTCACTTTCTCATAAATGTTTTGTTCTGTTTTTGCCTTTTATATAGGTATTTAGCTAGCAAAGGGAGCAAATAATTTTTCTAATATTTAATCATCTTGTCTAAACAGCATTCATATCTTCTGAACCTCATCCCTCACCAAGGCAACTGGGTGCAATCAACATGTCTAGCTTTCACATCCAGATGGTGTCACTGCTAACATCACAAAATGAAAAGGCTGATGTTCCAGTATATCTTCTATTTCAACTCTGCATAGATGACCAAAGCAAATCATTTTCTTCTATGTCAAGAACAGTTTCTTAAATTCTCCCTTCAGGTCTTTCAATCCTGATGGCATTTCTCCCCACTAGTATGCTCCAGAATTATTAAACTATATATATTATATATATTAATAACCCCATAGCTGACACTTTAGTTCTCAACAATATAGCAGTCATTGACAGAAACCTTCATCACCATCTGGAGGTGTACCAAATAATTAGTGACCACAATATGGATTCTAACAATGTTAATTTACAGAGGATCTCCTAGCTGCCAACATCACCTACCTTTGGACTTTGTTGGACACAAGCAATAGAAAGGTCTGGAAGCAAAAAAAAAAAAAAAAAACTGGCACATTCTTCTATTCAAAACATTACTTCTCACATGTAAAATCCCAAATCCAACTAACTTTAGAATAGTACTTTCACACATGGGTTGATGCCAAAAACCTCTCAAAAAATACTGGATGTTATCCAGAAGAGGGAAATCCAGTTAACAGATACCCTCCACCTCAGTGACTCACTTCAATTACTTTCTCATGTTACTTTCACAAGAACTGTTTCTGCTAAGCTGCTTTCCAGAATTCTTCCACTTTCTCTACGCCTGTAAACATGCGCCATCAATCTTCTCACCTAACTTTATGTCCTCCTCTTTTATTCCACTTATCTCTGTTCTTTGGAAGAAGTCTTCTTTATAGTGTTTTTCTGATGAACTACAATCATTAAATATTTATAATGCATATCAATAGGTTGCTCATTTCTTCTTCCATTTGTCCTGCATGGAATGGATTAATGTAGTATTTCAATGCTCAGATTGCTAGGTTTTTGGGCCATATCTAGTAAAGATTTTCACTAAAAAAAAAAAATAAAAAATAGTCAATAGCGCTTTCTTGCTAACCATAACTCTTGGTCCATCTACCTGTAATAAATCATGACTTAATTTATTAGTACAATGTGTTCAAATTATTTCATTTCCCACCATAATTAGTTAAACTTTTTTTCCCATCTTATCATAACATATTAAAAAAAAAAAAAATGCACTGCTAAGCTTTAACAGTGAGTGAAAATTTGAATACTGCAGCTTGCCATTCATGTTTGCACTGCTTTATCAATTTGTATATGCTGTATGGAGGAAATATACAACCCTTCTGTGAATAAATTGATCTATTCCTCAATATTTCACCTTCCACACTGAGGTCGATCTCAGTAACAGAGGGTGAAATATTGAGGAATAAATCTATTCACTTATTCACAGAAGGGTTGTATATTTCCTGAGTTTTCTACTATGAATTTTACACATAAGTTAACACTAAAAGAATGAGTACAGGTTTTTTTTTTTTAATTACCATTAGTAAAATGATAATCTAAATGATAATCTATACTAAATGAAATTTTAACAATGTTAATGATTTACCTTGCTATCAGCAGTCAAAATTCTGAAGGCATGATAAACTTGTTCTTCTTTAACTGATCCGCCTACATCTAAGAAATTAGCTGGACTTCCTCCATACAGGTGTATGATATCCATAGTAGCCATAGCAAGACCTGCACCATTTACTAGAGAAGAGGAAGAACTGTCATGTTAGGAATACTTGATATGTTTCTATATGCTTATAAGCATATATGTGAAAATACACTTGTAGGTATGGATGACTTTTAACCATTTTGCTATATATTTCTTTGTAGCTAGTATGGATAATCTCAAAACTTTGTTCCAATTTATTTCATTAACACAATTTTGAGCTAATGTAACTTTGGTAAATTCAATACATAATTGTCCAATTACATTTAATGCATTCATTAAGTGACTTGACTTTTCTGTATTTAATTTTTTGTTTCTTTTTTTAGACGAGCCTTCTAAACTCAAGAAGCTATACAAGCTCAGCTTTTGCAAACATCCATGCCCATTGTGGGATTCGAGTGGAATGACTGGAGAGCAGGTGTGCTATCTATTAAGCCAAAAAGGCTGGCAATTAATACCATTTAATACCTTAACTTAAATAACATAACATAAATTAATACCATAACTTAAAAATCTTCTAAATAATAATTATGAGATGTTATATTTAGACAATAGTGATCAGGGAAAGAAAGGAGTAGCTATAATATTCAACACTAAAAACAAAAATAAACTTCTTGATCATTTTAAAAATTTTATGGAATTTACAACCGTGTTAAAAAACTTTTTTATTATACCGACGTTTCGATCTTCACATCAAAATCATCATTTGGAGCATACATGAGTATACAGAACAAGCTGAGTTACATCATTAACTGTAAGCTAGAGAAACAATGATCTGATCACATGTTATTCTACTGGCGTTACCTCTGGTGAAAAAAAATAAAAATAAAAATAAAATAAAACAAATTAAAAATAAAATAAATAAATAAAATAAAACTTTTTACATCAAGCTAAATTCTATTTTTACAATGACAGGAATAAACATTCTTTTAGATGGTTTTCTTTCAGAAACAATTGGTGTCCAATTTTTAGTATTACAGTTCCTATTTTTGATTTACAATACTGGATTTTCTATAGTCCTGTTTATAGTTGTTCTTGGTGAGGAAGGTCGAATATATACCTTCCATATGCTTGGGATTTTTAAACCATCGTTGTTGTTCAGATTGGGGTGGTTGCTGATAATCTCGCAGGCTTCCTTGAATTTCCGATCATACCATGTTCTAGTGTGATGTAGACAGCTGGTGGTTTTCCAGTCAATTCTGTGTAAGGTATTCACAGGGCATGATCAGAAAGGCCAGCTTCACCATAATTATTATATTTAATGTGTCGTTTATGTTCTTTTTGTCTAATAGGAATAGTGCGTCCTGTTTCTCCTATATATGGTACGTTGCAAGTACAATAAATCCGTATACTTCATGGTGAGCTAGTGGAGGGAGTGGGTCTTTGGATGAGTTGAGTAAGTTTTTTAATGTTGCAGGAGGTTTAAAGGTGGCTTTGAGGTTGTACTTTTGTAGTATTGTTTATTTTGTCCGATATTCCTTTAATGTAGGGAATGGTTATAGTTTTACTGTAGTCTGGTTTGTCTTTGTTTTTTGTTGTGGTTTTGTAGAGAATTTTGTTTATAGTATTTTAGCTGTATCTGTTTTTTTGTAGGTTATTACTGATAATTTTAAACTCATCTTTCAGTGCCTGTTCATTGGAACAAATCGTCTGAGCTCTGTTTTTTAGCGTGTTGATGACACCTAGTTTTTGTGTTGGGTGGTGGTAGGAGTTTATGTGTATATATTGTCCTGTATGTGTCGGTTTTCGGTAAACAGTGAAGGAAAGATTGCCTGAGGGAAGACGTGTGACAAGTGTATCTAGAAACGGAAGTGTGTTGTGTTTTTCAATTTCAGTTGTGAACTGTATGCGTTTGTGTTGTTTGTTTAGGTGGCTAAGGAATGTGTCTAATGTCTGGCAGTCATGGGACCAGATCACGAAAACATCTTCAACGTATCTAAGCCAGACTTTGGGTTTTAGAGGGGAGGAATCTAGGGCAAGTTGCTCAAAATGTTCCATGTAAAAGTTAGCAATAGGGGGGATAATGGCGAGCCCATGGCTGTGCCTTCTTTTTGTAAGTAGAAGGCGTTTTGCCATACAAAGTAACCCGACCGTAATACATGCGCAAAAAGCGCCGTGATATCTGGAGGGAATTTGTTTTGTAGGAGAAGGATTGTGTCATTGATTGGGACATTCGTAAAGAGGGCAGAGACGTCAAAACTGACTAATAAATCATCTTTTACTAATGTAATGTCTTTGATTATGTTTATGAAGTGTTGTGTATTTTTGATATAGGAGGGGGAATGACCTACCAACTCCTTGAGTGTTGCCGCTAATTTTTTGGCTAAGTGATACGTCAGGCTATCAATTCCTTCAACGATAGGTCTTAGCGGGGTGTTTTCTTTATGAATTTTTGGTAGCCCGTAAATTCTAGGGGAGCGCGCGTAATGAGGGAACAATTTTTTGATTGTATCTTCGGGCCATGTCGTAATTGAGTTAAGTAGTTTCTCCGTTTTGTTTTTTGTTCTGTTAGTTGGGTTGTAGTTAACTAGTTTGTATGTGTTATTGTCAGAGACCAGCAGATTCATTTTTTCTATGTAAGTGGTACGGTTTAAAATGACAGTGGCATTTCCTTTATCGGCTCTGGTTATTACTATGTTCGGATTTGTTTTAAGTGATTTTATCGCTGTTAATTCGTGTTTAGTTACGTTGCTTGCTATTGTTTTGTTATGGTTTAAAATGTTCGCAGTTTCTATACGTATTTTGTCTGCTATGTTATTAGGTATGAATCTTAGGCCTCTTTCCATACTACAAATAACTTCAAGTTTGTCTATCATTTTTGGTGCTATAGCAAAATTTAAACCTTTGTTAAGTATAGAGATTTCGTCTTTGTTTAGAGCGTGGTTAGATAGGTTAATTATGTTATTGATACCTGTGGGTGATTGGTGGCTCCTGTTGTTTCTTGCTTCTGGTTGGTTGTTCTTGTTCACTGTGGCAAACTTTGAATATGGCGGCTGGTTTTGTCATTCTTTTAGTCTTTGAAATTTGAAAATTAGGTTTTCTTTCTTCGTTTGTTGGACGTGGTTTGCTGTGTTGTCCGTAATCCTTTCTAGGATTATCCAGATATCTGCATTTAAGTAGCTAGACAGCTCTGTTTTTTCTTTTAGTAGCAGGTTTTGTGTAGCTGCTAGGTTCTTTCTGGTAGCTTGGATCTGCTCTCTCAGTAGTGCTTTCTCCATGCGGTGGTATATTCTTTGTGCTTTTGTTGAAGTGAATTTTCTCTTTAGCCTGATGCAGTTAGGAGTGATATCGCTGTCCCTACACCGTTTTAAAAACGCCAGTCGATTGATCAAATTTGAAACTTGGATCTTCAGTTTACCGTATTGGTTACATCGCTTGTGGGTCGAATCTCCATGAATTATCGTAATCCTTTCGTTTAGGGTTACATGGTGATCGGCATTCATTTTTAAAAATTTTATGGAATTTACAACCGTGCTAAAAAACTTTTTTATTATCCTGACATTTCGATCTTCACATCAAGATCATCATCTGACCACAACAAAAAACAAAGACAAACCAGACTACAGTAAAACTATAACCATTCCCTACATTAAAGGAATATCAGACAAAATAAACAGAGTACTACAAAAGTACAACCTCAAAGCCACCTTTAAACCTCCTGCAAAATTAAAAAACTTACTCAACTCATCCAAAGACCCACTCCCTCCACTAGCTCACCCTGGAGCATACCGGATTTATTGTATTTGCAACATACCATATATAGGAGAAACAGGACGCACTATTCCTATTAACAAAAAGAACATAAACGACACATTAAATATAATAATTATGGTGAAGCTGGCCTTTCTGATCATGCCCTGAATACCTTACACAGAATTGACTGGAAAACCACCAGCTGTCTACATCACACTAGAACATGGTATGAACGGAAATTCAAGGAAGCCTGCGAGATTATCAGCAACCACCTCAATCTGAACAACAATGATGGTTTAAAAATCCCAAACATATGGAAGGTATATATTCGACCTTCCTCACCAAGAACAACTATAAACAGGACTGTAGAAAATCCAGTATTGTAAATCAAAAATAGGAACTGTAATACTGAAAATAGGACACCAATTGTTTCTGAAAGAAAACCATCTAAAAGAATGTTTATTCCTGTCATTGCAAAAATAGAATTTAGCTTGATGTAAAAAAGTTTTATTTTATTTATTTATTTTTTTTTTATTTATTATTATTTTTTTTTTAATTTGTTTTATTTTATTTTTATTTTTTTCACCAGAGGTCACGCCAGTAGAATAACATGTGATCAAATCATTGTTTCTCTAGCTTACAGTTAATGATGTAACTCGGCTTGTTCTGTATACTTATGTACGCTCCAGATGATGATCTTGATGTGAAGATCGACATGTTGGGATAATAAAAAAGTTTTTTAACACGGTTGTAAATTCCATAAAATTTTTAAAATGAATGCTGATCACCATGTAACCCTAAAAGAAAGGAAAACTTCCTGATCAGGAGGCAGTTTCACATAGAGCGATGGAGACAAATCTCAAAATGGGAAATGCACAAAGGATTTTTTTTAATAATAACCTCATACACGAAGGGGTGCAAAACTATAGTACATCAGCACTGTATATAGAAAAGAGGGCATCTGTTGATGTTTTCTTGAAGAGCTTGAGATTGTAGTTTTGTTTGGAGAAGATGCTGTCAGAGATGTGGTTCCAAAGAATAGAGGTACATGGAATGAAAGAGATGACAGAGAATAGTTTGGAAGGTTTAAATCTGAAAAGTAAATGGATGTTGAGCAACAGCCTCTTGTGATCTTGAAGTCTTAGAGAGGAAAGTCGAGAAACGATGGTAGCCAGTTCAGCAGAATACTGAACTATGAAAATATTATTATTATATCGAAATTTCTATGGAGTCAAAAGACTCATTGCAGGAAACCCACACTTTTATATACACAATACCTATCATACCTCTAATTAAATTCATTCACTGTTAGGGCACTCACAACTAATATGGCAATCCAGTCCAATCATTTACTACTCTCCAACAAAATATCTGATCTACACACCCTTTCCAAACCATACTTTTATACAACTACCAGTCATGATCCCTAGTTCTATTTCTATTCAACATGCACTGCAAAATTTCTTTTGTGTCAATTTTATAGAACCCCTTTAATAACTTATAAGATTCTATTATGTCTCCATCTTCAACCTATCCTAATAGGGAAAATTCCACAGACCTGTCATAAGCTTGGTCACTTGTTTCTGTACCCTCTTTGAACCCAGAAAACCCAGGTGGCCAAATCTGTGCACAATAATCAAAATGTGGCCGAATCAGACCCTTATAAAGAGGGATAATAACCTCCCTATCTTTATTTGTTAGTGTTTTTCAACATCCAGGTAATCCATTGTGCTATTTTTCCAACATTTTTAAATATATCCTCTGAACTTCAACTTTTTGTCCACCATTACACCCTAAGTCCCTAGTTTCAACCATTTTCAGCAATCCAATCCAATCAATGTAATACACAGTATGTAATCTTTCAACCCAAAGTGCATATGGGATGCAAAGTGTATAACCTTACATTTTGCAACACTAATTGATAACCATTGTTGTTTTCCCGCACTGCTAATTTATTTAAATCATCCTGCAGGATATATAAATCACTTTTATCAACTAATGCTCTCCCCAGTCACTGAAGGGTACTGGCCTTAGCACAGAACCCTGAAGCACTTTGTCACACTGTCCTTCTTCTAGACTTCACTCCACTTGGTGCTGTCTATCAGCCTTAGCCTACCCATGCCACCAGCTTCAACTTTTGTAATGGTTTTCCATGAGTATTCTATCACATGCCTTTGCAAGGTCCTGGTATTAAGTGTAGCCATTTCCCCTTATGTAATTCTGCTGTCCCTCTATTATAAAATGTGAGCAAATTACTAAGGCAAGAACAGCCAATTCTCATGCATATTCATGTAGCATTCATGTGAGTATGGCCACTAAAAAGTACTGTTGCCAATATAAAATGGTAGTATACAACTGTTACTATCTTTTGTTTATGAAAGTTCAGAAGAACTGATAGTGCATACATTTACACTTTGCCAAGGCTTTTGACAGGATACAGCATGGAAGGCTCTTGAATAAGTTTCAGGATATGGGATTGGATTATAAACTATTATCCACCCACATTTATAATAGGGGTGGATACTCCCCTGAAGTGTCTGTCTTGGTTATGGATACATCTTCTGATGCTATTACCAGATTCAGCACTCTCAAACCCTTGATCCCCCTTCATGATATGCTTTTTCAGGTAATTCAATGCCTCTCAATGAGCTTATCCCTTAACAATTGTATAAATTTCACTTCCATCTTGCCATGGCCATCTCCTCCCTCCAATCTGTCCCCATAGCTGAATCCCTCCATAATAACTGCTTGACATGCATTAATTATGCCAATCTGGCAATGCAGATCTTCCTGAAGATCCCCCCCCCCCCATCCTGTCTATAGCAGCAACCAACAATGGATTTTGTCCTATTGGATTTGATCTCATACCAAGCAGCCTCAAATGATTCATCTCTTCAGACCTAAAATCCTTATTAACTTCTAGTTTTGTTGGTTGAAGTCTTCAGCTATCATAAGCAGTACCCCCACCTCCTGTCCCATTCCCTCTATCCTCCCTAATAATAATACAACACCTTTTACATTCTATCCTTCTAACAAAATCATTTTCTGTGAATATTACTGGCATAGGTCAGCTTGACTTGCCCAAAAATTATAGGCATCAGCAAAGCCTCTGAACCAAGCCTTACTGATGCCTATAATTTTTGGCAAGCCAAGCTAACCAATGCCAAAAACATCTCTCCTCTATTTCTGATATTTCTGGCATTCATGTACTGGGTGATCAAAATTAAAGTATCCCTGTTTAATGTTTAAGCTTGTGGAGCACCATCCAGTGATCCAAATGCTGTGAAACTTTGCAGGAATACATTGTGCATCATGTGGAAGCGACATCTAAAAAAAAAAAAAAGTTCCAAAATTCACTACCAGGGGCACTGTATGATGCACCGAATGTAGATGTAGTAATTTTTCTGTGTGTGTGTGTGTGTGCATAAGTAGGAGAAAAGAAACACAAGTAAGAGAAAGAAACATCCTTTGCATAGTGTGTTCAACAGCAGAATGCTGCTGGTTGGGACTGATGTTGCGCACATGCTGCATCATGCTATCTTTCAGTGCTGGAAAGTTATCGGGATGATTTCAATAAACCCTGTCTTTGAGAAATCCCCCAGAGCCAGAAATCACAGGGATCAGATCAGGTGAACAAGCCGGCTATGCATTGAGAAATGCATGGCTGATCATTCTGGCTTCTGTGAAATGTTCTCAAAGAGCCTCCTGTATGGATCGACTGATGTGTGGAGGGTCCCCATCCTGCATGACAATGACTGAATCCATGTACAGGTGCTGCTGTAGCTGTGGCACAACAAAATTGTTTATCATATCTCAATATCTCTCAGTAGTAACTGAGCAGGTCATAGGACCCAACTGGCAAATGTCCTCAAAGAAGAATAGTCCAATGATAAACGAAGCTGTAAACCTGTACCAGACAGTTTAAGTGATTGCAAAGGAATTTGTTGAATTGCATGCAGGTTTTGTGTAGCCTACACCTGACAACTGTGCATATTCACAGCTCTGTTTAGGTGAAAGTGAGCTTCATCTCCTCACAAAATCATCCACAGCCATGCAGTGTCCAACTCCCCCAAGCAAGGAATGTTAAAAATCCTGTGTCCATCTTTTTAAATCCTCCTGCATCTGGTGAGTTGCATGATATGCAAATTCCATGCATTTGGTGTTTACAATGCCCCATGGTGGTAAATTTTGAAACTACTTTTTTTTCTCTCGCAAATATCACTTCTGCAATGATGCACAATGTATTCATGCAAAGTTTTGCAGAATTTGGATCAGTGGATGGTGCTCCACAAAGCCTTAAACAGGGATACGTTAAATTTGATCTTCCTGTACATGCATTTCAATATCTGAAAACTGAATTTTGCATTGTATAACTGTTTCTGTATGCACTCATTTATTCCAGGAGTGACTGAAGCCACATTTGATTTCATCCCCTTTCCCCCCAGTACTTCCAACCTCTCACTGAACAAACTCTCTCCAAAACTATTCAAATACAGTCCAATATCTACAGAAAAAGTAGAAAGTGTACAAACAGAACACGTATGAGAAAATGATCGAAGTGAATGTGTGTGTTTGTGCGTGTGTGTGTGTGGGGGGGGGGGGGGGTAATTGTGACTTACCCAAGTGAAATACTCGTAATACTACTCACATATTTTTCCAAATGTTTAACTGATTTATACAGTACTTGGAAAGGATAAGCATTAGTGTTAACAGAAAAGGACCCTTAGTTGTTTGGATGGTGAGAATTGTTTTCAAACTTTTTCTTTAATGTTAATATTAAAGAAAAAGATTGAAGTCAAAGCTGTAGGTAGACTGATGCAATTAGCAGCACCTCTGAAGACCAAAATGCAAAATCTGACAATACTGGAGAGCTGTCAAATTAATTTAGAAGAGAAATGTTTGATAGGAAGCCAATAATAATATAAACATAATTATTATTTCAGCTCATATTTAGGTTTAATAGAATGAAAACAAGACAAAATATAATACGTACCAGTTTAATTGTTCTGATATTTCATCTATGTCAGAGAGACATTTTCCAGGACACAATATAAAAATTGTAATAACACACAAAAAATACACAAAAAACCATAAATGGAAGATGTCAGACAAGAAGCCAAAAATCCTAAGAGAGGTTCCCTCTATGGGTACTGGATAGCTAGCCTTGGCTGTTGTACAAGAGTCTATGAATTAATATTGCTCATACCTTGGGAAGTTAAGCATAACCACACTTATTTAGATTAGGTTGGCTTTTTAAATTCCAAAAAAAAGTCAAGTTTGTATTTGCTATGGTAAAGCATAGTATTTTTTTTCCCCCATTTGATTCTGTGGTAGCCCAAGAATGATTAACTAGATCTAACTGACCATAATTATGGCAGAGGATGTATTTCTTGTGTTCTTCAAGGCAGATCTACCAGTTTTATCATAACATGACAAGAAGCATGAACAAAACACTTTGTACATATTGGAACAGAGAGGGGAGGGAGGAAGGGAGGGAAGTGATCATTAGGAGTGCAGATAAGGGCAGAAAGCTTCATACGAAGTTTGAAATCAGTGCAGAAATTATTATTATTACATAACACCTCCAAGGAGTCTGAAGACTCATAAAGGGAGGAACCTCCTCTACAAATCACCATCTCCACCAACTACTGTGAACCACCACTACCATCATAACCTACACCAACGTCATCTACTGCTCAACCCACCACCACCAGTATTTTTTGTCTGTAAATTGCATGTTGTTAAGGCCAATTTGTCTGTATGTGGGATTAAAAACCAGAGTTTCCGGGAGAAAAAAACCCTGCTACCTGGCTATTTTTTTTCTGAGGTGACCTAGATATAGACAGCAGTAATAACATTACTATAATATGAGAGGTATTGGAGGAACAACTATTTTGATAATATTTTTGGCACTGTACAGGAAAGTGTAGCAAATAAAGGAGGGTTTGGTTGTGAGGGAAGCCTGGTCCATTTAACTAAATAATCACTGATACTCACATGATATATATTTATCAGTAGGCTAATATGTGGAACATTATCAAAGGTCTTGCTAAAATAAATAAATGATTCAATGCCCATTACCACACCCCATCTTCTTTGTAACCTTCATAAAAAGTTAACAGATTTGTCAAGATTGACTAAACCCTTGATGAAACCATTCTGTGTGCTGCTCACCAAGTGATCTTTGTAAGGATGTACCAGATATGACTCCTAATTAATTTCTCCATTACTTTCTCAATAACTTCTACAAGACTAACTGGCCTGTCAGTTCTCCATTTTATACGATTAGCTTCCCTTACCAATCAGTATTATCTAAAACAAATTTTTAAGAGATTTCAATCATCTCTGAATCATCACACATAACTATAAAGGGTGATACATTGTCTCTACCTCCAGCATTGTCAGTTGCCAGATATTTTAAAATATCAGTAGATTCCTCATTCTGTATTAAACCTATCAGTGCATTCACACAACTTGTATTATCTCATATTCAATTTTGCATTCTTTTGTATAAATGCTTAAGAAGTAATTGTTAAATTCTTTTGCTCTTGAAGCAGGTAATTTCAAAATCTTACCTGCAGTACTAATTATGACAACTTCCTATTCTTTTTTTACTTAATTTTTTCTTTTTACAAAAAACTTTCTAGCCAAGTGTAGCTTAAATTCAGCTTTGCAATCTTTAATTAATGATTTTGTTAATAATATTTTTTACATTTTTCATAAATTTTCAGCTGATGTATTACTATGAATATCATCACATCTTGTGCACTCGTTGAGGATATATATTAGGAAATGGTAAGATGATAAAAACAGTGCAATCTCATTGGATCATTTTAGCAAAGGGTGATGCAAAAAGCAGACTCAAGTGATATTAGTGTAGACATAAAAGAATAGCAGTGAATCAGAAAAAAAATGATGATGAAGATCAAGATTTTTAACACTTGCTACTTATTCCCCAGTTTTGTAGAATTTTCTAAAATGCATCATGCCAAGTAGAATCCAAGAATTTGTAGATCAATAAAATTATGACAATTATAATAATAATAATAATAATAATATTATTATTATTAAGAGAAACAGCCAGGGAGACAAGGACTCATTGAAGGAGGGCCACATATACAGGCACCAGCTGTCATACCTGTTCTTGAATTCGTTCACACTACCTTCACTCACAACCTTCAATAGTAATCCACTCCAATTATGCACCACTCTATGAGAGAAAAATCTAGTTCTCAACCTCTTCTTGATGGCCTTCATTCTCAACTTCCAAGGATGTCCTCTCATCCTTCCCCGCCCCTCCATAAATTGAAAAATTCCATTTACTGATATCCTGAATGACAAACTTCTGAAAAGGATAACATCTTAATCATATCACCCCTCTTTCTCCTGTTTGCTAGTGACTGCCGTCTACAAATTTTCAATCTATTTTTATAATCTGTATTCAACAATCCTGATATAATTTTAAACACTTTCCTTAGTGCTCTCTCCACTGTATCAAAATCACCATGGAAACCAGGAGACCAGACCTGCACACATCCAAGTGAGGTGGTATCAAGGCCTTGTAAAGAGGCAAAATAACTTACTTATCTTTACATGTCAAGGTTTGTATCAACATTCCAATTATCCTCTGAGGTGTATTTCCAATCTTTGCTATATGGTCCTTGAACTTCAACTTCCTATAGTAAAACTCCAAGATCCCTAGCCAAATTAGTTTCTTCTAGCATAATCCTACCAACATATTATGATATTGGATATCTCATCACACTAAAGTACATGGACTTTATATTTACTAATATTGAACTGAGAGCCATTAATGTAACTCTCCAATATATTTCATCCAATGTTAAGTGGACTTCTTCAGGGAGACAGGCTATTAAATACATTCAAAAGATGAATTAAAATAATGACTCATAATTCATGCACATATTAGCTCATGTCTCAGTTGCAGCTGAAGTACATGCTGTACACTATTAGAGTTCAAAGGAACAAGTGCAAAAAATTGAGTAGATAAAAGAAAACACATATGAACAGTTAATAGTGATCAGCATGCAGTCTGGTTCAGACAATTTTATAGACTTTCATATGTTGCTAGGAAAAGATGATCAAATTTGAATTTGTTGGAATGGTTCCAAAGAACTCTGTGCCTGGTGTCATAGCATGCAAAGCAAGGCCAGACTTGTTGGATTCCAAATATCTAATATAATCTTGATGTTCTTCAATTCTATTCAATGCAGAACAGTCAGTCTGTCCAAAATAACAAAGATGGTATGAGCAGGTGTACTTGATAGACACCTGGTAAGAAAAGAGGAGGTAATACAGGTATCCCTCGATTAACGCGGTTAATTAATCCCTCGATGTTACTGCGTATGTTAAAATCGCGTTAATCAAATCTAATAATCAATGGTAAAACTTACAATTCATCCATGATCAATTACTGTATTAATTATTCGTTTTATATGGTACTCTTTTATGAAAGATAAAAAATGAATGCAAAGTAAATGTTTAATAAACACTTGTATCTACTTTATTAACTGCAATTTTATCAAAAGAAGTTATCAAGAGTCGTTTGAACAGTTTTAGTTTTGTTCCTATCGGCATAAATTCTACGATAACAAGCAAAATGACTCTCCAGACCTCGGCAAACAAGCAATAAAACATAAAGAATAAACACTGTAAATATAATACATGATGGTACAAATTAAGTGGATACTGAATCCAACATTATTTCATAGCCGAATATAGAAACTACAAGAGTTCATCAACATCATCATCAAATTCCTGCCATGTACCCTCAAGGGGTGTACAGGATATGACAGTACTACATGAAAAAATTTACATAATTACTAACTTCCTATCTACAATTTTCCTCCAAATCAGTCTGTTACTTGTTAAGACTCCAACATTATCAGATCTTATATTTCTATCGTCTAAGGCACTTTGTACCGTATCAATCCACCTATATCTTGGTCTTCCTCTGGGTCGTTTTCCTGCCAACCTGGCAGAGAACACTTATTCTGCTAATCTTTCCTCTCCCATTCTATTTAAGTGACCATACCACCTGAGATTAGCTCTGCTAATGCATTCCTGGATGCTGACAATGTCAAGTTCTTTCCTAATATCCTCATTTTTAATATGATATTGCCATTGATGCCATCTGTTCACGCCTCTAATCTTTCTCAGGACTCTCATATCTGCGGTCTCTAGTCTTTGGTCAAGTGTTTTACTTTTAACCCAGCTCTCAGATCCATAAGTTAAAACTGGTTTGAACACTGTCTTGTATACAGATAATTTAGTGTTCCGACTAATTTCCCTCTTATTCCATATGAATTTATTCAATTGACTTCCCACCATACCAGCTTTGCTGATTCTGTTGTCTATTTCTATATTTAATTTACCATCCTCAGTAAAAATCGTGCCTAAGTGGCTGAAATGTTTTACTTGTTCCACAGGTTCTCCATTCACAACACAGTTGACATTTTCAATGATTCTGCCTATTTTCATTGTCTTTGTCTTTTTATTGCTGACCTTCATACCATATCTATTACAACAGCTATTCAATTTAGCCAGAGAATCTTGCAGACTTGTAGCGGATTTATTTAGAAGTATAACATCATCCGCATAAAGCAAAGAGCTGACATTAACATCTCCAATTTTGATATCAGGTTTAATACCACTTTCCTTCATAATGTGATCCATATAGATAATGAATAACAGAGGGGATAATGTACATCCTTGTCTCACACCAGATTTAACATTAAACCATCTTCCTGTACTTCCTTCAATTCTAACTACTGACTTACAACTCAAATAAAGACTAAGTATTGCTTGATATAATGCCCCATTGACACCATATAACTGTAGCGCATTGAACAGCTTCTCTCTTGGTACCTTGTCATATGCCTTTTCCAAATCGACAAAACTTAAATACAGATCTTTGTTATATTCCCATGCTTTCTCGACTATTTGTCGTAAAGTGAAAATCTGATCCTGACAGCCTCTATTTGGCCTGAATCCAGCTTGTTCTTCACCAAGCTTTTCTTCCACAATTCTTCCCAACCGTTTCTCAAGAAGTATACTTGCATAGATCTTGCCAGGAATACTCAGTAGGGAAATACCTCTGTAATTCTCACATTCAGTTTTATTTCCCTTTTTATATATGGGTACTACGAGAGCTCTACTCCAATCATCGGGAATTCGTCCCTCAGTCCAGGCTTTCTGAACTATGCAGTGCAGCCACTGTAAGACTTTTATACCACCATACTTCAGCATTTCTGTTCGAATATCATCTACTCCTGCTGCCTTTCCATATTTCAAGCCTTTGATGGCTTTTTCTACTTCAAGTATGGATATGTATTCCTGACTGCATGCCTGGTCAGTGTTTTTTATCACTGTGCTGTCATCACTGCTTGTTTCATTTAGCAGTTTTTCAAAGTAATTACTCCATAATTCAAGGATATCTTTTTCTCCTGTTTTCATGTCGCCTTTATCATCTCTAACTACTTTTATAGCACTCTTTTCTCCATTCCTAAGTTTCTTCAACAACCTCCATAATATTTCACCACCTTCTTGATATTTATTTTCTATATTCTTGTCAAAGTCCTCCCATGACTTTTGTTTAGCTAGTTTTACACACTGTTTAGCTTTCTTACATTTGTCTCTGTATTCTGTAAGAGTAAAAGCTGACTTATTTGCCAGGAACTTTTGATATGCTTTCTTCTTTTCCTTCACTGCCTCTTTTAACTTCCTGTGTCCACCAGGGAGTTCTGATTTTTTTATCCTTGCACACAACCTCACCACATGCCTCTCTGGCAGAATCAATCAATGTTTTCTTCAGAGTTTGCCACTGAATCTCCAAGGTTTGATTCCTGTTCTCAAACTCTTTCATTTTCTTTTCAATAATATTTCTGTATTTTAGTCTACAGTTCACATCTGAGAGCTGCTCAACTTTTATTCGCTTTAAAACTTTCTTACATGTTATTCTTTTCAATATGAAATTCAATTTCATCCTGCTCAAGACTAAATAGTGATCACTTCCATGCCAAATATATAGAAACTAAAAGTTTTGGCAGATGCAAGCATAGGCAACCTTATGGGCAACCTCATAGTAAAGGTAGAGTAAACTCCAGATCACTTTCCTTAGTATATTCCATAATGTAAAGCACATCTCCTAGAGCAGCGTTCTTCATCCTTTTTACACCTGTGGACCGGGGAAAATAGGAGAAATATTTCGTGGACCGGCTGACGGCTAAGACAGAAACATAAACCAATGTAGATAGTATTTTATTTATTAAATCCAATATTATAAAATTACAATTTTTAGCTAGTGCGACATCTGATGCTGCTTAGAAGTTAGAAAATTTGATATTCATGGTTGGAGCATTGTTTCTGATAGACGAAGAAATTTTTGGAAATTTTTAGCGGACCGGCATCGGTCCATGGACCACAGGTTGAAGAACAAGGTCCTAGAGGACATGTATGATAAATAAGCCTTCGGCTCTCTATTTCAGTAATACATGATGGTTTATTTATTTTCAGTTACAATCTAGAAATTATTGAACAAAGAATCAAAAAAAAAAAAAAAAAAACTAAACCATACTATCCTGACATTGGAGGTCACGGTATATCTCTCAGATACAATTTACTGTCAAATATCACAAACCTTTACATAACATGTGTTAAACCAAACAGTGCAGAATATAACTCATAACATATGAATGCACAGCTACTCATGACCTCCAAGCTATACAGTGAATTGTGTAAGAATATTTATATTAAAAATTTTGCATGTATCTGTCAGATCAGCTACGAGCTCCGCAGCATTAATCAAAACTCTTGCTGCGTATATCAAGGGATTGCCGTAATTAATTTCACCGCATTAATCAAATCCCACGTTAAGCAAAACCGCATTAAGCAAGGGATACCCGTATATCCTTTGTGAATGGTAGAAAGGAAGACAGTTTCTGAGCTGGTTTGAATGAAGTGTATAAATTGAATTTTTGAAGAATCCTTGCTATTTGTTCTGAGGTTCCTTTAAGGCAGAGTATCAAAATTCTTTTCACATCAGATTGTAGTCTGGTGGAAAGATGATAATTATCAATAATATTTTTGAATGGTAGTTTTGTTGTATTCATTACATATCAGATTGCTTTTAATTTTATTCAGTTCATCTAACAAAATGGATCAGAAGAGCAGATTGCATGAGCTCTGTGTATAAGACTCTTGATAACACCCATTTTTTGTGATGAATGATTGTGGGAAGATGAGTAAATGTAATCTATAAGTAAAACTTGACTTACAATAAACTGCAAATTCAACATGACCTGTGGGATTACAAATAATTAAAGTATCTTAAAAGAGTAGTTGGTTATTGAACTCACTTTCAATAGCAAACTTGATATGGGAGTAAAAGAGTTTATTTTCTCTAGGAAGTGGAGTAATTCTGAATCAGGGTGGGAGCAGTTTGCAAATATATTATCAACAAAACATAACCATATATGAGGTTGACAGAATAGAGTATCAAAGAGTTCTATTTCGAGATGGTCCATAAAATAATCTGCTAAGGCTGGTGAGATAGGACTGCCCATCGCTGTTCCTTCAATCTGCTTGAACAACTTATTATTCAAATTAAAATAGCCTCCATTGATGGTGAAATTAAATACATTAATAATATCCTCTGGGAAATCAGATTCTAAAAACCAAAGAGTCTATTGTAGTGGTATGTTGGTGAAAAGTGAGTCTACATAATAAACAAACAAACCATAATCTTGTTATTAAACAGATATAGATCTTTTATTTTGTCTTTAAAATCAAGACTGTTTTTGATATAAGAACTGGTATGGCCAATGAGATTCTGAAGATAACAAGAGAGATGTTTTGCAAGGTGGTATGTGGAAGTTGCAATACAGTCCACCATAACACATAATGGGCTGCCATTCTTATGTATTTTTGGAAGACCATAGAGACAAGGCAGACAAGCATGATGAATTCATAACTTCTCAACAGTAGTGGCATTCCATGTTTGAACATTGTCTAATAATTTAATTTATTGATTTGATTGTTTGTTGGATGCCTGCTGATAACATATTTCTTAATAAGACTCACTTTCAACAGTGAACTTGATATGGGAGTAAAAGAGTTTATTTTCTCTAGAAAATGAAGTAATTCTGAATTTTTGATTATATTCTAGTGAAGGAAACATAGAGCTTGCACCTCAGAGAAGGGTATATTTAAAGGTGGTGGTTTTCCCTTTGTACAGAATTTGGGCAACAAGAAAATCTATTTTTGAAATCTGACAAGTCTGGCCTTACTTCGCATGCTATTGACACTAGGCACAAAGTTTTCTGGAACCAGACTAAACTTCTTCATTCCAGCAAGTTGAAATTCAATTGTCTTTTTCTAGAAATGTGTGAAACTCTAGGAAATCATCCGAACCTGAACCGATCAGACCGCGTACTGATATTCAAGTTTTGGGAAGTGATCACTATCAACTGTTCATAGCTTTTTTTTTTTATTTTTTATTTTATTTACATAACTTTTTAAAATTGTTCCCTTTGAACTCTAAAAGTGTAATATCATGTACTTCAGCTGCGACCGAGATATGCGCTATTATACAATATGGAAAGAAATTGAGATATAGCTAATATGAATTCATTTCCAATATAATCTTGAAAAGATCAAGGTTATATTGTGAGTGGTCTTGTAATTTAGTGCTCATGTAAAATTAGTGATTTTTTTTATCTGTTTTATTGTGTTTTTCCTTAGAAAATTAGTGTATTAGTGTAAATTTTCATGTTTTTAGAATATTTAGTATAGTTATAACATTTTTATTGTGATATTGTCAGCTTGGCACCAACATGACGAACAATGGCAGTAAAAACCATGTTGTCCAGAAATTTGAATTTGCAGAATTTTATTCAGTGCAGTGTGTGTGTGAAATGTATTCGTCTAGAAAAAAGAATATGTGGAAGGAATTGAAAAACTGGAGGGAGGGAGGGGGGGAGAGAGAGAGAGAGAGAGAGTATATATTAAGTGTTTCAGTAGTGAGTGTGAGGTGATGAGAGTGCAACAAATACCAACGGTAAGATGGAAAATGATGTTATTAATGTCGAATGTTCATCCGTGGAAATAGAGGAGAACAAAATGGATATTAATAAAGAAATAGCACATATAAATCTTATCCTTCTTTCCACCAACAACAAAGCATGAAATTGAAAAATTTCAGAAGCAACAAGATTTAAGCAGAGCTGAAAAAAAAAAAAAAAGAAAGAAAAAAGAAAAAAAGCAGGTGATACAAAGGAATAATAGACTGACTGAACAAACAAGAAAAACAAGTTAAGGAGAAAATAACGTATGGAGACTCAATAATAAGGATAGCATTTAATGAAAGTGTGACAGAATCATGTTTCCTGAGCACAAAAATTCACGATATTAGCCATGGCATCTGGATGCAAAAAGATAAGTCAAAGGAAATGATTCTCTTGGTTGGTACAAATGATCTGAGAGGTGAGAAGTATTCTAAGGAGTGAGAAGTATTTGAAGAATTAAAAAGTTGTTAGAAGAGGCAAAACTGAAGAGCAAGAAGGTGAAGACTATAAGTCTCCTACCATACTATGATAGAGGTGAACGAAGGAGGAGGGCACTAATAGCCAATGGGTCTATACATAGATTGAGTAGAATTTGTGAATCTGTGATATCTGTTTGAGTGAAAGAAGGATTTCTATCCTTCTTTCCACCAACATATATCTATAGATGAATGTTGATGGACTGCATCTAAAAGGTTTTGGTGTTAGGTGTCTGGAGAGAAACCTTTCTTCACTGATCATGCTGAAGTGCAAATTCAGGGAAATTTAAGCAATTAGGGTGGAAGCAAGTGAGGTTGTGTGAAGGCACCCCATGAAGCGAGTGAGTATGAGAATGATCAAGTGAGCAATCTAGTCTCTCAAGCAAAAATATGGAATAGGATAGTCAATTCAGGAAGCAAAGTTGGGTGGGTGCCTAAAGGGATGCTGCAATTTCTATATACTAATGCCAGAAGTGTCAGGAACAAGAGGAAGGAGTGATTGGCATTGGTTAGTGCAACCTCTCGAAGAATAAATAGACATTAGTGAGATATGGTTGACAGCAGATGATGTAATTACAGGGATAGAATGTGAAGGGTTTAGTATTTTCAGGAAAGATAGAGAAGATAGGATGGGGAAGGAGTACTGCTGAAGACATTAGATGAATTGCAACCAAAAAGAATAGGAGACAGGCAAGAGGGTGACTGTTCATTTGAAGCAATCTACCTTGAGATTAAGACCAGTAAGACAAAATATACAGTTGGTTGTTGCTATAAGAGAGGGAGTTTCACAGACGATCTGGAAGACATGCATCACCAAATTAATACAATGAGTACGGGTCGAGTGATTATTATGGAGAACTTCAACTACGGAGATATAGACTGGAAGGAAGAAATCATATGGCAGGAAGGAAACAGAATTTATACACCTGCTAAGAGATAATTACTTAAGGCAACATGTGATGGAGAGGACCAGGGGTGGGAGAATTTTGGACTTGGTCACAGGATCAGAAGAGCTATTCATAACCAATGTGCCAACAATGCCTTCAATTGGTGAAAGGTGCAATCTTGACTTGGGAGATTGTAAACATGAGGAATATTCTATCAAGAAGAGGTATTTGTGAAACTACACGGCAGGTGGTGATGATGACATGCTTTGGAAACAGTTTAAATCTGTACCATGGCATAAAATACTGCAGGGTAAGGCATAGTAGTGCATGGGATATAGTCAAGGGTCATCTAGAGGAAGCAGTATTAAATTGTATACCTAAGATAAGGAGGGTTAATCAGGTAGGAGTTAGATGGATGAGTAATATCATTAAGCAAGAGCTGTGGAGGGTATATAAAGAGAAAGGCGACCCGAATGGAAGGAAGGCAAAATCAGATTATGAGCAGGTCAAAGGAAATCCCAAAGAGTTATTTTGTTATGTGGCTAGTAAGAGTAATAATGACTATGGAAGATTAATCTTAATGAGTGCTGATGGTCATGAGGAGACAGAAGTAGATAAAAATAGTTTAGTTACTGAGTAGCCACTCTGCAAGGGTATATCATCCTAGAGGGGTTACTGTATCGATCTATGTGACAGACACTAATGTGGGAACAGAGGTGGATGAATTGGAGGGTCTTAGGATATTACAGCGTCTCAATGTAAATACGGCTGTGAGATCAGATAGGATATCAGCTAGGGTTTGGTGAGAAAACATGCAAGGGAACTGGCAATGCCTGTGACTAGGCTCTTTAATTTAAGTCTCAGCTCTGGTAGCACCAAGGGAGTAGAAAGAGGGCAAAATAATTCCTTTGAATAAGGATAATTCAAAGCCTGCAGTAGCAAATTATAGACCAATCAGTATCTCAGAAGTGCTAGTAAAAGTACTAGAAAAATTATTAAAAAAAGAGAATTCAAGAATGGGTAAATAAAACTATGACACTGTATGAGGATCAACATCACTTTGTGAAATGTTGGTCATGTCTTAGTGATTTACTAACTTTTTATAACAGACTAACAGATGAGTTGGATAAAAGCTACATGATGATTTGCTGGATTTTGCAAAGGCATTTGAGAGAATACCACATGGAACTCTGTTTATGAAAATTAGAACAAATGGGGATGGATATGACACTGGTTATGTGGATAAGAGGGTGGCTGCTGGACAGATATCAAAAAGTGGTATATGGAGGGGCTAAATCGAAGCAAAAAAAAACACGTGACTAGTGGTGTGCTGCAAGGTTCAGTGCTAGGACCATTGCTGTTTAATTTGAACCTAAATGATATAGAAAATAACCTGAAAGGAAATATTCAGTTGTTTGCTGATGATGAGAAATTAGGTACAGTAATAGTTAATCATGGCAATGTGGAGAGCTTGCAAGAAGATTTAAATAGGCTATTAGTGTGGACAAAATTTAATGGGTGTCAGTTTAATGTCGAGAAATGTAAAGTTATTTATGCATTTGGGGATAAATAGAATACAAGCTGTGTATCACATGGATGGCACTGTACTCCAGGAAATAGAGGAAGCTACAGATTTAAGGATAGTGGTAGACGGAATTAAAGTTTAGTGGACATATTGCTAAAGTAGCTGATAAGTTAAAGATATAAAGAAATTATATTTATATATAGCTGTATTGATATTATATGTATTCCAGAATGCATGCCTGGCCAGTGTTTTTTACCACTGTGCTATCACTGATTGTTTCATTTAGCAATTTTTCGAAGTAATTATTCCAGACATCAAGGATATCTTTTTTCTCCAGTTTTCATGTCACCTTTATCATCTCTAATTTTTTTTTACAGCACTCTTTCCTCCATTTTTGAGCTTCTTCAACAACCTCCTGAATATCTTGCCACCTTCTTGATATTTATTTTCTATGTTCTTACTAAAGTCCTCCCATGACTTTTGTTTAGCTAGTTTTACAAAGTGTTTAGCTTTTTTTACATTTATCTCTGTATTCTCTAAGAGCACAAGCTGACTTATTTGTCAGGAACTTTTGATATGCTTGCTTCCTTTCCTTCACTGCCTCTTTAGCTTCCTGTGTCCACCATGGAGTTCCAATTTTTCTTTCCTTGCAGACAACCTCACCACATGCCTCTCTGATTGAATCAATCAATGTTTTCCTCAGGGCTTGCCACTGAATCTTCAAGGTTTGATTCCTGTTCTCAAACTGTTTCATTTTTTGATGTTGGCTATGCTACCAATTATAAATTTGGTTCAATCCTTTATCCAAGTGTAAGCAAACAAACTTTGCACCTGAAGTATTTTCAGGACTGGGGCAACTTGTGGCAAAGGTGATATAACTTCTCATCACTTGCCTTAGTATCCTATAATGCAAAGTACATCTCCTTGCAGACATGTATAATGCTATGCATTAAGGGACGGGTCACTACCCAGACTGGTTTCGCCTTGGGAGCCAGACCCTGTACAATCTGTGTCCTGTACCAAGGAGAAAACATCACTATCAACAATAACATAGTCAATTTTTTTTGCCAGGCACTTTTGATATGCTTTCTTCTTTCCCCTTCACTGCCTCTTTAACTTCCTGTGTCCATCATGGAGTTTTGATTTTTCTATCCTTTAGGGCTTGCCACTAAATCTTCGAGGTTTGGTTCCTGTTATCAAACTCTTTCATTTTTTCTTCAATAGTCTTTGTGTATTTTAGTCTACGGTTCACATCTGAGAGCTGCTCAACTTTTATTTGCTTTAAAACTTTCTTACATGTTCTTCTTTTCAATATGAATTTTCAATTTTATCTTGCTCGAGACTAAATGGTGATCACTTACAATTTCAAATCTCCTGTACACTCTAGTGTCCCGCACCAGTAAGAAACATCTCTATCAACAATAACATAGTCAATGAGACTTTACTTATTCCTTGCCTTTTCTCTCCATGTGAATTTGTGCACATTTTTATGTTGGAACATGGTGTTAGTAATAACCAGTCCATGTCCTGAGCAGAAATCCAACAGGTTTTTGCCATTATTATTATTAGCTTTGCTCTTTTCTCCAAATTTTCCCAAAATATTTCTGTATGTCTGACAATCATTTCCTACTCTGTTATTTAGATCTCCACAAGGACCAACTTTTCCTTTTCATTCTGTCAGATGCTTTCCCTAAAGTCTTAAAAAACTCTTCCAATTGTATTAGTAGAACCTTCTGTGGGACCATAGATGCAAATAAGTCTCATTGTCCAGTTCCTCATTCTGATATTTGTCCACATCACTCTACTTGATACTGCCTGCCATCCAAGAAAATTAGCCTCGTATTTTGTGTTCAATACTATGACTACTCCTGCTTTTTCTTGATTGTCATCGCCTGAATATAACATTTTGTATTTATTGCTCAGAAAGATTTCACCAGTTTTTGTCTTTTTTGCTTCAGTAACTCCTATTATGTCGATCTTGTACTTATCCAAGTACTCAGCTACCTCCATTTCTTTGCCATTCAGACTCTTATGTTGATAGTACTGATCTTAAACTCTGGTGATGTTGAGTTGGGGTGTGTTTTTGGATTTGTTAAAGTAGCTGACTTTTTGCTGTTCACCCTGGTTCCCTGGCAAAAACAACTGGGGCTTGTTTAACCAGGTGATGCCCCAGCTGGCATGAAATTCTGTCATGTTGTACCATCATTTTATATTGTGGTTTAAGCCAATAAGAATACAATTTGGTTGGCTAAATCACAAATTGCCAGTCCATCCTTATTCATTCAGTATTCAGGTAGGCATATACCTAACAGGGTGCACCACGAGAAGGTGAGGATTGGACATTAGTGAAAAGCCCTGGTCGGTTGTCTGCATTCCTTTAAAGACTATGTGGAGGTCTCCTCTCAGTTATACAGCTTTGACCTTAAGCACCCTGACTGGGCTACTTGTATCCCTAATTAATTATCTTAAATAACTGGTGAGTCTCCAACTAGTAAAGCAGCTGGCTATTGATGTTCAAGAGCAATGAAATCAGAGCAGAAGAAAAACAGTTTAATGGTTGAATTTTATCTTGGAAGCAATATCTTTTATTCCTTCCAAGGTGTTGAACAGACAACAGCTTCAAGAGGCGATACAAAATGGGTGTTAGTTGTGGAGCATGAGCTTTTAGTACAACTGAAGGAATACCATCAGGAACAGGAGACTTACTAGTATCAAGGCTGTTGAGTATTTTTATGATGCCTTCTGGTGTAAGATCAGAGGAAGCATACTGTATAATTCATGGAACAGTGTGGGGAGATTTTCCTGGTCATCTATATACAACAATTCATAACAAAGAATTTATGTAGACACAACATATGTGTTAGAATAATTACTTTATTTAATATTAAGCAAGTAACAAATGAAATTTCGACCTCTGTATTTGGGTCATCATCAGAAACATACATATGTATAATACACAAGCTACATGCCGTTGCACTATACAAAAGTAAAATGAATCTAAATCTTTGTTAATCATTTATCCTAGCCTGACCTCTGGTGAGGAAAAAAAAATGGAGCTACATTAAACAATTTCTACAGTCCTTTTGCACTGAGATTTTTCTTCTGTCTGGGGTTGTTCTGGTTGCTATAAGGGTTGAAGGTGGGTCTTCAACCCTTATAGCAAATGTAGTAGATGTAGCTGGTGTTCTTTGGTAAGAACACTAGCTACATCCAGTCTGATATTGCTGGAAATATGGTTGGGAAGGTTGTGGACACCACGTTCTATCTGAATCATTATTTTTTTGACAGGTATCTTCTTAGCAATTATGGCGAAATTGTGGCCACGTGCAAGTGCACTGAGTGCCTCAGTCTTCAAGGAAACAGAAGACAGGTTGATTACAGTGTTGAGTGGTAGCTGAGGTTCGGAGGTGGAGCTCTTTTTTAAATTTTCAAATTTTTTGATGTGCTGACATTATATATTTTCTCTGCCAAAGAGCATGAGATGTCGTAGAAAATCGTCCAAAGGTTGAGGTTCAGCGTGGCAGAAAGCTCCTTCTCTAGCGCACGAACAGCTTTGTTTACGTCGGCCAGCAGAACGTGTATAGGGATGATTTGTTCTCATAGTAGGGTGAAGCTAGTACAGTTATAAATGCAGAGCGCCTTCAGTGAAGAGAAATGGTGCTTTAATTTCACAATTTGGGATTATCTTATTATTCTGGCAGCTTTTAAGAAGGTCAAACGATTTAGTTCTCTTGATATCTTCAGCTTTACTTTGCCATATTGGCGGGCCTTGCGTGCGATAGAATTTATGTTGTACATAAATACAACATTAAGACGACCTTCAAACCCTGGCAAAAATAAGAAATTTACTTAGCTCCTCCAACATTCCTCTTCCATACCCCTTGTCCACCCAGGAGGTTCACAAAATTCAGTGCCTGTAAGCTACCTTACATAGAGGAAACAGGATGCACCATCCCAATCAGAAAAGAGGAACACAAATTCCACATTAAATACCTCTGCTATGGTAAAACAAGTTTATCAGACCATGCTCTCCAAACATGCCACAGAATTGACTAGGAAGGCACTAAGTCCCTACACATACCAAAACCTGGTATGAAAGAAAATTCAAAGAAGCTTGTGAAATGCTAAATCATCATCCAAATCTGAACAAAAATGATGGATTAATTATTCCAAGAATGTGGAGGACCCATCTTCAACCCTTATAGCAACAATAACAACCCCAGACAGAAGAAAATCTCAGTACGAAAGGACTATAGAAATTGTTTAATGTAGCTCCATTTTTTTTTTTTTCTTCACCAGAGGTCAGGCTAGAATAAATGATTAGCAAACATTTAGATTCATTTTACTTTTGTATAGAAACGGCATGTAGTTTGTATATTGTACATATGTACGTTTCCTGATGATGACCTCAATACAGAGGTTAAAACATTGACATGTGTTTTGTGTCTCCATAAATTCTTCACTATGAATGCTGACCACCATATAACCTTAAAAAAAGAAAGGTATATACAAGAATTGGAGGAAAGCTAAGAGCTTCAGTTTTTCTTTAGAAAATGTTTACCATTGTACCACTGGGATGTGAGAAAGGTAGAAACATGGAAGGGCAGAAATTGCATCCCACAAAGTCTGTTTTTGATTTGTTGATTTTTTTTTTAATACAGTTATTTGCCATAATGTAAGCTGAGTGAGAGGCTAGGGTTTTTGACTTGAGCCACTGGATATATACTAAATTTTTGGTTTGAATTACTTTGGTACAACTGTGAGAACCAGAGTTAGATAAAGGTTGAGGATTTTGAGTGGAGTGAGAATAAAAGCACTCATCCCAGTAAGAATAATTCTGATTATTAGATCACAGTAGGTATTAGAATTAGAAATACAGCAATGGAAACAAGGTATAGAAATCTCAAAGGCCATCTAAATTGACACCATTATAGTGCCATAGGATACAATGACTCGGTTGATTACTTCCTGGTTTATTGGTGCAAGTACAGCAAAGGTCAAAAAGGTTAAAGAAGTAAAAGGTCAGCAAAAATTTAAAAGGTTCAAAATAGTTAAAACAGTACTCAAGGTAATAATAAATAGTAATAAAGAGATAAATTAGTAAACAACACACATTATGTACATAAAGCAAGTTTTAGAAAAATCAAGTTCAGCAATGTGGTATCTACACATAAACAGAATTTATAATCAAATGTATTTGTATAAATGAATTATTTGTAAAAGTTAAAAACTCCATGCAGTTTTCCAAGTATGATAATATCTGCCTATCGGTAAAAATTTCATTTTTTGAGTAAAGTGATGGCACTTCAACAGAATATGGCTGGTGTCTCCATAGATCATCTCATACTTTTACCACATAATGCATTGTTCACACACAGTTCGGTCATCAGCCTTCAATAGATAAGAATATGTCAGATGACTGTGACCTATGCAGAAACAAGAACAACTTGCTCTCTTCTCTTTCTATGCTGACTAGACTGCCAATGCTTAATTTTAGGCTAAATATCGTGCAATTTGTTTGTCAGTGCTTTCTGCCATGATGATGACTGCCTCTGGGCAATTAGCTTTGATCTTATAAAATGTCTGTAGTCTGTATAGTGAACTGTTATGCAATATGTGGTAAAAGCATGAGATGATCTAGCAGATGCATCTGCAGTCTGGCCTTAATGCTAATGTGGCTGGGAATCTAGCACAATTGAATATCAGAATTAAGGATCCACATTTTGTATAGTAGTTGTAGAACTTTGCGAAGCACTAGATGTGGATTGTACTTGAAAAGAGGAGATGGTCTGTAAAGAACTCAATGAGGTGGTATAAATCATATACTTTTGGTGGTGATTTTCTTTTACATGCATAAGTGCAAGCTGAATTGCATGCAACTCTAATGTATAATTACTACAATTAAGTGGAATCTGATTAGATATTATAAACCCAGGGAATATAGTGGCACAACCAATAGGGGTCTCAGATTTTGATCTGTCAGTATAGATGGAAAGGAAATCAGAGTATTCTGCTCTGTGGATATTAAAAAACTGTATGTAGATGGATAATGAAGTGAGACTTTCTTAGTTGGATGATAGGATGCATGATGAAGGACATACCTGCCATGGAGAAATGCAAAATTTCTTTAATACCCATACCAAAGGGATGCATGGCATCAGATGTAATATTGAGCCTCCCAATGCAGAGAAAATATACTAGTCCACTTAGGATGCTCTGAAAGAGACTTTATTTTTAGAGCATAGTTGTTAAGAGACACAACTGTTTCAGTCTAAGTGAGAAAGCAAGTTCACATTTTGCTTCAACATAAAAACTTTGAATGAGCAATGTGTGAAAGGTGCAAATAGCTATCCATATACCCTAATGATGGATAAGATCCAACCACTGCAGGCTACTCTGCCCTGTGGACATGTTGACTTGGGACCCATAATTCAGCTTTGAGCATACAAGTGCAAGACGAAGAGGAAGCAATGAAAACTGACCCACACCCCATTCAGTAGAGATCAGAATGCAAAGGAGATTCAATGTTCTCTCTTGCACTTATCATCATCAAATACCTGATATGTACCCTCAGGAGTGTACAGGATAATTATGATAGCACTACATGAAAAGTTACACCATTGCTAACTTAAGATCAACAATTTTTCACCAAATTAATCTATTATCTGTCAAGATTCCAATATTATCACGTCTTATATTTCTATCTTTTAAGGTGCTTTTTTTACTGTATCAATCCATCTACATCTTGGTCTTTTCCCTGCCAACGAACACTTGTTTTGCTAATCTTTCCTCTCCCATTCTGTTTAATGCACTTTTCCTTTAGTTGATAATTGTGTGCAAAAAAATGTAAGCTTTCTATCAAACATGAGTCCTAAGAACTTGGCTTCTGCTACTACTGGAATAATACTTTGTCTGAATCTTAACTCAGAATCTGGATGAAGAGCATATTTTCAGTAGAAGTGTGCATGGACACTTTTTTATCTGCTGAAAACCTGAACTCATTACTAAAAGAACATGAAGAGATACAATCAATTGCTTGTTGAAGTTGTTTTTGTCAAGTACCCTCATATTACATGAATGACAGTAAATTGTCAAGTCATCGACATATATATCATTGCTTATTGTGGCAATACTGTACTATGTTGTTCAGTGACTGAGTTAACTTTGATAGCAGAGTGTCACACTTAAGACAGAGGCTTGAGGAACACCTTCTTCTTGATGATATGGATGAGATAAAGTGAATCCCACCTAGACAAGGAAAACCTGGTAGAACAAGAAGTTTTAATAAAAATAATGCTTTTGGAGTCCTAGAGATCTTTAGACATGCCATATCCCCAGGTAATGTCATAAGCTTTTTCCATGTCAAAGAACAATGAAACCAGATGTTCTTGGTTTCATTGTTCAGGAATGTATCTCTTATAAATGTTGCTAAATACGTCAAATGGTCCAAAACTGAACAATGTCTACAAAAGCCGCACTATGTGTTTGAGAGTAGTTTGTGATACACTTTTGGCATAAGGCATTTGCCTTATGCCAAGAACCTGGAAAATCTACTTCTGTGTAAGTAACAGACTGAGATCAAGAAAATATGACAGAAGATCTTTTATCATCTCATAACGAATGTCATCTGGCCCTACTGCACTGGCAATGGAACAGTAAAAGAACTCTTTTAGTTCCTCCTTAACGAATGGTTCTAGCCCATTTGTTGAAAAGTTTATCTGCTGTTTCTCTTGTTGTTCTTTTAATATTAAAAATTCAGGAGGATATCAGGCAATTGCTGAGATTTTAGCAAAATATTCTCCCAAAGTGTCTTCAATAGCTTTGGGATCAGCAACAACATGTCCATTATGTTTCAAGGTAGACAAATTATGTGTTCTCTACCATCCTTTCTTTTCTAAATTCTATGTCATATAATTTTTGCACTGGTTATTTGATTAATTGATGATGTAAATTGGATATATGATTGCAGGCATAGACTTCTGTGGCTAATTGGTTCAAAAGATATATTTCGATGATTACGCCACATTTTTTATTATTCAGTTATACAAAATATTGAAATAATATTTCAGTATTTTGTATAACTGAATAATAAAAAATGTGGTGTAATCACCGGTTCAAAAGATATATGATTGTTTTTGACTCTGACATCATAACATGACAACATAATGTGCTTTGGCCTGAGCATGTTTAAAAGTTGTTAGATTTGATGTGGAAGTGTATTTACAAAATATACCCCATCAATAATGTTCTGTCTTGATTTTTTTTATTTTTTTATTTTTTTTTTTTTTTGTTGCTGAAGGTTCCACCAGGGCTTTGGATAGAGTGGGAACTGGGAAGTTTTTGGAAATGCAACTGTTCTGTCTGGAACAATGCAAAATGTTACATATATTACTGCTTTATTGATAGGTATTTGACTGGATGCTTCAGCACTCCTCCAGAGGAGTATTTACCACCTAATACTCCTCTGGGTAATCATACTAGGAGCTACTTCAACATGGGCAGGATCATCTGTTATGTCCTTATGAATAAGAGTGAAATTCCTTAAGATGGAGGTGCTTGCTAGGTTTTAAATATATTTCCTATTATATAATATATATAATATATATTAAACATATTATACAAGGAGAATTTGTGTTTCTTCAGCAGCACCTTGATATCATAAATAGTTAGGTAAAACCCATGATAATTCTGTAGGATATCTGTATTAAAATTCAGATATCCCACAAGTTAAAAATATATAAATTATTTAAAGTTAGAAGTTAATAATAAGATTTCATTTTGTAAGGTAGTTAAATGTTTGTTTCTTTTTGAATGTCACAAGCAAGATGTTTTTGAGATATTGTATTTGTCTTTGGCTGCTGAAGTCTTGATTGTGAATTTGAGCTAGAGTTTAATTGTGATTTTGTATGAGCTGTCAAAAGTTTTGTAATGTTGGTGCTGTTTATTTGTGCAGACAAATGTTGTTTACAATATGTTGTCAATAGCGAGAGAAACGAAAGTCACCACTATATTATCCAAAGTGATTAAATGAGCTTATCTCAGTGTGATAAGACTGTAAAATGAAAAACTGTTATAATTTCTGCTGTTTCAATATGAAATGATAACTAAACTTTTCTGTACTGTGAAGAAAGAACTTCATCATTTCAAGTCCAATGTTGGAATGTGGTAATGGCAGCACATGATTGGTAGACTTGAGTGGAAAGTTCTCAGTAGTACACTTCTGAGCATACATACATAGGAGAGAAAACAACATTCATCAGAACCGACATACCATGCCAGAGACTGCAAACCCTTGAATCCCCCATTGTTTGATCTACTTTGGTTCAAAATTTCTCTACCAAACCAACCTGTCCTTTTCATATGCTCCCTCTATTGCTCTCCAAACGCCATCAACCACTCTAACCTTTTCAACTCTCTCTCTCTCTCTCTCTAAAGCTCAACTTTCTGCAGATCCTTGTTGAGGACTTCAATGTCCACAACTCACATTGGCTTCCCTTTTCCCGTTTCATCAATAAAGCAGACAGGGATCTAAGATAGGTCATTGCTGATGACACCTCAGCATCCCTGCCTGCTTTACCTAACTAAAATACCTAACATCCCCCCTTCAAATTGCAAACACACTTGACCTCTTCCTAACAAGCCCCCCCCCCCTTTCCAGATATACTGTGGGTTGTCGGTTCTCCTCTTGGTAACTTTGGACCACAATCTCATACAAGTCTCTTTTGCCACAGAACTACCTTCATCCACCAGTTCACAGTCTCGTGTCCTTTGGTACCACAAGGGTGCCAACTGGGAGGACCTCAGTGACTTCTATTCCTCCTTCTCAAGGTCTGACTACTGCTTCAGTTCTTCTGATCCAAACATCTGCTCAGACCAAATAACTGAAATCATCCTCACAGGAATGAAGGCTTCAAACTCTCAGCCACCATCCAAGCATTGGTTTTCAAAAAAGTGTGCCAATGCTGTGAAAGAAAAAAAAAACCTCTACTTACCACAGATGGCTCAAGAACAAAATTCCAGCTGTCCACTCTGCAGCTCGCAACAGTTGTATAAGAATCATCAAGTTTAAGTCAGACTTTGAAAGGGCTAAATGCTGCAAACTCACCTCCTGCCCATATAGTAGTTGTACCTTTTTTTCCCTTGCAATCAGGCGCAACTTCTGCCCACCCAGGTTTCCGGCACTCTTACATCTGGATGATACTGTAGTTACCTCACCTAAAGCCAAGGCCAACTTACTGGCATCACTTTTCTCTTCCAATTCTTGTATTGAAGACCAGAGCAAAGTTCTCTCCACTTTACCAAGAACGGCTCCATTCATGTCACCCTAGTCTTCCGACAAAAAGAAATCTGAAGAATCCTAAATAAACTAGACACAAACATGGCATTTGGTCCAGTATCTCACCTGTTATGTTAAAAAATTGTGTCCCAGAACTAACACCTATCCTGTATCACCTCTTCAATCTATCTTATTCAACTAGCACCTATCCTACAACATGGAAACAGGTCCACATCCAACCCATCCCAAAGAAAGGTGATAAAAGTCAACCAATGAACTACCATCCAATTGCTCTCACTTCTGTTCTCTCTCTAAAGCTATGGAGTCACACCAAGTAATCAGTGACCAGCAGTATGAATTCCACCACTCACAATCTACAGCTGATCTTCTTGATTACACCACTCACCTCCGGACTCAGGCCATGGAAAATGGAGAAACTCACGTGGTTGTCCTCGACATTTCAAAGGCATTCAATTGGGTTTGGCACAGAGAATTACTTAACAAACAGCCATCCTATGGTCTGCCTTCCTTACTCTGCAACTGAAATGCCAACTTTCTCACCAATAGCTCACTACATATCATGGTGGATGGTTTACTCTCCTCAGATTTTTCCACCAATGCAGGAGTACCCTAGGGATCTGTTCTTTCATCCACTCTCTTCCTCTTGTATATAAATGACCTGCTCTCTCAGACTTCCAATCTCATCCATAGCTTTGCTTATGACAGTACACTCCATTCCTCCATTTCATTTGACAAACCTTGTAGTGCTCAAGTATTAGAATCCTCAAGTTCTACCACAACCAGTGACTTGAACTCAGATCTCCAAGCTATATCTCAGTCGGCAGGGACAACCTTGTAAACTTCAACGCCACCAAAACTCAGACCGGTCTGATCTCTCACAAGAAAGAGCTCACATGCCCCCCCCCCCCTACCGTCAGTAATACTATGATATCTAAGTATGACCAGATTTCTCTTCTTGGACTGACCTGCACCTCAAATCTTTCCTGGCACAACCACATTTCAACTATAGCTTCTGCAGCCACCAAAAAACTTGGTGTATGAAAAAGTACACCAAAATATTCTTTGCATAGAGTTAACAGCTGTGAATCTGTTAACTCTATGCAAAGCCCAAATCACCTAGTCATGGAATATCACTCCCATATTTGGGGAGGTGCACCAAAATCCTCTCTACGATTGCTTGATTCTGTTCAGAAGAGGGCAATCAAGCTAATTAATGACCCCTCTCTCTCTCTCTCACACACCCACCCACTTCAATCCCTCTCTCATACAGATTCAGTTTCTACCTTGTGCCTCTTCCATAGATACTTTCATGGACAGGGCTCTGCTGAATTGGAAACTATTATTCCTCCTCTCCTCCAAAATCATTAGAACAAGAGTAACTACTAACCAACACCCCTTTTACAGTCCATCTTGAAACTCACTGAACCAACTTCACCGCCTTCTCGTTCATTCCATCTACTTCAGTCCTTTGAAACAGTCTTCCCCACTCTGCCTTCCCCAGAGATTATAACCCTCAGCTTTTCAAGCAAAATGTGAACAATTTCCTCCTTTCTTCTATTCCTCTTGTCCACACGCACAGCACTAATGTGCTATGGTCATGTGGCCTTTCGTGTGTCATCATCATCATCATCATCATCAAATTCCTGTCATGTACCCTCAAGGGGTGTACAGGATATGACAGTACTACATGAAAAAAATTACATCATTACTAACTTCCTATCTACAATTTTCCTCCAAATCAGTCTGTTACTTGTCAAGACTCCAACATTATCAGATCTTATATTTCTATCGTCTAAGGCACTTTGTACCGTATCAGTCCACCTATATCTTGGTCTTCCTCTGGGTCGTTTTCCTGCCAACCTGGCAGAGAACACTTGTTTTGCTAATCTTTCCTCTCCCATTCTATTTAAGTGACCATACCATTTGAGATTAGCTCTGCTAACGCATTCCTGGATGCTGACAATGTCAAGTTCTTTCCTAATATCCTCATTTTTAATATGATATTGCCATTGATGCCATCTGTTCACGCCTCTAATCTTTCTCAGGACTCTCATATCTGCGGTCTCTAGTCTTTGGTCAAGTGTTTTACTTCTGACCCAGCTCTCAGATCCATTAGTTAAAATTGGTTTGAACACAGTCTTGTATAGAGCTAATTTAGTGTTCCGACTAATTTCTTTCTTATTCCATATGAATTTATTCAATTGACTTCCCACGATACCAGCTTTGCTGATTCTGTTGTCTATTTCTATATTTAGTTTACCATCTTCAGTAAAAATTGTGCCTAAGTAGCTGAAATGTTTTACTTGTTCCACAGGTTCTCCATTCACAACACAGTTGACATTTTCAATGATTCTGCCTATTTTCATTGTCTTTGTCTTTTTATTGCTGACCTTCATACCATATCTATTACAACAGCTATTCAATTTAGTCAGAGAATCTTGCAGACTTGTAGCGGATTTATTTAGAAGTATAACATCATCCGCATAAAGCAAAGAGCTGACATTAACATCTCCAATTTTGATATCAGGTTGAATACCACATTCCTTCATAATGTGATCCATATAGATAATGAATAACAGAGGGGATAATGTACATCCTTGTCTCACACCAGATTTAACATTAAACCATCTTCCTGTACTTCCTTCAATTCTAACTGCTGACTTGCAACTCAAATAAAGACTAAGTATTGCTTGATATAATGCCCCATTGACACCATATAACTGCAGCGTATTGAACAGCTTCTCTCTTGGCACCTTGTCATATGCCTTTTCCAAATCGACAAAACTTAAATACAGATCTTTGTTATATTCCCATGCTTTCTCGACTATTTGTCGTAAAGTGAAGATCTGATCCTGACAGCCTCTATTTGGCCTGAATCCAGCTTGTTCTTCACCAAGCTTTTCTTCCACAATTTTTCTCAACCGTTTCTCAAGTATACTTGCATAGATCTTGCCAGGAACACTCAGTAGGGAAATACCTCTGTAATTCTCACATTCAGTTTTATTTCCCTTTTTATATATGGGTACTATGAGAGCTCTACTCCAATCATCGGGAATTCGTCCCTCTGTCCAGGCTTTCTGAACTATGCAGTGCAGCCACTGTAAGACTCTTATACCACCATACTTCAGCATTTCTGGTCGAATATCATCTACTCCTGCTGCCTTTCCACATTTCAAGCCTTTGATGGCTTTTTCTACTTCAAGTATGGATATGTATTCCTGACTGCATGCCTGGTCAGTGTTTTTTACCACTGTGCTGTCATCACTGCTTGTTTCATTTAGCAGTTTTTCAAAGTAATTACTCCATACTTCAAGGATATCTTTTTCTCCTGTTTTCATGTCACCTTTATCATCTCTAATTCCTTTTACAGCACTCTTTCCTCCATTCCTAAGCTTCTTCAACAACCTCCAGAATATTTTGCCACCTTCTTGATATTTATTTTCTATATTCTTGCCAAAGTCCTCCAATGACTTTTGTTTAGCTAGTTTTACACACTGTTTAGCTTTCTTACATTTGTCTCTGTATTCTGTAAGAGTAAAAGCTGACTTATTTGCCAGGAACTTTTGATATGCTTTCTTCTTTTCCTTCACTGCCTCTTTGACTTCCTGTGTCCACCAGGGAGTTCTAATTTTTTTATCCTTGCACACAACCTCACCACATGCCTCTCTGGCAGAATCAATCAATGTTTCCTTCAGAGTTTGCCACTGAATCTCCAAGGTTTGATTCCTGTTCTCAAACTCTTTCATTTTCTTTTCAATAATATTTCTGTATTTTAGTCTACAGTTCACATCTGAGAGCTGCTCAACTTTTATTCGCTTTAAAACTTTCTTACATGTTATTCTTTTCAATATGAAATTCAATTTTATCCTGCTCAAGACTAAATAGTGATCACTTCCAATTTCAAATCCTCTGTACACTCTGGTGTCCTGCACCAGGGAGAAAACATCACTATCAACAATAACATAGTCAATGAGACTTTTCTTATTCCTAGCCTCTTCTCTCCATGTGAATTTGTGCACATTTTTATGTTGGAACATGGTGTTAGTAATAACCAGTCCGTGTCCTGAGCAGAAATCCAACAGATATTTGCCATTATTATTAGCTTTGCTCTTTTCTCCAAATTTTCCCAAAATATTTTTGTATGTCTCACAATCATTTCCTACTCTACTATTTAGATCCCCAACATGGACCAACTTTTCCTTTTTCATTGTGTCAGTTGCTTTTTTCTAAAGCCTCAAAAAATTCCTCCACTTCTACCTTAGTAGAACCTTCTGTGGGACCATAGACACAAATAAGTCTCATTGTCCAGTTCCCCATTCTCATATTTGCCCACATTACTCTACTTGAGACTGACTGCCATTCAAGAAAATTAGCCTCATATTTTGTGTTGAATACTATGGCTACTCCTTCTTTTCCTTGATTGTCATTGCCTGAATATAACATTTTGTATTTATTGCTCAGAAAGATCTCACCAGTTTTGGTCTTTTTTGTTTCAGTCACCCCTATTATGTCGATCTGGTACTTATCTAATTCCTCAGCTAGCTCCATTTCTTTGCCATTCAGGCTTCTTACGTTGATAGTACTGATCTTTAACTCTGGTGATGTTGAGTTGGGGTTTGTTTTCAGATTTGTTCCAGTAGCTGACTTTTCGCTGTTCGCCCTGGTTCCCTGGCGAAAACAACGGGGCCTTGTTTAACCGGGCGACGCCCCAGCCGGCATGAAATTTTGTCATGTTGTACCATCATTTTTTATTTTGGTTTAACCAATAAGAATACAATTTGGTCGGCTAAATCCCAAATTGCCAGCCCATCCTCGTTTGTTCAGTATCAAAGTAGATACCCAACAGGGTGCACCACGAGAAGGTGAGGATTGGACATTAGGTCAGAAGCCCTGGTCGGTTCTCCGCATTCCTTTAAAGGCTATGTGGAGGTCTCCTCTCAGTTATACAGCTTTGACCCTTAAGCACCCCTTTCGTGTGTGGATCAGATATATATATACATATATATATATATAAAATAAATAAATAAACAAAACCCTTTTGGGTGTTTATAATGCTGTGCATTATTTGGTATCAAGGCAATTAATGTGAAGTCATTAGCCTCTATATACAAGTAACCTAGTCATGAAGATACTCCACTTTATTTGCTTACACTAGGATAAAAGTTTATTAGACCTTTATTCAAGTGTAAAGGTCACACATATTCACAAGAATAAATAATAATTTTCATTACTGCAAATATTTTAACCAGAAACTAACTGGTCATCATCGGTGTATCAACATAATCACAAGATGAAGCTGGAACAAAGAAAAACTCTACTTAGGTAAAGGATTAAACAAGAATATAATGTCTTGGCATTTTTACCTTAAATTATACTTTACATGCTTCATTTATATGATTTAAACTAAATCCAATATGGTCTCTTTGTTTCTTCTTAGCCTTAATTTCAATTTAACTTCAGCAATCAATCAATCAGTCAATATCATTCATTCATGATCTGCTCCATAGTTTGCACCGGGGTTGTTTATGCTGCTTTGATAGCACTTCTCTGCCTTATGTTAACATCTATCTCATTTCTATATTCACCATTATGTGAAGTCCATGAAAATAAGTGTTTGCATGTTTGCAATAAAAATATTGTTGTTGACACAAAAGTCCAACATCTTTTCTCCTGCTTCATTTCTCAGTACTAAACCAAATTTTCTAGCGATGCACCTTTCTTCTTTTTCCTCCCACTTTTGGTTTTCAATTACCTAATATTCACAGAAAATTTGCCTTATCAATTCTGTACACTATGCTATATACTGCAAAATTCTTGTACACATGTATGATGTGGCATATTCACTAAATATACAGGCATATTCACTAAATATGCCTGTATTCTGATTTGGATTATTCTGCAAGACATTGGGTTGTATCCCAAAATATATTTCTCATATTCTCTGTTAACTGTGGATGCCACTCCATTACTTCTAAAACTTTCATGTCCAGGTTAAGTAATCCTAAAGTCATCAGTATCAAAGTGATCTATTCTGTCTATCTGTTTAGTAATTCCTAAAATCCTAAGTTCTTATTTCTTTCTTTACTAGTTTGTTTTCCTTGATACATATTTCTTACATTCATGTTTCTATTTTATGTAAATCAATAAAGTGGAGGCATTATGTTCTCTATCAGGAGACAAACTTCCTGAAGGCTTTAATTCTGCTTCATTATTCTTAATTTCATTGGTAGTTTCCCATCTCTTATTCCCTAGTAATCATTTTAATGCCTTTTGCCTTGGGTGTCCTATCTTTTCCAGCATCATATTTTAATATCTTAAGTCTCTATTCTTAAGATTTTCTTGACAAATTATATATAGAAATGGTTCTGTGTTTGTGGTGCAATTTAGTCTTAGGGATCACTGCCTATTTACGATGGGAAGCACTACCAGGAGAAACTTGTAATTCTTCAGACAGCACAGCTAGTTTTGCCCTACCATATCTTACTTGGGGAGGACTTGGAGTTATAGTACTATTGATATAAACTTTTAGCATTTGTGTATTATGTGCTAATTGATATTCTTGAGTAACAAGAGAGTTGTTCTGTAGAAGAGTTTTACATGTTCCCCAGCCTAAGCCTAAATTAAGTCCTAAATTCTTGTCCACTGAACATAGAAAGATGAAGATGACTCTAGAAAATTCATTTATTGCTTTAGTACCATAAAAAAAGATCTGATTAGTAATTATAAAGACAAACTAGAGATAAAAAGATAAACTATAAAACAAACTGCATTTTAAGTAAATGGTAACTTTTTACATACCTAAGCAAGCAATATTCCCATCCATTCCAATGTAGTTTAAGTGATACTTTGCAGCCTCAACTTCTCGCGGATCATTCTCTGCTTGGTCATCCATAGCAAAAATTTCCTTTTGCCGGAAGTCAGCATTATCATCAAAATTAATCTTGGCATCAAAGCAAACAACTATTTTTTTGGGGGGGAGGGGTAGAAAGAGAGAGCAGTTTAGTATTGCATGGTGGTTAAGATGAAAATATATAGCAGTGATACTTCCCAACCTTACTATGCAACTATGTATAATATTATCATTAATAATGGCTTTTTACTGTTCCTAAATTATTATTATTATTTTATTTATTTATTTATTTTTGACATAATTCCTGATTTAACATTTTTCTGAAACAACATTTCTGCATGTTAAGTCCTCAACTTTATGGTTGGTTGGATAGCGATATGCTATTTTATCAGGGAACGATTATGAAACAAGGTGGTTTCCCATTGCCTTCCTTGCCCCAAGTACTTAAAATTGTAGACGTGTTTGCCTGTTCTGGAGGACCAAAAACCCGAGTTTCCGGGTTAAAAGAAAAAAAAGACCCTACCTCTGTATGAAACTGGCTAACCCACCTTTAGTTGAAAGAGACCAGAACAGGCAAACACGTCTACAATTTTAAGTACTTGGGGCAAGGAAGGCAATGGGAAACCACCTTGTTTCATAATCGTTCCCTGGTAAAATAGCATATCGCTATCCAACCAACCATAAAGTTGAGGACTAAAGTTGAAGTTCCTCACATCATGGACGGGAATCAAACCCAGGTCTTTCTGGCCAAAGGGCTTTGTCTGAACTGACTGAGCTACGGAAGCTCCATTTTTGTATATACTAAACACACACACACACAGACACACAAAAAAATAAAATAAAATCAGGACCAGACTACATCAAGCTACATGAGAAATTTTATTTAGTAAATTAGTATATAAATATAGTCACCTCTCATTACAACCAAACATTATAACAAGATACTAAAAAATCTCAACTAAATTATTCTAAATGAAATTCAGTATAGCAAATTAGAGATGTAGTTCCCATTGAGTTTGCAATACAAAGAGCTGAACATATAGAATTACTATTAACTATGTTCTGGGATAAATAATAGTGTTATTACTGGACGCAATGAGATTATTATTTTTATAATTATCTCAAAAAAATCCTGACAATACTTCGTCTTGGATAATTAGCTAATTATTTAGGGGGAAAAAAAGGGGGGGTCAACTGATGTTTGTGTTTAGAAATAAGTTTCTTGTAATGACAGTATTTCTGATAATGCATGGGCTTGCTCTGCGCTTGCCTCAGTATTGCATCTTGAAAGTCACGGCCCTATTTAAATAATAGGATAATGGCAGTAAATTGAATATGCTATTTAGTAAAGAAGATTTAAAAAAATCCATATGCTTTAACAAGCAACATAAATTAATGCTCACCCTAAAGAAACTGCACTATATATATATATATATATATATATATATATATATATTCATTTTAATATAAACTGACTAAAAATCCGAGAATTATAACAAATTGAGATTTATTTGAAAACGCAACATGTTTCGTCGGGATTGACTTCGTCAGGCGTTAAGAACATAGAAAGCTATTAAAAGACACTGGAAAAAAAAAAAAAAACATTGAGACACTCTAAAGCTATACAATTATAAAGCTATAATATTCGACTGTAAATTACAGTTATTATGAACTTGAGCTATAGTCCGTGTTAAAGTTCTATTGTTGTACACTTGTGTGTGTGTGGAACCACACGATCTCCAGTATCTGATAGTAGAGCTGAAAGAGTCAGGCAAATTATAGCTGAGATTATTGTTCATATGAAGAGGGTCCAAGATAATTTCTTTTGACTCGACAATGCGCTGTTCTACCTCATCGTGGCAAATGTGTAGGTTTGAAGTTGTCGTCCAATTTACTTCATGTTGGCGGCTTTCGTTGTTCGTGTTTACTGAAAATAGGACATGGCCTGATAGGGCAGTAGCTCTGGTTCTCTTGTAAGCAATGTCTCTCTGGTGTTCTTTGAGACGTAGGAGGATAGATTTCTCTGTTTGGCCATAGTAAGGTTTTCCGCACTCGCATGTGACTTTGTATATGCCTGGGAATTGTAGAAGGTTGTGAGATTGTTTGTAGTTGCTGAAACTTGATCTTATTTTTGGAAGAGTCGAGAAGCATATTTGTATGTTAAATTTCTTTAAGATTCTCTATTCTCTACTCAGTTTTTTGGATAGTGTGCTGATATATGGCAAGGAGATATAACCTTTGGAGTCGTCCTGGGTCTCTACGTTGCTACGTTGATGGTGGGATAATTGTTTGTTGATGCTTTTTAAAGAGTAGCCATTGCTTTTAAAGGTCCATTTAAGATGTTGTAGTTTCTTTTTTAGTTCTTCTTCATCTGACAGTACAGATCTTGCACGATTCGGAAGAGTTGATATAATACCCAACTTTTGTGCTGGATGGTGATGTGAGGATGCATGCAAATATCTCTCCGTGTGTGTTGGCATTCTAAATATAGAGACTTTTACTGATTCAGGCATCTTGGTGAGTTTAATATCTAGGAAACAGAGGGAACTATTTTATTCAATTTCCATGGTCAATTTGATATCCTGATGGAGGTTGTTTAAGTGGTTGAGAAACCTGTGAAGATTCTCAATACCATGCTCCCATATGAGGAATATATCGTCCACATATCTAAGCCAAATTCTTGGTTTTAAACTAAAAGAGGAGATTGCCTTTTGTTCAAAATCCTCGAAAAAAATGTTGGCTAATATAGGAGAGAGGGGGCTTCCCATAGCTAATCCTTTGACCTGTTTATAAAGTTTATCTTCGAATTCAAAATAGCCAGAGTTTACACAGTGAGATAGTAGAGAGAACATTTTATTCGAAATCTTGTTCTTTAAAATATGGAGAACTTCTTGTGTCTGAATGTTGGTAAAGAGTGCTACCACGTCAAAGCTCACCATGATGTCAGAAGATTTGAGTTTTAAGTCCTTGATTTTAGAGACAAAATCGTTGAGTTTTTAATATAAGAAGAAGATTTTCCCTCATAAGCTTTTAACGATGACGCCAGATATTTAGATAAACAGTATGTGGGTGAGTCAATGCTGTCTACTATAGGTCTTAGTGGATAGTTTTCTTTATGTACCATAGGGAGACCATATAACCTTGGAATGAGTGGGCGTAAAGAATGGATGGAAAGCTGTGTATTTCGTGGAATTTCTGTGGGCTTTTGTAGGAGATTATTGGTTCTATTGTGTATTTCTCTTGTTGGATCCCTCTCAATTTCCAAATAACTATCTGACTCTAACAATGTTAAGATTTTTTCTCAGTAGTTTATTTTATCTAGAACTACAGTTGCATTCCCCTTATCAGCTTTTAAGATGACGATGTCCTTATTAATTCTTAGATTTTTAATTGCAAGTCTCTCACCAGGGGATATATTATCAGAAGGAGGTTTTGCATTGTTGATTGCAAGAATTGCTTCTATGCAAAGTAAACTCGCGTCTGCGGTAGGAAGTAGCGAAGCTGCTTTCTCCATCTTAGTTAAAAATTTAACTAAGATAGAGAAAACACGGACTATAGCTCAAGTTCATAATAACTGTAATTTACAGTCGAATATTATAGCTTAATCGACCAACCTTTCGCCAGCAAAGGTTGGTCGATTGGTAGAGCCTCTGCTACTAATGGCTCAGTTAAGTAAGTTTGAGCGCGGTTAGTAGTTGGAAGGGGACCAATCGTTCGATGCTGTTGGCACACTCTCCCTCGATGAGTCTTTGGACTCCCTGGAGGTGTCAAATAATAATAATAATAATAATAATTTATAATTGTATAGCTTTAGAGTGTCTCAATGTTTTTTTTTTTTTTTTTTCAGTGTCTTTTAATAGCTTTCTATGTTCTTAACGCCTGATCAAGTCAATCCCGACAAAACATGTTGCATTTTCAAATAAATCTCAATTTGTTATAATTCTCGGATTTTTAGTCAGTTTACATTAAAATGAGCATATCCAACCTCCGAGCTAATAGTAATAGTCATATATATATATATATATATATATATATATATATATTTATACAAATATATATATATTTGATGCCACAGATTTACTTGGTTATATGACATACTTGAAGAAATTTAATGACTAGAAGCTGAGATACCAAAATATAAAAAACTATTTATTATTTGAATGCACAACTAGTTTTTTCTTCTTAAAAGACTTCATCAGGTGCTAACATGAAAAGAGAAATACAAAAAATATATATTACAAGAGAACAACAGCTTTAAATTAACTTGCAAACATATTGCTGACATTTGAAGGCATTCTGGATGCCATATTATTGTTGAGCATGTTCACACGGACACAATCTCATGTATGCCAAAGTTGGATAGCTGAAGAGAGACAATCAGATAGGTTATAGCTAAGGTTAGTATTAAGATGGATTGGACTGAAGACAATTTTTGTTGATTACAGAATTCTTCTTCAAGCTTATCATAGCATCTAAAAATGTTTTCTGAATTGTTTCAGATCACTGGATAAGTGACAGAATCTTTATCATTAGGGTGAGCAGAATTAATAATGTGATTTGATAGTATGCTGGCTCTAGTTCAATCATATGTGATTGCAGTTTCTCCAAATACAGTAAACTCTGGGATACTTTAGGCTGTCATGCTTCAATTTAGGTATACTAAGTGAGGAATGAAGTTTGGATAGAGGTATAGAAGTGTGAATTTTAAATTTCTTGAGAATTTTAGTTAACTTAGTGAAACAGAGTTAACTTAAGATAATATTGATGTAAAAGCCTTTTACATCAATATTATCTTCAATATAGTGAGCAGGTGGACTAAATAGCAGCTTAGTAATAGTCTATTTAGGATAACTGTTTTTCTGACGAGATCACGAAAGAACTACAGTTTCTTCTTACAACCTTTCAGAAAAACAGGATATGGAAATAATAATAGGAAAATTTGGGACTGATGAAAAAGGTGATAGATTCCTTGAATTCTGCAAGACAATAGGATTGGTAATTACTAACATTTTATTTTTTCATAGAGATAGTCATAAATAAACATGGACTTTACCCGACAGTAAAACTAAAAACTGTATTGATTATAACTTAGTCAACAAAAAATATGGATTCTAATCATTAAATTCTATTAGCAAAAATAAAGGCTTAAATTCAAAACAACCATTAGTAGGAAAAGACCTGTAAGGCTTGACACCTCAAAATTACGACTCCAGCATACAAAATATGTTTCATAAAAATATGAATTAAAAATTATAAAATGTGAGCCTTAACTCTAGAAAACACAGAAAAATTTTGAGAAAAAAGAAAAAATGCAAACATTACACCATGCAAAAATATAAAATAAACATTGCAAAAATAAAAGAGAGACCTGTAAGGCTTGACACCTCAAAATTACGACTCCAGCATACAAAATATGTTTCATAAAAATATGAATTAAAAATTATAAAATGTGAGCCTTAACTCTAGAAAACACAGAAAAATTTTGAGAAAAAAGAAAAAATGCAAACATTACACCATGCAAAAATATAAAATAAACATTGCAAAAATAAAAGAGAGACCTAATAATAACTGTCTTACTACTGAAATAATAGCTCTGTGGAAAATGATGAAGGAAAAACTTTTTATTCAGAGTACACCTCTAGAAAATCACATCAGATAAATTGAAAAAGCAGATATATGTCAGAATGCAACTATCAATCATAGTACAAATATATAACACAATAAAAACTTTCAAAAATACACAAACCTATACTATATAAACCTATATCACATTGTTATCTGAAAATTATGAAAAAAAAAAAAAAAAGGTTTGGTAAAAGTGAGGAGACCCCCAAAAATATTTTAAAGATGGAAATAGATGCTGCAATCAGACAGATGAAAACAGATAAACTTTTGGTAAAGATGAAATACTGATAAAGTTTTGGAGGTATGGAGGAGAAGCAGCATGTTATTCAACCAAGTCTTAAATTCTCAGGAAATTTCTAATGACTGGAATTCCCATAAATAAAAAAAAAAGGCAGTATACACAAAATGCACAAATTACAGGTAAATCTCGCATAACGCGGTACTTATACAACACGGTTTCGATATAACGTGGTCTACAAATTGTAGTAACCTTGTTGAATGCTGTACTTATACAACACGGTTTCGATATAAGACGGTCACAAACTGTAATAACCCTTTATCTTTTCATATATTTTTCAATGCGCGACTTAAAAATCAAATTTTATCTTCGTTAAATTTGCGTCTGCCTGTATCGCGCATGTAGTTGTAAGTAGCGAATTTATATTAGGAGAAATACCCTTTAGCACGCATGTACGTCAATTGTTTACCGTATAAAGTATTTATTGTTGAAAATTGTCTTCGTTTTCTGCCAGGAAAGCACATTAAAAATCATAAGTGTGTTCATCTCAAGCTGAGCACTTTGTTTTTTGGTGAGTTACATACAATATATAGTGCTTTTTTTTTATGTAAAAAAAATATTTTTATAGTAATGGCCATTTAGAGCACTTTTGTGATATGGTTGAAAACGAAATTAGTGAATTAATTGATGGGGAAATTGATTTAAATGAGGAGGAACTGGTACAATTAATAGATGACGTCGAATCAAATGGCAGGAAAGTTCTGCCGAAGATTCTGATTGTGATGAATCCGTTAAAGAATTCAGTTTAAAGAAATTAGCAGAAGGATTGGACTTGGCAAGAAAGTTATTTTATTGATAATGATCTCCCAATGGAGCGCTCCGGAAAATTCACGAGACCAGTGGCGCACCCAGTGGGGGGCCAAGGGGCCTGGGCACCCCCCAAAGAAAAGGAAAAAACACTAGAAAAATTTCCAAACATCTTTTCCTAATCAAAAATCATTTTTTTTATTTATGTTGTGTGCTACTTATGAATTAGCGATCACTGCAGATGCTCAGTTATAGGTCGTATGCGATGTGTAGTGTGTATTCGGAAAATGTCTACTCAACTCGGCCCCCCCCCCCCCCCCCAAAGGTTAAATCCTGAGTGCTCGGCCCCCTCCAAGATTAAATCCTGAGTGCGCCACTGCACGAGACAATTGGATATTTGTTTAGCTCCGTATTATGAACTTAATAAAAAATTGCAGGATAGTGGTAAGCAAGATTTTATTACTGACTTCTTGATAACTAAACCAACCGAAGTATGCAATGAGAATTATACAAATAATGTCCAAGAGATTTCAAGTGATGACGACGTCCGGCCACTCATAAATAAAGAACATCTACGAAATGTTAGTTTTGAAGAGAGTGATGATGATTAAAATATACACTTTATTTTATTTTGCTTAAAACATTTATGTATTACGTGCAATGAAGTTTACGTACAATTTATATTTTTTTATAATTTTATACTATGTATTTGTTTCATAGTTTATTTGTTTTCTTAACTTACATGAATTATCTGAATTAAATAAATTTTTTTTTTGTTGGATGTCATTGTTTATATAATCTTAAAAAAAAAACGATTTCTGAACCTAACCTTACTTTTTCTATGTGATCTGAGTCTCGCATGACGCGATTTATATAACACGGCATTTTTGTGGAACCCAACATCCGCGTTATATGCGGGTTACCTGCATATATATATATGTTAAAAATACCAAGTAATTTTATAACCTTGGTTTTAATCCTTTTTCCCAAGTAAGCAAATAGACAAGTAAGTCAAGTTTGCACCTGAATGTGGTTCTAGACTTATGGTGGTGGTGGTGCAACACTAAGGCAACTCGTGGTAAAGATGAATTAAGTTCTGATCACTTTCCTTAGTATTTCCCATAAATGTACAACACATCTCCTAGGAGATGTATGATGTTATATATTATGGGTGGGGGTCACCATCCAGACCAGTTTCAACCTTTATTGAGGTCTCATCAGTGAGTAGGCAGCCCTGAAATAATAAGGTCAAAGCACCTTGTGGCAACTTGCATAGGTAAAATCGATAAGTTCTGTATTACTTAAACCTTGGCATTCCAGGGTCTGCCTACTCACTGATGAGACCTCAATAAAAGTTGAAACCGGTCTGGGTAGTGACCCCACCCATAATGTATAACATCATACATCTCCTAGGAGATGTGTTGTACATTTATGGGAAATACTAAGGAAAGTGATCGCAACTTAATCCATCTTTACCACAAGTTGCCTTGGTGTCGCACCACCACCATAAGTCTTGAACCACGTTCAGGCGCAAACTTGACTTACTTACCTGTTTGCTTACTTGGGAAAAAGGATTATAACCAAGGTTGATTCTCGTAGATAGGCTTATACATTGGTTATGCATTTCTAAATAACTTAGGGAATTGAAACAATGTAGATACGAATATAAATTAAATAATACTTTAATAGATATTTCCGATATTTCGGCAATGTCTCATTGCCATTTTCTAAAGGAACTTACAGAAAGGCAGGAGCACACAGGCCCTAACAATACAGTAACTGGAAATGAAGATATGAAGCTATCTTTCTCCTATAAGTCCTGATGGTGCCCTCTGGTGGGCAAGTAGGCATTCTTGGCCGTTGGGCTGAAGGTCTGCTGATGTATGCCTCCCAAATTTGGGGCAGTCGCATACAACCAAATTTGTTGAGGTTTGGAGAGTTTCTTAGGGCAGAGGCTGATTCCATAAATAATCTTTCAAATTTATATTTGCTCCGGTGTATTATTTTTGCTTTCTTCCACCGTATTCTGTGGCGAGTATCCAGAGCATGGTCTGCAAGACCAGAATGGCTATATTTGTAAAACCGGATGTAGTCCTTGTGTTCAGAAATTCTGATATTCGCTGTCCTGCCTGTTTGGCCAAAGTATGACAGTTTACAACTGCAAGGGACCTGGTATACACCAGGTAGGTCTAGGGGAAGTGGTTGGTCTTTGGTAGAGCAGATAAGGGATGCCAATTTTCTGTAAGGTCTGTAACAGGAGGTGAGGTCATGTTTTTTTAGAATTTTGGTAATTTTTTCCGAGGTGCCTCGGATGTAGGGAATGATGATGGATTTAGAGTAATCTTTTTTGTGGAGGGGGGAGGAGGGGGGCTGTGGTTTGTAGGTTTTAATATTTTTTGGATTTTTTCGGGGGGGGGGGGGGGTAGCCATTGGCTGAGAAAGTGTTTAGGATGTGATTTAGTTCAGTGTTAAGGGCTATGTCGTTAGAACAGATTATTTTAGCCCTGTTGTATAGTGTTTTTACCACTCCATATTGTTGTGAGGGGGGGGGGGGGTGAGATTGTTGGTGGATGTATCTGCCTGTATGGGTGGGTTTTCTGTAAACTGAGAAAACCAAAGTTCCATCAGGCTGGCGGGTGACTAGTGTGTCTAGGAAGGGGAGGCAGTTGTTTTCCTCTTTTTCCAGGGTGAACTTGATTCTGGCGTGTTGGTTGTTTAAGTGTGTGAGGAAGGAGAGGAGTGTTTCAGAGCCATGTGGCCAAATAGCGAACACATCATCAACGTAGCGAAGCCATATGGTTGGTTTTTGTGGGGCAGAGGCTAAGGCTTTTTCCTCAAAAGTCTCCATAAAGAAATTGGCTAAGGGTGGGGAGAGTGGTGAGCCCATGGCTGTCCCCTCTATTTGTTTGTAGAATTTTCCCTGCCAAACGAAATAGCCTGAGTTCATTGTGAACTGAAATAGGGCTGAGATATCGGGAGAAAATTTAGCTTGGATTAGCTCTAAAGTTTCCTTGAGTGGGACATTGGTGAATAAGGAGGAGACGTCGAAGCTGACCATTATGTCACTATGTTGGAGTGTAAGGTTTTCTATGCTGGCTTTGAAGTGGGCTGAGTTTTTTATGTGTGATGGTGTGTTGCCAGTATAGTGTGTGAGCTCTTTGGCCAAATATTTAGCTAATTTGTATGTGGGGGAATCAATGCCATCCACTATGGGACGTAATGGCACATTTTCTTTATGTATTTTTGGGAGTCCGTAAATACGGGGGGGTATAGAGTTAAACGGTTTTAATCTGTTGGTAACTTCTACAGGCCAAGAAGTAACTTTCTTAAGGAGGCTGTGAAGTTTCCTAATTTGTGAGTTGGTGGGATTGTAATTGATAGGGAGGTAAGTAGCCCGATCTAATAGGAGAGCATTCAGCTTACCTTTGTAGTCCTTTTGGTTAAGTACTACAGTTGCATTTCCTTTATCCGCTTTGGTGATAACTAATTCTTTATTATTTCTCAATTCCTGTAGGGCTTCAAATTCCTTGTTGGATATATTGGTTTTGGGTGGTTTTGCTATGGAAAGGACACAAGCTACATCCAGTCTTACACTGTTGGCGATTTGATGTGGAAGGTGGCAGATTCCTCTTTCAATCTGGATCATGATTTCCTCACTTGGTATTTTTTTGGGAGCAATGGCGAAGTTGTGGCCATGTGAAAGCACGTTGAGAGCTTCAGGCTTCAGGGTGACTGAAGAAAGGTTGATTACGGTGTTGGTAGCAAGTTCTGGATTGACGGTGGAATTCTTTTTTATTAATTTGTCGAATTTCTTCATCTGTCGGCTTCGTATCTTTTCAAACTCTTTGTCTGCGGAGGTACACGAGACGTCATGTAAAATTGTCCACAGTTCTTGATTCAAAGTGCACGAAAGTTCCTCTTCGAGGGCACGAATAGCTTCGTTAATTTTGGCTAAGCCTAACCGCGTGGCGGTGATTTGTTCGCGTAGTAACGCGTAGCTAGCGCGGTTGTATATACGGAGCGCTTTTTGCGAAACAAAACGGTGCTTCAATTTCACACAGTTCGGGATTGTAAAACCGGATGTAGTCCTTGTGTTCAGAAATTCTGATATTCGCTGTCCTGCCTGTTTGGCCAAAGTACGGCCAAAGGTTTTACAAATATAGCCATTCTGGTCTTGCAGACCATGCTCTGGATACTCGCCACAGAATACGGTGGAAGAAAGCAAAAATAATACACCGGAGCAAATATAAATTTGAAAGATTATTTATGGAATCAGCCTCTGCCCTAAGAAACTCTCCAAACCTCAACAAATTTGGTTGTATGCGACTGCCCCAAATTTGGGAGGCATACATCAGCAGACCTTCAGCCCAACGGCCAAGAATGCCTACTTAGCCCACCAGAGGGCACCATCAGGACTTATAGGAGAAAGATAGCTTCATATCTTCATTTCCAGTTACTGTATTGTTAGGGCCTGTGTGCTCCTGCCTTTCTGTAAGTTCCTTTAGAAAATGGCAATGAGACATTGCCGAAATATCGGAAATATCTATTAAAGTATTATTTAATTTATATTCGTATCTACGTTGTTTCAATTCCCTAAGTTATTTAGAAAAGATATAACCAAGGTTATAAAATTACTTGGTATTTTTAACATATATTATACCCACGTTAAAAATCTTTTCACTTATATATATATATATATATATATATATATATATATATAATTTGTACATTTTTTGTACATCAAAACTTAATAAGGTTATAAACTAATAACATTATTAAGTCACAAATATAAATTATTTACCAGAATTATACAACACAGAATTAAAGCAACTTATAAGCAACATTTAGGAGAAGAGCAAATGGGATTTAGGAGAGAGAGAGATCTACAACTGATGCAATCTATACTCTTTCACAGTTAGCTGAATTAATGTGGAAAAAAAAAAAAAAAAAAAAAAAAACCAGAAATCTTTCCTGTTGTTTCATAGGCTTTAAGCAAGCATTTGGGTCAATAAGCAAAAATAACTTGCTTGAAATTTTAGAATAAAAAATAAGAGGAAAAAATAGTCAATCTCATCTTCCAACACTATAAAAATATATGGCAATAATAAAATTTTGAGCCATTGAAACTTCTGAAATACCAGTGGAAAGAGGTGTCATGCAGTGATGTATGCTTTCAAAATATTTGTTTAACCTGTGCAAGGAAGAACTAGTAAAAGAGTCTATTCCAGAAAACATGGGAATAACTATGAACAGACAAAATTTACATCATATAAAATATGTAGATAATATAGCATTATTTACAAATAATAAAGTAAACTTAAGTACATGATTGAAAACCTACATAAAGATTGCAATGCAGATAAATTTTAGTAAACCAAAAACAATGGCAATAGGCAGAAATGGAAAAGAGCTTAACTTAGAAGTGGAAGGAAATAAAATGGAACAGGTTAAAAAATTCAATTACTTAGGCACACCGATCCCAGATAGACTAAATTATGAAAAAACTATTAAACACTGAATAAATCTAGGACAAACTTAAATCATCATCGATTTCCTGATATGGAACCCCAAGAGGCGTTCAGATTACTATGACAGCACTACATGATTACATTTAAATTGTTATTAATCTCCTATCAACAATTTTCCTCTAAATCAATCTATTACTTGTGAACACTCCAATATTGGCATATCTAACATTTCATGCTTCTAAGGCACTTCTGATTGAATCAATTCACCTAGACCTTGGCCTTCTTCTGGGTCTCTTTCCTACCATCTTGGCATCAAACATCTCTTTTACTAACCTTTCCTCACCCATTCTATTTAATTGGCCTTAGATTAGCTCTGCTGATATATTCTTGAATGCTAATAATGTCAAGTTCCTTTCTAATATCTTAATTTTTAATATTAATCTGCCATTAATGCCATTGGTTCACTACCCTAATTTTTCTCAGAACCCTCATATCTCTGGTCTTTGATCAAGTGTTTTATTTCTAACCCAACACTCTCAGATCCATAACTTAAAACTGGTTTGAACACGATCTTGTATACTGCTAGTTTGGTGTTTTGGCTAATTTCTCTCTTATTCCATATAAATTTATTCAGTTGGCTACCATATCACCTTTGCTTATTCTGTTGTCTATTTCTAAATGTAACCTGCCATCTTCACTAAAAACCATACCAAAAAAAGACTAAATATTTTACTTGTTTTATAGGATCTCCATTCAGAATGCAGCTGAAGTTTTCTATGCTCCTGCCTATTTTCATAGTTTCTGTCTTTTTATTGCTGATTTTCATGTCAATTTGTTACAGTTGTTATTCAATTTAGTTAGAGAATCCTGGAGACAGACTTTCTACAGATGTTGCTACAGTACAACATCATCTGCATAAAGCAAAGAGCTAAGTTGGACATCTCCAATTCTCATATCAGGCCTAATGTCACTTTCCTTCATAATGTGATCCATATAAATGATGAATAAGAGAAGAGATAATGTGCATCCTTGTCATACCCCCCTCATTTTACATCAAGCTATCTTCCTATATTTCCTTCAATTCTAACTGCTGACTGACAGCTTACATATAACCTATGTACAGTCAACCCTCCTATAACGCGATTAATTTGTACCGCGTTATATGGAAACCATGTTATAAGAAACTCAGATTTAACGTGCAAACCAGGTTAATTCGTGCCGCGTTATATGAAAACTGTATACCGCGTTATGTGGAAACCGCGGTATAAGAAACTCAGAATTAGTACGAATCAGATTGATTCGTACCGCGTTATATGGGAACTGCGTTGAGTGAAACTCGGAAGTAAGTAAAATCACTTGTTAATCAGTTTGATTCGTTCTGCGTTGTATGAAAATTGCATTCTCAGAGCGTCAAGTTACGGTGCATACGGTTGTGGAAAAAATTTTACAAACACAAAAGGCAAGATAATATGTTAAGTACAATAAAATTATCTTTATTGAATCAAAGAGTTCATACAAGGAAATGATAAAAAAAATCAAACTAAAACTAAACTAAACTAAAAAACTGTTTTCCAACAAAACCAAGAAAATTATGTAAAATTGCGTAACATAATTTCATGTGTATTGAACGCTTTTAACACTCATCCTCGCTTTCAAATATGAGTGGCCTAACTCTTCGTCTTTTAATGGGACAAATGTCTTCCTCACTTGACAAATCTTCATGTTGATTTTCAATCGTAGCTTTTTTTTCTAACTGTACTAAAACCTCTCTATAAGGAGCTAAGCAGTTTCTTAACTCTCTTTTAAATGTTGCGCTGCACACCATTGAATGATCAGTTTGAGCGAAATGAAGTTCTAATTCTTTAGCCAAATTTAGCCCTTTTTTCACATCATATAAATTGAGATTTGGCACCCATTCGTTTTTCATATTTTCGTCTACCAATGCATTTGAGGTAGATGCATCAACTAATTCCATCAATTCTTCCTCATCTAAGGTTTCTTCCTGAAGTAGTTCTTCTACATCTTGATGGTTTAATGCAAATCCTTCGCCGCTTAAACGAGAAGCAATGTTTACTATTTCTGCAACTGGGAGTGAAATATCATTTCTTGCTTGAACCATTTGAGGCAAAAGAGGTTTCCAACATGTATAAAGTGTTGGTGGTTTAATTTCCGCGCAAGCTGATGACACGGTTCTAATACAATCTAAAATAGAGAATTCCTTCCACGCTTGAATAAGAGTTTTATTTTCATCATTTTCTAATCTGTCGAAAATGGTTTGGAAAAATCGGTGTGTGTAGTACATTTTGAAAGTTTGAATGACTCCTTGGTCCAAAGGTTGTATTAATGACGTGCAGTTAGGAGGAAGGAAAACAATTTTTACATTTGGATGATCCAGTTCCTTGTTGTGGCAACCAGCGTTATCAAGAACCAATAAAACTTTAAAATACAAATTTTTTTTTTTATCGTATAGTTTTCCACCGTCAGGATAAAACAATTATAAAACCAATCCTTAAATAAATCTTGAGTCATCCAAGCTGTTTTATTAGATCGCCAGAATATAGGCAATTGGGTCTTATTAATGTTTTTCATTACATGAGGAGTTGAAGAATGATTTATTATTATTGGTTTTATCATCAGATTCCCTGATAGACTGCTGCACATATGAAGAGTGATACGTTGTTTTGAAGGTTTAAACCCCAGAGCAGGGCTTTCATTCTTCGAAATGAAGGTTCTAGATGGTAGTTTTTTCCAGTATAATGCCGTCTCATCGGCATTAAAAATCTGATCAGGCATATAAAAATTTAACACATAGATAAATTCATGCTATAGAGAATCTTCTTAAACCAATTAAGTTGATGGAATGTTGTTGAACGGAAACCGCGTTATAGGAGGGCTGTCGCAATTTTGGCTCTGCGTTATATGGAAACCGTGTTATAAGAGTACCACGTTGTAGGAGGGTTGACTGTATTGCTCTGTATAATGTTTAATTCACCCTATACAATCATAGTGTTTTGAAAAGTTTTTTTCTGGGTACCTTTGTCATATGCTTTTTCCAGATCTACAAAACTTAAGTACAGATCCTTGTCATATTCCCACGATTTCTCAACTGTTTGTCTTAAAGTGAAAATTTGATCTTGACAACCTCCATTTAGCCTGAACCCAGCTTGTTCTTCTCCAAGTTTCTCATCCACAATCTTTCTCAACCTCTTTTCAAGTATGCTTGCATAAATCTTACCTGGAACACTTAGTAGAGAAATTCCTCTGTAATTCTCACATTCAGCTTTATTTTTTGTTTTTATAGATGGGTAATATGAGATCTCTACTCCAATCATCGTGAATTAGACCTTCTGACCAGGCCCTTGACTTATGCAATACGGCCACTGCAAAACTTTTATATTTCCATACTTAAGCATTTCTGGTCGAATATCATCTACTCCAACTGCCTTTCCACATTTCAAGTTTTTGATGGCTTTTTTCTACCTCAAGTAATGATATGTGCTCCTCTTTGCATTCCTCTTGAAAATTTTCTAGTACATTTCTGTCATGGATTGGTTTGTTTCAGTCTATCAAAGTAATTATTCCAGACATCCAAGGATATCCTTATCTTCAGTTCTCAAATCACCTTTATCATCTGTGGTTCCTTTTATATTCTTTCCTCCATTCTAAGCTTCTTTAATCGCCTCCAGAACATTTTATCACCTTCGTTATATTTATTTTCCATATACTAACCAAAATCTTCCCATGACTTTTGTTTAGCTACTATTACACATAGCTTTGCTCTCTTATATTTTTCTCTGTATTCTTTTATTGTATCTGCTGACTTATTTGCTAGGAATTATGGTATACTTTCTTCTTACCAAACTTATAAATATATGGAAAAATACACATCGCATCTCTCCAAAGGATATATAGTTCAGGTACATCAAGGTATATAGTTCAGTAGTGCTACCCACTGACTTGTTTACAAAGCCTGTCAAAGATTATTGACAGGCTTTGTAAACAAGTGTTTGAGAAAAATAAATAAAACATCGTGGAATAAAATAAAAACCAATCAGGAGATCAGAAAAGAATTACACTACAATATTTCAATAATAACAAGAATCAGAGAAAAACAGTTACAGTGATATGGGCACGTGAAAAGATAGCCTAATAACAGGTTTCCTCACATTCTCTAAATTGGAAGAGCAGATGAAAAGAAACCACTGGGAAGACCTAGTAGAAAATGGGTGGAAAACATCAAGAGTATAAGTGGTCTGAATTATTACAGAAGTTTAAATAACTTGGCTGTCAATAAGCTAGACTGGAAAGTTATTGTTCATGGTAACCTCAACCCACCTTAGGCAGATGAAGAAGATGATGATGAGTCTTGGGGAAGGCTGTTCCAAAGCATAGGGGTAAATAGATTAAAAGTGAAGGATGAAAAGTTGGTTTGAAAATTTTGAATTGGAATCGTGTATGGATGTTGACCTGCAGATGCTTGTGCACTTACATGTTCAGAAAGTGGAGAAAAGGTGGTGTCCAGTTAGGTGGAACAGTGCCTATTACAATAAGTATAGAAAATGGTCTGTAATTAAATGACTGAAGTGAATCTGCATGTGTATGAGTGAGAGAAAGGATGGGTGAGAGCAGGGAGATCATCTTTTAAGTGAATTGCCCTCTTCTGGACAGCATCAAGTTTGCATTCTGAGCATTGCAGTCTCTATGGAAGGTGATTTCACTGTTTTGGAAATTAGACTATTGAAAAATCTACATGCATTCACAGATACAAGAAGAAACATTTGCTAGAAATGAAATTACAATCTGTTGTTCATTCATAGTTAATCATGTGATATCATCATCAAATTCCTGATAAATCCCTCTCAGTGGGTTGGAGGATATTATGATAGTACTATATTAAAATGTTACACTATTACTAACTTCCTATTGATAACAATTTACTCCAAATTAATCTGTTATATCTGTTATAAGACTCCATTATTATCAGATCTTATATTTCTGTCATTTAAGATACTTCTTACTGTAGCAATCTACCTAGATCTTGGTCTTTCTCTGGGTCTGTATCCTGCCTTCCTGGAAAAAAGCACTCATTTTGGTAACCTTTCCTCTCCCATGAGCTGAAACTCTTATGCCATTATTTTCGGTATACACCACCACCACCACATAAATGAGTATTTGGATTAGCATATCTGTTTACATGCAGTACAGGTTAAATCGATGTCTTTCAATTTCGGCCTATCTTGCCTCTTTGATATGGCATTTGCCTTATTTAGAGAACTAACTCTGTTAGGTACTGACACTTTTGAAAAAATCTGATTGTTAAGTTCTAATGGATTTTATCAAACTGATTGTTCATTTCTAAGATTATTTTCTGTAGACATACAATTAATTTGAGAGCCTCAAATACTACTTCTTAAGGCTATCTGGTCATTTGAGAAACACCAACATGGAAAGATTTAGCAAAGAACACAGAGTGATGCAAACTGTAATTGCTTGCTACAGAGAAAAAAAATGCAGAAAAGAAAAGACAAATTAAGTTGGATGTAATATGTAAATTTTTAAAGAAGTCCACTCCTACTGTCATGTTATCCCCAGAAGATGAGTTTTCCACAGCTTCGAAAAATTATCCTTGCCCCACATTTTTCCAGATGATAATTTTACTTCTCTCAAATGTGCACAGTGTACATGAATGTTTCATTAGGTATTATAGTGCAGTACAGTGCTGTATACAGTAATTTTTTGTTTAAATTTTTACATTGCAGATACTATATATTAGTTATAAATCTACTCTCTATATATAAAAAGATAAGCCGAAATTTGAAACATTTTTATGTCACGTTTTTTGTCTTGCCAGCTTACCGGCTCTTACCAGCCCAGAACTCGGGGGGGGGGCTAGTACCGTTATATTTTTAAACTATATATTTTATTCCTTACAAATGCAGTGATTTTTAACTTATGATCTTTTCAACTTATGATGGGATTGCTGGAATAGAACCCTGTTGTAAGTCAAAGATTGATTGTAATTTTTTATGTTAGAGGAAATTTTCCTTTTCATAGAATTAATATATTTAAAAAATGATAAAACAATCCAAATTTTATTTCCTCTACACTTGTGAAAAAATCACAACAGTTTGAAAACATTGAACATGATTGCGTACCTCTACCATCAGGGGTTTCTCCAAATGGATTTACTTCTACTTGAGTAGCATCAACTCTCAAGAATAAATTGTACAAATTTTTGATTTCTTTAGCTGCCTAAACAAATGAAAAAGTTACAAAGTAGCATTAATATTATGCAAAATGCATGGTATGATGCATAATCTTGTGATTTCAGCTACTTAGCTTAGAAAACCAGTCAAACAGTTGAGTGATTTACAAATGGATGAACTTACAGATTAGAAATAACAAATCGCTCACTGATTACAAATAGTTAACTAGTTGATAAAAAAAAAAAAATGAACAACAGAACTGACATATTTTACTCTTTCTATATAGAAAAGGTGAATTATGCCAATCATTACCAATTTAAAATTGACACTTTTAAAATTGCAATTAGTTTTTTTTCTCTCTCCTTCACACACATACACATGCATGCACTTACTTAATCAATAAACTATAAGGAATTTTTAAGTTCATTATAATTTCATAAGGAAAGAAACATTTTTAGATAATTCACTAAACCACCACTAGTATAGATCATTTATTCTTTACAAGAGGCTACAGATAAACATTCAAGTTTTCAAAATTTATTCAAGTATATCACACAAAATGACTAAATATATAAAAATAATATTTTTAGATTCTATTGGAATATTCAAAATTAACAGATCTTATATGCATAATGCACTATATAAGTATAATCATTTAGGTGATTTGTATAATTGCTTTAGATCTATTACTCAGTGGCTATCCTCGAGCATGTTATCTAGGTAAGTATAGAAATATATCTAACCTCTTGCAATCATAATTTCAAAGCAATGTCACTCTTTATATACAACAAATCACTTGACCAATAAAAAGATATAACTGTTAATGAATAAAAACTTGTTTAAAATATTGAATAAAAATAGTGCTATGTACAACTAATTTATTATGAACTTATGGAACAGTCAAATAAATTGGCTATTTCATAATTAAAGAAACAGAAATTTCAATCAAATTTGTAATAAAACATTCATCCACATAGAAGATAAATACAAGGAAAATGTTCTAGATCACTCGAGTAATTATTTTGAAATGCTATTAAGGCTACTGTTATTCTGTCACAAGCAGTGACAGAATGACAGTAGAAAATATTCAAGAGGAATGCAAACAGAAGTGCATATTAACACTTAAGGAAGAAAAATCTATCAAAAGCTGGAAATGTGAAAAGGCAGCAACAGAGGTTATCAAGATCAGATTTTCACTTTAAGACAAATAGTTGAGAAATCTTTGAATATAACAAGGAACTGTATATTTAAGTTTTGTAGATCTGGAAAAGGCATACAACAAGGTGCTCAGAGAAAAGCTTTTCAAAACACCACAGTCATATGAGTATATGGAACATTATATATAGAGCAATACATAATGTTTATTTAATTGGAAGTCAACAGTAAGAACTGAAGCAAATATAGGATAGATGTTCTGATGTAAAATCAGGGTAAGACAATGGCACATACAATCTCCACTCCTATGCATCTATACAGATTGCATTACGAAAGAAAGTGGTATTAAATCTAATAATAGAATCAGAGATATCCAACTCAGCTCTTTGCTTTATGCAGATGATGTACTCTTAAACAAATCCAGTGCAAGTACATAGGATTCGCTAACTAAATTGTATAACAGCATTAAAATCAGCAATAAAAAGATCAACACTATGAAAATATGCAGGAACACAGAAAATTTCAACTGAATTCTAAATGGAGAACCTATAGAAGAAAGCAAAATATTTCAGCTATTTAGGCACAATTTTTAGTGAAGATGGAAACTGAATAAAATGTGGAAGTAAGCTTGTAGAAAAACGAGCTGGATTCAGAGCAAATAGAGCTTGTCAGAATCAGATTTTCACTTTAAGATGTAAACTAAGAAATAATGGGAACATATCAAGGATCTATATTTCAGATTTGTAAATCTGGAAAAGATAATCACATTTATATGATGTAAATGGGATATTATATCAAGCAATACTTGATATAATATTGCAATTATCTATATTTGATAATTGTAAGTCAGCAGTTAGACTGAAGGAGGCACAGGAATATGGTTTGATGTTAAATCAAGTGTGAAAGAAGGGTGTATATTATTTTCACTGTTATTCATTATCATCATCAATCTGGATCACATTATGAAAGAAAGTGGTATTAAGCCTGATATTGAAATTGGAGATGAGATGTTAATCTTAGCTCTTTACTTTATGTAGATGATGATGATGATGCTATACTTCGAAATAAATCTAGTACAGGTCTGCAAGAGTCCCTGACTAAACTAAATAACTGCTATGATAAATTTGGTATGAAAATCAGAAATAAAAAGACAAAGACAATGAAAACAGGCAGAAACATTGAAAACATCAATTGCAGCCTTAATGGACAACTTATAAAACAAGTAAAACATTTCAGTTATTTAGATACAGTTTTTAGTGAAGATAGCAAATTAAATATGGAAATAGACAACAGAATTAGCAAAACTGATATGGCAGGAAGTCAAATGAATATATAGAATAAAAGAGAAGTTAATCAAAACAATAAACTAGCAGTATACAGGACAAGGTTTAAAACAACTTTAACCCATAAGTTAAAAATGAGAAATAAAGCAGTTGATCCAAGACAAGAGACCACAGATATTAGAGTACCGAGAAAGATTATGGGAATGAACAAATGGCTTCTATGGCAGTATCATATTAAAAAATGAGGATAATAGGAAAGAATTTGACATTGGGAGCATTCAGAAATGTGTTAGCAGAGCTAATCTCATGTTTGTATGGTTACTTAAACAGAATGGGAGAGGAAAGGTTAGCAGAACAAGCATTATTTGCCAGGATGGCAGGAAAAAGATCCAGAGAAAGACCAAGATTTAGGTAGACTGATATAGTAAACAGTGCCTTAGAAGATGGAAATATAAGATTTGATAACATTAGCATTTTGATAGATAACAGAAGGGTCATGGTAAGGAGATATCTCAACAAATTCAGCTGCATGACTTGCCTTAAAATCTAGGAGACCACCATCACGATATCTTCAAAAAGTTTCCATTATTGCACCCACAGAAGAGCCAGTTAGGATTTTAGGATCATCCTTTCTTAACGCATGCTCAATGTAATTCTTTGTGCCTATGAAGATGCCCAGGCAAAATATTGGCATAATAATTTATTAACTAGATAAATTTAATCGGTATTTATTATGTGTAGATGGGTGTTTATTCCACTAAAGATCAACATGAGTGATAAGCATAAGTATCCATACCCGACAAGGGAGGAGTGTTTCATAGCTGATGCCAATTCCAAAAAAAAATCTCTTAGACCTATAACAATTTATATACAGAACAGCTGTCTTCATCAATTTAATCCTGTATGAATGAATATCCAGAACATGGTCTGCCAGTCTTAACTTGATGTACACATGATCATCAATGTAGTATTTTATATTTTCAAGGCATATGTTAACAGATTTATCAGATGTCCAAATTAGGCCAAGTTGTAGACACAAGAAACTTTATACACTCCAGAATGTGCAAGATGTGTGGTTTGAAAGTGGTACGTAGATAAGCATCTGTTAATCCATTAACATTCATTTTGAAATATATAAAAAGATCTGCAATTATATGCATGGCAAGTCAGGACTCTGATTATTTTTTCACATAGGATTAAATGAATAAAGACAACTATTATGCATAGAAGTTACTACAGGTCTGAAAGACTATTTTTGTATCAGTATCAGCTATTAAACACTCCCCTAACTTCAAGTATGGCTGAATTAATTTGCCAAAGATCTGGTAGACAGTCATTCATACACATTTAGCCTGACTTCACTAAATTCAGCTTTATTTTTATGGGACATTAGTTTCTGCTTTGATAGGATATTAGTTTCTATTCAGATGATAATTCTGAAGAGCTGATAAAGGGAAAGCTGTTGCAGTGACCAAACAGATCTGATAATAGGAAAATTACACTTCTTCTATGCAATATCCAGAGGTTATTTGTAATCTTACCAAGGACAAGATTACAGTTAAATATAAGAATACAGTTAAAAAAAAAAAAAATGGACTTACTATGGAAGGACTTCTCATTTTTATAGATGATTAAGTTCCACAAAGTGGTCTTCCACTTTGCTTTTCAGTTATAAGTAGCCAATAATGACATTTGCTTAGATGAATATGATAGTATCTTTTAGGAACAATCATATCATATTGGAAGTCATTCAATTTGAACGTGTTGAAAATGACAAGTTTAAGAACAATCTCTGAAAAGTCTGAAATGTTTTGGAGGACAAAGGAAAAGTCAAGGAAGGAAAGTATTTTTCCAGAGAAGCTACAATATTGTCAACTTCAAATTAATTGGAATGAAACCATCAATGGGAGCACAGTTGATTCTGGAATTAAAACATTAAGCATAGTCAGAAATATTTATATGACTTGCACATGTAGAGAAAATATAGAATTTCATTCAAAAACTCTGATATATATATATCATTCAGTATAACATGGACAATGTCAGGGAGAAAGACTGGTAATTATGTTCAAAAGATGAATCATTGGAGTAAGTCATGTAGCATGTACTTGTGTCTCTGTAGTTTCTGAATAAAATTCTGTATTTTTTTTTACATGTGTAAGCCATATAAGTATCTATAAATATGCCTAGTACATGTGTTCCCTTAAAACAGATGGAAATAAATGAAATGAAAAGCATGCAGACTTATATTTCAAAGGCGAGATTGTTGGAATCCACTTTCATTGAAGGCTGAATTAAACTAGGTTCAGTACAGTGGTGGCTGGTGAAATTTTAAGTGGGGGTACTGCCTATACAAAATAAAATTAAAAAAAAATTTTTTTTTCCTAATCAGTAACCAATTTATTAATAAATAAATCTACAGATTTATTTATTAATAAATTGGTCACTGATTAGGAAAAAAATATTTTTTTTAATTTTATTTTGTATAGGTAGCACCCCATTTAAAATTTCACCAGCCACCACTGTATGTACCAACAACAATGTTAATTTTAAGTCTACTGCTTGGTGACACTGTTTTCAGAGACAAGTATGTCTTTTCTGAATAAGGATATTGGGAAGGCTAACATGCTTACTATTTTTGTTAGTAGAAGATAAGAACTAAACTGCAGAAGGGTGCAAGACAATTCATTCCTCAAGTTCAACTGAAATAATCCAGTAATTAACTCTGTTTTGTTATTTTCTTAGTTCTCGGCCATGCATAAACATTATCAAATTAAGGAGATCAAATCAAAAATTTTATTGATTTAGAATGCAATACAGTTAAAAAAAAAGAAGAAAAAAAAAGAAAAAAAACTGTAGAAGATAAAATTACAACTTACTTGATCTAAGAGTGGTCCTTTGAACTGCAAGTTTTGAGCTAACTCTTGTGACTGCTGATCTGTGATACCTACTGCAATATCTATTGGTTCCTGAAATGAAAGGAAATACTTTTCTTTTTCTTAATAAGAATAATTAAAAAAACTGAACATATTAGTATAGGAAATCTTAATGTAGCTCCTAATATTAGAAAATCAGATGAAACCAGCAAGGCTTTTATGGTAATGGAGCTGCATCTATATTAAAACCTACAGGGCTTTTAAAAATTAAGTTTTACTAATTAAAAATTTATTATATTAGAAGAGGATTAATCTGACATAGCATTCATGACATTCATCTCACTAACTTGTCATGCATATTACAGTTTTTTTTTTTAATTCATTTTTATTTATTTAATTTTTAATTCTTATCACTTTGTCGCCCGGTTACACAACTATAGTTGTGTAACTGGGCGACACTCCAACTGGCATGAAATTCTGTCATGTTGTACTATCATTTTACAGAATACAATTTGGTCAGCTAAATTCCAAATTTCCAGCCCATCCATGTTCATTCAATATCCAGATACCTAACAGGATGCACTACGAGAAGATGAGCATTGGACATTAGCTCAGAAGCCTCAGTCAGTTTCTGCATTCCTTAAAAGGCTACATGGAGGTCTCCTCAAATTTCTACAGCTGTGACCCTTAATCCTTAGGGTTTGGGGGAGCAGACCAAATGACAGTTTTTCTAATAGGCCTTTGTGCCAAACTCAGTCAGAAGCCTTGGGGATATTAAGAGCAATCACACGAGATTTGCCAAACCTTTCCAAGGTGTTTGTCCAGAGATGGGTGATGTAGGTTATTAGATACCCTGTTGATCGACAGTGGGAGAATCTATACTGACGGTCATTTATTACATGAGAAAATTGGGTTAAGAAGGTAAGGATCTGTCACCCCTTCTTAGGAATTGTATATGGGTTAGTTTCCAGGCTACAGGATAGATATTATACAAGAGTGGTCTGAAAAGTTCTTGGCCTCGACCATAGATGGCAACACTATTGGTAAGATTTTTTTTCTAAGTTGGTACATCTGTCATAAGCATCGATGTGAAATTGCAAGTCATTCTATTAAGTAGTTTGTTTTATACAGCTGTCTGAAACAAAAGTGTTGTGAAATGAATAAAATTGATTATCGTGCAGTTATAAAATTCTTTGTAAAAGAAGGTTTAACGCCAAAAGAAATTCATTCGAAGTTCATAAAAGTTTATGGACACTCTTCTCCTTCATTTTCGACAATTAAGAAATGGGCTGCCGAGTTTAAATGTGGATGTACCAGCCATGAAGATGATCCACCTGAAGGACGTACACAAAGTGTAGCAACACCACAAATCATTGATCAAGTGCACGATATATTGGATGACCGGTGAGTCAAATGAAAACCTCTGAACAGTGCTTGGAGCATTTTAACAAGAATAAAACTGATTTTGTGCGTCAATTTATTACTATCAACGAGACTTGGATTCACCATTACACATCAGAATCCAAACAGCGGTCAAAGCAGTGGACAGAAATTGGTTGTTCAGTACCAAAGAAGACAAAGTCGGTTCCATCAGCCTTCTATCTCTTCCCAAAACTAAAACTCTTCCTCGCTAGTCAGCATTTTTCTTCAAATCAAGACGTGATTGCAGCTGCAGAGGGGTATTTTGCAGATCTTACTGAGAACCACTACAGGAGGATAATGGCACTGGAATAAATGTATTAGTCTTAAGGGAGATTATGTTGAAAAATAAAAATAATTTTAAAATTTTAATTCGTTTTTTTCATTGTTAGGCGAAGAACTTTCAGACCACCCTCGTAGATAAGGAAAGGAATAATAAAGTGTAAATAGGTGGCATAAAGTGTGGAAGTCAGCTCTGGGCACACACCATTAGAAAAACTGGAGGAATGCCATCAGGGCCAGGAGATTTTTTTCTATCCAGTTTGAGCAAATTTTTTCTGATCTCTTTCTGGTGAAAAATCAAATGCAGCATTGAGTGTTGATGTTTGGAATGGTTAGGGGACATTTACCATGATCAACTATGCAACAGTTGGAGAAGTAGGAAGCCAGGAGGTTGGGTTTTTCTGTGGGTGATGATGCAATAGTACCATCTGGGTGTAATAATGGTGGAAGTAATGTTGGGCATTAGGTATGGCCAATTAGCTTTGGCTAGAGCCCAAAACGCATGGCTGCTGTTTGGACAAGATGCAAGTTTCCTGCTTTTAGCTCTCTCAAAATCAGGTTTCAATGTGGTGATAATTTTTTTTTTTTTTTTTGCAGCCATTCCAGGCTTTGGTGTGGGATATATAGGAAGGAGTTTTGGATGCAAGCCAGTTGTGGTATGACTGACTCTTCCTTTGTACAGCTTGGGTACACCTGTGGGTGAACCAAGTCTTAGATAGGGGATGAGAATTTAGGGTGGAGCAAGGAATAAATGTTTCCATGCTGATGGGTATTATTTTGGTGATTCTTTCTGGACATAGGTTTGGTTTTGGTGACTGGAAACAGTAATCTGACTAAGGAAATGAGGAGTAGAAGTTGTGAAGATCGTCCCACTTGGCTTTTTGGTAATGCCATACAATGCATAGATGTGTTTGTGTTGCTTCATGGGGAAAGAGATGTGCACTGCATTATGGTCTGAGCTGCCCACAGGGCAGATAACATTCACAGTATACTCGGATGGGTCACTGGTGAGGAAGAGGTCCAAAGTGTTTGGGGGAGTGGTTGGGATTGTTTGGTATTCTGGTGGACATGTGGACAATTTGTGTGAGCTCATCTGTAATTACAAAAGTCTTGGCCTCTTTACTTGTGCAGTCCCCGAAAAGGATGACTTCACTGTTTGGAGAGTTGGAGTGGAGAAAATCAACATTAAAGGAAAGGTGATTGAAGAGTTCAGAGTGGTTGTTGGCATTATGAGAGCAGTAGAGACAGCACATGAATTTGGTAGAATGGGGCAGGATAATTTTTAGCCAAAGGAGGTTAAAACTGGGAGATTCCAGGTTGGATACTCTCTCTCTCTCCAGCATGGTATATCAGAGCAAATATATGCACAGACACATTTGAGGCATGGGAAAACAGAGATGAGTAGTGTTTAAGGAGGTTGAGATTTAAGTTTCTGTCAAGAAGAATATGCGAGGTTTTGCAGAGTGAAGGTAGAAGTGAACACCATTAAGGTTAGAACTGAGGCTGCTTATATTTGTAAAATGGATTTGGAAGGTTCAACGAAGTTCAATTTTGGCCACTTGAATTCCACACTGTGCATAGGTCAGATTTGGCCAGGCTCATACATATGATGCAGGGCTGGTGCCTTCTGACTTGCTGTTCATGGCTGATCAGCTTGTTGGGATATTGCAGGTCACTTTTATTATGCACAGGAAATTTGTTCCGTCTCTCTGTGTGATCATGGACCCGAATGATGACACCTGAAGATGTTCTTGGGATTAAAATAGCACTGTTCAGCAAGCCTGCAAATGTCACCATTTAGCGTTGTGTCGGTTTTTGAATGGAAGTTTAGGATAATAGCATTGCACTTCTTATTTTCTGCCTTGATCGTGTCTTGAACTGATGAAGCAATGAGATCGTGAAACTTGCTGGCATTGTCTGCGATAGGCATGTCATCTTCGATATGATAATCAGGGATTGCTTTGAGCTTTTTTTTTTATTGTGTCAATTTTCCAGGAAAAGGTTTCATCAAGTATGATAAGATGCTGTTCCAGGCTATCCTTGCACTTGCTGATGTTTAGGACTTATTTAATGGTGGGAAGGCACAGGGAAAACAGAAAAATGGCTGGCTGAGGTTACTTAGGAGCTTCAGTGCTGGTTCTTTGATTTTGGCACAATTAGCAAGAGCCCACTGGCAACAAAAATTGCAATGTAAACTCTTTTTCTTTTCTGTAATGTCTAATTTGCAGCATCAGCATTTTAAATCGTCAAGAGTTCTATCTGTGGCAGTAAGACTGATAATGCTTTGTTGTCGCCGCCGCCATCTTTGCTTCATGCTGCAGGCATGGCTACACATTGGCTGCTAACACTTGTTGCGATTAATATTAAAATAAGGGAAAACTTTCTTCTTGAAATGCTTAGACTACTTACAGTTGGTTTAGCTACCTTTAGTCCCTTGATAACTCTTGCTGTATTTGCTTCTGGAGCAAAGGATAAAGCGAAATCACTTTTGAAAAGTTATAACAGAGCACAATTTCTAAGTTACACAATCTGAGATCAAGTTTGCATTATTATTAATTAATTTGATATACCTGAGTATTTTTGAAGGTAGGAATGGTATAATAATTAATACAAAACATGAAGACTAAACTGATATAGTAAGAGAATTTTAACTCATAGGGTGGAATACAGAGGACATATTTCCATTGGACATATTAGATTATCATGGAGAGAGAGAGCATTTTTTCAGTCATACTATGTTTTAGTATAAGTGAAACAGTGCTGCTCATAATAAGTAATTTATATCTTCATTTTCATAAAAATTTACTGATCATTTCAAATGAAAAAAGCAGTTTATGTACAAATTATAAAAATGCAGGTTTAATTTTCTCTACATAAACTAAACTATAAACTCAAGTAAGATAAAATAAATTAAAAACGGTAGTAAATATATCTCATCTAATGACATCTCAGATAGTTGCAAAAAAAAAAAAAAAATTGAAATGTCCAACTTTTTTTTTAACTATACAATCTCTGAAATTTGGAAAATATAGTCAACTCTCACTATAGCAAACTCACAAGAGACCACAGGAATAGTTTATTCTGATAGATAGCTTACTTTTGTGAATTTTTTTTAGCATAAAACATTGCACATATAGGAGTTTGGCAGGACTTTTGAGTGGTTAATTATATTGTATTTGCTGCAGTGAGAGTCAAATGTAATTGTTTCTTAAATTGCTTAAACTAAAAATTCAGCATAATCAGACTAAAATGAAGTGAAGACAAACCTATCTCTGTAGATGCCTCTACATGTTACACATGCAACTGCTGTGACCAACCACTACTAACTATAGCTGTTTGTTATTTGCTTAAGGTTATCTAAGAAACTCAGTAGCATAGAAAGGCTCAAGCTAAGTATGAATGGAGGACGTTAAGGAATGCCTTCATCCAGCAGAGGACAAAAAAGGCTGCTGATGATGATGATGAAGAAATTCATCCCAAGTGGACTAAAACTGTATCATTCTCCTCAGATACTTATACAGGTCAACATCATTTAACTGTTTTAGATAAAATTTGGAATATAGTTTTTTTTTTATACTGCAGACCCTGGACAATTCCTGCATAACTAGACCAAAATGGAGTGTGTGATGATCAAGGAGAGAAAGACAGATAAAAGAGGGAAGGGAAGAGAAGAGAAGAAAAGAAAAATGTCACAGATATCATTACAGATTACACTGATCAACTTCTGATCATTTATTTCTGGACTGTTCTACCTAATGTATTTATCTATCTATCTATATATATATTATATATATATATATATTTTTTTAAATATATTTTACAAGTAAAAAGTGAGCCAAGTATTGAGATAACAGAAGGTTAGCTTCAATTTACAAGCAGGTAATTGAATGCCATTATTGTTTTAATTATAGTGAATGTGAATTCTCATCCAAAATTCAAGCACTAGCATAATAGTCATTATAGCAAAATCAATAGAAATGGCTTGTTCTAGTGGTAGTATGCTATAATGAATTTCTTTTAGCATAGCAATGTACCCATAGAGTTTTAGTCAGGGAGTGAAAGAGCTTGTTATAACAGTGTGTGCTGTGGTGAGAGTCCAACAGTAACACCGTTTGGCAACTCCTATAGATAGAGATTACCTTGCTAATGCTTCTGCCTGGTATCTCCACTTGGGCCTGGCTCCCACTGAAGAGACCTCAATAAAGGTCGAAACTAATCTGGGTAGTGGCCCTTCCCTTAATGCATAACATTATACATATCTGCAAGGAGATGTGTTTTGTATTATGGGAGATACTGAGATAGGAGTGATGTTTTCTTGCTCCACCTTTGCAACGAGTTGCTCGGTGTTGTACCACCTTACCTTAGTCCTGAAGATACTTTCAGGCGCAAACTTTGTTTGCTCACACTTGGATAAAGGATTAAACTAAATTTATTATATAATGTGGCAGGCTTCCTGATGTTCTTGACATAACAATACTACAAAATATTGTACATCAATATCAAATAAGTGCAATGGATGATCTCAGCTCTGAACACAGCCAGTTTTACTCCAACTGAGCTCACAACATGAAAATATCCATTAGGTTCCCAACTGTCAACTGGGCAAAACTAACAACCACTCTACACAAATCTGTTGACCCAGTTCTAACCACTAACTCAAAGTAAAAAATGAACAACTTAATTTTGAGGTTGGAAAAGCAGATAACAACTATATCAACAGCTGCCATTGCCATGCACAAACTCCAACCAACTTCCAGATGAGATTAAAAACCTGATCCATGAAAAGAAGCACCAATACCATAGAATGTTGACCTATGAACAAAGTTTGATATGCACTTAAAAAATATCGAAATCAACAGCAGGAGACAAAACTTCAGTCCCTTAAACACAGAGGACCAGATGCTATGGAAAATGACGAAAGCCCTAAACAAACTGTAAATGTTTTCCCACCCAACCATAGTGAATATGGTGTGGTTTACTGTGATGCAGACAAAGTTGAAGCTTCTACCAACAGCCTAGAGAAGAAGGCTACAAAGCAGATCTACACTTTATAAATAAAGTGTATGTTGTATGCTAAAATGCACAAAAGTATGTAAACCTCATTCAACCAACATCTCCTGCTAAGGTACACAGAATCATTACCAAACTTAAGAATAAGAAAGCACCAGGCCCAGATGGGATTTCTAACAAAATCAAATGCTTTTCACATAAACAATAATGCACACAGATGCTATTAATGCAATATTAAGATATCACTACTTCCCAGCACAATGGAAAGTAACTGATGTAATCTTAATCTCAAAACCAGGAAAAGTAGCACAATTCCCCAAAAACCATTGCCCAATTAGCCTGCTTTCCTCAGCCCAGGACCAGAAGGTTATACTAACAAGACTATAGGAAGACATTAAAGAATTAAATCTCATCCTTGATGATCAATTTGGATTCTAGGGGAACAACTCCACCAAACAAGTTCTCAGAACTGTGGAAAACATCTGTGCTGGCAGGGCAATCTTCCATCCCATGCACATTTTCCACCACAACAGCCCCTACGTGCAGATGATACTGTAACAATGGTATAATCCTTCCAATCTATATTAGCAACTGAAAAACTGCAAAATGTAATCTCAGAACTACACATACTTGCCACTGAATTAGAAACCTTTATGCAGATGCATGTAAACATCACTTATACACCATGTATGCAAAATACTTGGTTGTTAGAACACATCACCATGTGTTCTAAGCAACTGTTTAAGAATGCTGCTAGTTGGCAATCATTAATAGTGTTGATCACAATAGAAAAAACAAAGGATCTTTTGGAGTTCAATAAACGTCTTATTATGGGTGCCCTTGTGGCTGGAGCAATGATTTTGAAAACAGCAGAGCTGACTGGTTTCTCATAAGCTGAGATATCCCAGGTGTTTAATAAGTAGTAAAATAGCCGACATTGCTTGTATAAGAGGCGTAACTGGGTCCTAAGATGGTCTGTTGGGAACAAGATCCCATTCATCTGAGAAGGCTTGTATGGAGACAACACTTCTTTGTGCAGCAATTAACTGGGAGGGAGGGGAGGCAACAGGAAAAGTAGCACAATTCCTTCAATTAAATTGTGAGGATCAGTATTGGCAGCCACATGCCTATACAGAAACCAAAAAATACAAAAAGTTTCTAATGTAGTGGCCAGTATGTGTAGAACAATGGTTCAATAAATGGCAAATGATGTCAACATAGCCAAGAACACTGCAGTATTATTCATAAGATGAGTATCCATGAAAGGTGAGGTGTTATGTTTGGCATCCTCATTCCATGGCAACCAGTAGCAAAATAGTTAGGGATACAACTAGATAAAGGGCTTTGCTTCACAAATCATACATGTGCAGCCCTTCTCCGGTACTACCTAGGTTTTTATCTCCCACTACTTCAAATAAAAGATTTACAATGAATACAAAGATTTACACTGTCTATAAATTGCCAAGATTTGCGAGTCTCATCCTCATTGGTGGGAAGCAGTAGCATGCTGTCTCCCTGTCCCATTTTTCCTTAAATATCTCTCTCTCTCAGATCTCCTCATGTCTGAGAACTCGTGACCTTCCTGATGATGTTTCACCATTTCTTTCTCCCCTGTGCTTCTCTTATTGCCTTGTTCTAGTTTGATTCTTGATTCTTGAAATGGGTGGACAAATTATCCACCCATTTTCCTTCATCTAAAGATAAACGCTCAACCTTATCTCTACCTAGTGTGTGTGTATCAAGTTCCTTGTAATTGTAATCTTTCCTACTTTGAACAAACTGGACGTAGAAAAAAGAATTCAAAAGCATCAGTCATCAATTCAACACAACAAACCTGAGAAATCTGGATTAGCTCAGCATGGATTAAAAACAAGCCACAACATCCTTTGGTCCAAGACTCTCCTCCTACACAGATGTCGCTACAAATTTGAATGTTTATTTAAAGAAAGTGTGGAGGCCTTACTTCAACATCCTAACTTGAATCATAATGACTGTATATCTATATCAAAAATTTGGGAAAGTTTAATCAGGATAACACATTAATTTTTTTTTTTTTGTAAATTTCCTATATTAGTCTAATGTTATTTAAGATTATTATACGAATTTCTGAATTAATATCTTTAATTATGACTTTAAAAATGTTTACTCTTCTAATACTTAGCGATATGACATCACGCGGCTTGTTCTTGTTCGATAGAACAAGTTTTAAAAAACAAAGTGGAACAAACAATTGATCATTCACACAACGGCTTGTTGTGTGAATGATCAACTGTTTGTATTCCACTTTATTTTTTAAAACTATTCCTATGTAGCCACTGAAGATGGTCTATATTTGCCAAATATAGACCATCTTCAATTTAATTTGCCAAATATTTCAGACCGAAATATCATCATCATCATCATCAAATTCCTGCCATGTACCCTCAAGGGGTGTACAGGATATGACAGTACTACATGAAAAAATTACATCATTACTAACTTCCTATCTACAATTTTCCTCCAAATCAGTCTGTTACTTGTCAAGACTCCAACATTATCAGATCTTATATTTCTATCGTCTAAGGCACTTTGTACCGTATCAATCCACCTATATCTTGGTCTTCCTCTGGGTCATTTTCCTGCCAACCTGGCAGAGAACACTTGTTTTAGACCGAAATATTTGGCAAATTAAACATTATTCTTGTGCAAACGTGTATATATTTCTAATCATTATGTCACAAGTATCATTAAAAAATCAAATGGGAAAGTTTGTAAGTATATCCACATGGGTAGGTTTTTTTGCAAACTAAGAAAGAAAGAGTGCCATTGGGATGTGCTATCAGTGTCCAGAGAGGAGAGACTACTGTTTTCTTTTCCTAAATTGAACTGGATTCTGGGACACTAACTGTTCAAGTGGAGAAGGAAAAGAGAAGGAAAAAAGTTTTTAATGTGTCTAAGCCAAGAGGCCAAATGGAAAAAAATCCTCGATGTATCTTAGCTATGCAACATGAAATGGGAGAGGCATTGCACACAAAGAAGAAGAACTTGATAAACAACTAAACCAAGCTAACATAAAGATATGTATAGTAACAGAAACAAAGAAAAAACAAAAAGGTACAAAAGAAACAAACAACTATATACAAATCTACAGTGGGGTAAAAAAAGAAGAAAGAGCAAAAGCAGGTATCATGATTATGGTACATAAATCCCTAAAGAACAATATTGCATAATTAGACTCAAGACATTAAGAGGCCACATAACAATAATTGGTGCATATGCACCAGAAGAGGGAAAAGAAGAAAATAGTAATATATTTTATAAAGAATTACAGAATGCCATAGATAAAACAAACAAAACTGACTATTTACTGCTAGCAGGAGATTTAAATGCCAGAATAGGAAACAAAAAATACAAAACAAACATAGGTAAATTTGGCGAAGATACGTGTAATCAAAATGGTCACAGATTGTGCGATTTTGTCATTTAAAATAATATGAGAATAATGAATTCAATGTTTAAACACAAGGAAATACATAAATATACTTGGTCAGACAGAGGATACAAATCAGTAATTGACTACGTTATCACAAATTTTAAATTAGCGGAGTTAATTTTAGACATAAGAGCATATCGAGGCTTTGAATTAAACTCTGATCATTATATGGTATCAGCAAAAATTCATTTTAAACCAAAGTGGCTAAAAACACATAGAATTGAAAATTCTTACCAGCCAAGCAACAAAATTTCTTCATTACAGGATCCTCAAGTTAGACAACAATATCAAAAATGCACAAACTTAAAAACAGAAACCACACGTGAATCAAGTGACATAGAAGATCAATGGGAAAATTTGAAACAAATTCTTACAAAAGCAGCAACAGAAACCTTAGGAATAAAGCACAAATGGATTAGAAAAATAGGACGATGAGACTGGAACAAAGAAATAGAAAATATAATAAAAACCATAAAGGACAGTTACCAGAAATGGCTAAATTCCAAAACAATAGAAGCAGAAATAGAGTATAAAAGAAATAGTGCAATTGCGAAACGAGAAGTAAGGAAAAAACATAGAGAAAGATGGAACAATTTTGTAACAGAACTAGAAAAGGATTTATTTAAGCCACAACCCAAAACCTATAAAGTAATAAAATACATGAATAAAGAAATAAAAGAAAAGATAAAAATACAAACAATAGATTTAGAAAAATGGATGACCTATTTGCAAAATCTCTGGACAGATGAGAACAATGAAATAAAATTTTATAAGACAAAGAATGACCTAACATAAAATATCACAATGTTAGAACTGAAAATATAATAAAGAAGATGAAAAATAGGAAAACACCAGGATAAGACAATATAAATATAGAACTATACAAAAATGCAGGTGAAAAATTTAATGAAAGACTTATGAAATTTTTTAATATGGTTTGGATGTCTGTAAAAACTCCTAACTCTTGGAAAAAAAGCACTGGTTATCCCAATCTATAAAAAAGGAAATAAAGACAATTGCAATAATTATAGGGGAATTAGCCTGCTTAATACAGGATATAAAATATATGCAGGAATATTAAAAGAGAAACTAAGCAGCATTGTAGAAGACAAATTACTAGAAGAACAAAATGGTTTCCAAAAAGGCCGATCCTGCATAGATCCAATTTTTACTTTAAAATTATTAATAGAAAAGAGAAGAGAATTTCAAAAAGAAACACATGTGGCCTTTACTGATTATGAAAAAGCCTTTGACAAAATTAGTAGACAAAACTTGTTTAAAATATTAACCGATTTAAACATACCAAATCAAACTTTTACAATCTATTCAAGAAATATATACAGGAAATAAAATAACAGTTAAATTAGAACACATCTCAGAATAGAAAGATGTATCAAGAGGAGTACGACAAGGATGTACCCTCTCACCTCTGCTTTACATTAACAATCTGGAAAAGCATAACCCATTTCGTATACAAATGACCCTGCAAATGAAGATAGATACACTACTATTTGCAGATGATCAAATAGTATTAGCTACATCAGAAGATGACTGACTTACAAAGATCATTAAAATCATTAAATGATATCTCAAAGCAATATAATATGACAATATCTAAAAAAAACACAAAAATAATGGCATTCAAAGGAGAAAACCCAATAAGAAGTAAAATAGTGATAGATAATAAAATACTAGAACAAGTAAACACTTTCAGATACTTGGGATGTGATCTATCATACGAAAAAGATATAGACACTAAAATATCACTCTTTGTCAAAGTAAATGGCATAATAAATAATATATTCAAGCCATCCCTAGTACAAAAACAAACTAGAATCAGACTATATAATGTCTTCCCAAAACCAACTCTACTATATGGAAGTGAAACATGGACCATGAAAAGAAAAGATGAAAAACAAATTCAAACAGCAGAAATGAAGTTCCTCAGAAAAACAGCTGGATATACCAAGTGAGACCACAAAACAAATGAAGAAATCTTACAATCCCTGAAAATAAAATCAATTAATTACTACATAAGACAGTATAAACAAAAATGGCTAGAACATTTAAATCGAATGGACAACAGCAGACTTCCAAAAATATTATACAGATACAAAATAAGTGGAAAAAGAAGAATCGGAAGACCAAGAAAGAGATAGCATGAGACCGGAAGAGGCCACTTGGCCCAAATTACATGTTAGGAAGAAGAAGAAGAGAAGTACCTTAACTATACAGAAGGTTTGATAATGGCTATGTATCAAGAGCATGTTTTTGAAAATACTCCATACAGAAATTGGCTACAGGATAAAAGAGGGAAGAGCCCATGGCTTTACCCTCTATCTGTTTATATATGGTGTCAGGCCAAGTAAAGTAAATGGTATGGATGGCAAAACTGAACAGATTAATGTGGTGGGAAGGGGGTATATAAAGTTTCAGTGTCAGACAAAGGAAATACTAGTTAACCTCTTTGTTTACTAGTATCTCACTATTATTAACAACAGCACCCATGGCTTTACCCTCCATCTGTTTATATATGGTGTCAGGCCAAGTAAAGTAAATGGTATGGATGGCAAAACTGAACAGATTAATGTGGTGGGAAGGGGGTATATAAAGTTTCAGTGTCAGACAAAGGCGATACTAGTTAACCTCTTTGTTTACTAGTATCTCACTATTATTAACATGTGACCTCTATGGAGTCAGAGACTATCATGGGAAGTACACACTATTGCACACAATGCTCATCCAACTGTGCCTTAAACGGTTGGATTCAATGTGTGAAGAATTCTCACACATGTGGAAAGACTTATGTGTTCACAGTATGTGTTATTTATTTTCAAGGTACTGATGACAACACAGAATAATAAGAAAATAATATTTATTTTCTATGAATATCTATAAATAATACTTATTTGCTGATACTTTGCTGGCATTATATCCAGCATCTTCAGAGGACAAAAACAGTTTGTCACTGTATACGAAATAACAACAATTTTGTATAACAGTGGACTAGTTTAAAAAATTGTAACCGACAACACAAGGAACTAAAGTCCTAATTAGGTGCCATCTTTGTTGGAAAAAGAGAGAGAGAACAAATATTAATTAGATCTTAAAATGACTGTCTCCCAGATTTTTGGCAAATTTATACAGCCATGCTTGTTGAGGTTTGGAGTATGTTTTAAAGCTTCTGTTGATTCCAAAAACAATCTCTGTGACCTATAATGATTTCTATGTATCACTTTTGTTTTCTTCCAATTGATTCTGTGTGAAGTAGTATCCAAGGCATGGTCTGCCAGACCTGACTAACCATGATGATAGTAGTGCCAGATGTATTTTTTATGTTCACTAAGGCAGATGTCAACAGTTCTTCCTGTCTGTCCATAGTAAGCCTGGTTACAAGAACAGGACACTTCATAAACTCCTGGATGTGATAAAAAAGAAAGAATTTGTCCTTAGGTGAATGAATGAAAGTTGCCAATTTGACATTAGGTTTAAATACGGTGCATAGCTGATATTTACTGCGCACTCTACACCTCTGTCCAAAAAGAAACTGAACTTTTTCGAAAACAGAAGAAACTAGTGCCGCCACCTGTTGTATCTTTTTGTTGTCAAAAGTGGCAACCTTCATTAGTGTTGTGTCAACTGTTTATGACATTTGTTTCATTAGAAGCCGAGTTATAATGCCAAGAGTGACAGTGTGTTTTGACGAATGGTCGGAAAATGAGTTTCAAACAGAGAGAGAGATGCGATTGACTTTTGTTTTAAACTTAGTAAATGTTTTACTGAAATGCATCAAATGCTTCAAAAAGCACATGGTGATGAATGCTTATCCCGTGCTCAAGTTTACGAGTGGTTTAAGCAATTTCAAAGTGGTCATGAGACGCTTGAGGACGACGAAAAGCCGGGCCATCCAAAAACTAGACTGAGCGAAATTAACATCCAAAACGTGCACGATTTCATCAAAGAAAACCCGAAATCGTCCATGAGATTGATTGAAGATAAATTGAGGATTCCAAAATCAATTGTGCACAATATTTTGAACTAGAGTTTGTGCCTTTGTAAATTGAATTCGTGATTTGTTCCCCACAAATTGACCGACGACCAAAAAATGTATCGAATTGAACACTGCAAGGACCTCATTAAAACTGCTTGTAAAGACTCAATCTTCCTTGAAATGATCGTATGATCGTTACTGGTAACGAAACGTGGTGCTTTGAGTATGAGACTGAAACAAAGTGCCAGAGTGCTGAGTGGAGACCACCAGAAGAGGGGCATCCGAAAAAAAGTCGCTTGAAGAAGTCAAAGGTAAAGACAATGCTGATTTGTTTCTATGATTCCAAGGGCATTATCCATAAAGAATTCGTTTCGCCTGGCCAAACGGTCAATGGCGAATAAGGCATGAATATCGTGACGAGTGACCGTTCGTCAAAACACATTGTCACTCTTGGCACTATAACTCAGCTTCTAATGAAACAAATATCATAAACAGTTGACACAACACTAATGAAGGCTGCTGCTTTCGACAACAAAAAGATACAACAGGTAGCGCCACAATTTTCTTATATTTTCGAAAAGTTCAGTTTCTTTTTGGACAGAGGGTGTAGATATCTTTGTAGATGTATGTTGAATGTATGGGGTGGTAACAGTTTTGCTGTCGTCTTGTGTGGTAGGCAATGGAGGGGATTTCTGGGAAGCATTTAGTAGCAGTCTGGGGAGAAAGGTGGGAGCCCAACTGCTGTTCCATCTAGTTATTTGTATATCTTCACTTTCTTTTATCTTACATGGAAAATATACAACTTGAGCTATCCCTTTCTTCCCCTTTAGCCAATTTCTACATAGAACACTTGGAAAAGTTAGATATGAATATATATCTAACTAGCCAAACCACTGTCAAACCAGTGGTTTGGCTACGCTATGTTGATGATGCGTTTGCTATTTGGCCACATGGTCCAGACACACTGGATACATTTTTAGTGTATTTAAATAGTCAACACTTAAAATCCACTTCATAATGGAACAGGAAGCTAATAACATGTGTGAACACTAATCACTAATGATTCACTAATCACATGGATTCCAGATAGCTCCTTTCTCTGTTTATAGAAAACCCACACATGCAGGAAGATATTTACACAAACAGTCACCATCACCAGCTCAACAGTATGGTATCCTAAAAACACTAACTCACAGAGCTAGAGCTATTTGTTCCAATGACAATGCTCTTACTGCTGAACTCACTTGTGTTACACCTTCTTAGCAAATGGCTATAATCTCCACAGGATAGAAAAAATACTAAATGCTCCCCCAGAAATCCCCCTCCATTGCCTACCACAGAAGACCGCAGCAAAACTGTTTAAATATCAGCTACACACTATATTTAAACCTTATGTCAAATTGGCAATTCTCATCCATTCACCTAAGGACAAACTCTCTTCTTTATCACATACAGGAGTTTATGAAGTGCTCTGTTCTTGTGATCAGACTTACTATGGGCAGACAGGGAGAAATGTTGACATCTGCCTTAGTGAACATAAAAAATACATCCAGCACTATCATTATGGCAATTCGGGTCTTGGATACCACTTCATACAGGATCAATTGGAAAAAAACAAAAAAGTGATACACAGAAGTCATTATAGGTTACAGAGATTGTTTTTGGAATCAACAGAAACTTTAAAACATACTCCAAACCTCAATAAGTATGGGTGTATAAATTTACCAAAAATCTGGGAGACAGTCATTTTAAGATCTAATTAATATTTGATTTCTCTCTTTTTTCCAATGTGCCTAATTAGGACTTTAGTTCCTTGTGTTGTCCATTTACAATTTTTTAAACTAGTCCCACTGTTATACCAAATTGTTGTTGTTTTGTGTAGTGCGACAAACTGTTTTTGTCCTGTGAAGATGCTGGATATAATACCAAAAAATAAATATTATTTTCTTATCATTCTGTATTATCATCAATACTGTGTTGATGATAACAGTAGTGTTACCTTGTTTGTGCTTCAGACAAAAGAAGCCCCAGAGAGGAATCACAGGCAACATGAAGCTAATAAGGCATCCAAAGGTTTCCAAGCCTCCTGGACTACTCACAATTATGATGAATACAAAACATAAAAAGTTCCATGTCGGCTCAATCGTTGCCCGGAATAACAAGGATTGCGTTGCTTGTTTAGATGGAGGGCAAACTTCGAAAAATATGTTACAGTCCCCTAATCAACACTACCTTAAGATATGTTCCCTAAACACAGAAGGGCTATCCAAATCCAAAGCCATCAGCAAAATAGCAAAGATAATGCAATTGACGTCTTGGCTCTCCAGGAAACCCCATGTGCCTGACACAGCCCTCAATAGATTAAAGATCCCAGGACTAATTCTCATGTCTTATAACTGCCATCTCAAGCATGACCTAGCAACCTACATCTGGCCTGGTCTCAAGGATATAACCCAAAGTGTTCCTGATACAGAATACTCCATAGGTATTAAAGTTCAAAATACCACCATCCACAATGTCTACAAACCCCCATCGCAATCTCAGCCCGATCAGATCAGATGGGGATATACCTCTAACAACCGGGATGGAAATACTCTAGTTAACTGGATGAATACATATAACCTGTATTTGAATTATGATGCCAAGCAGGATGGCACTCTTCACTCAGCCAGATGGAACAGAACCTACACCCCAGATCTGTGCATAGTCACTAAAGACTCCGAAGACCACCCTCTTCCATCAACAAGAACCATCCTCAACAGATTCCCTAATAGTCAACATCCGTCCTACATTACTAGAGATAAGAACATCAATCCCAGTCATCAGCGGAACACAAATCGCTAGATGGAATCTCCGCAGGTCCAACTGGACTGCATTTCAAAAACAAATCGATCAAACCATTAGAGCAATTCCACCTACTCCTAATTGCTATCCTAGATTTGTTAAACTACTCAAATCTACAGCAAAAGCCTCTATCCCTAGAGGCTACAGAAAACAATATATTCCATGTTGGAGTAGAGAAAGTGAGGCGCTCCTAGCCAAATATGAGGAAACTGAAGATCCAACTGTTGCTAAGGAGCTCATATCAACCCTGGATAAAAGCAGAAAGGAAAGATGGATCTCAACCATCAACGAACTTGATTTCGTCACATCTAGTCGGAGAAGCTGGTCACTTCTGAGAATAGGTGGAGCAGAGCCAACGACACACAAAACAACAGAGATAACTCCTGATCAAATAGCTAACCATTTATTGAAAACCTCCAAGATTCATCCCAGCTCTACCAGGAAAATTGCTGTACAATCTTCCATCAGACAAATCCTGAAGACGGAACCCGAGCTTCCTGAACTCGTATGCCCAGTATCTCGGGAAGAGGTACAAATAGCCTTAAAACTCACCAAGAATGGCAAAGCTGCAGGGGTGGATGGTGTCCTCCCTGAGTTCCTAAAACACCTTGGTCAACATGGCTGGCCGCCTTTTTTCTCAGAAATTATCATGACTGGGAAACTGCCAAAGCTGTGGCAGAAAGCCAAAATAATTGCTGTGCCAAAGCCAGGGAAAGATCCAAATGATGTGAAAAACCTACGACCTATCTCCTTGCTTTGCACCACCTTTAAGCTCTTTGAAAGAATTCTCCTTAAAAGAATTTCACCACTCATCGAAAGAACTCTCCTGACTGAACAAGCTGGCTTCAGACCAGGAAGAAGTTGCTGTGACCAGGTCCTGAGATCTCAAATTGAAGCAGGCTTCCAGAAGAAACTTAAATCTGGAGCCACTTTTATTGACCTAACATCAGCTTATGATAATGTCTGGATCAGGGGCCTCCTCCAAAAACTAGGGGATATTGTAAAGTGCAAAAAAAACATTACAACTTTTTGAATCTATTCTCTCAAACAGAAAGATCCGGGTCCATATTTGACCAAAAAAGAGCAGGCCCAGATTCCTTCACAACGGTCTTCCTTAGGGCTCTGCATTATCCCCTTTACTTTTTAACATGTATGTGTATGATCTACCTCATACCAGATCAAGCAAGTATATGTACACCGATGACCTAGCAATCTTACATCAATCCACCTCCTTTGCCAACCTAGAATCAACTTTGAATACAGACCTGAACACCCTGGAAGAGTACTTCAAGCAGTGGTACTTGAAGCCAAATCCAACAAAAACAGTGTCCTCAGTATTTCACCTGTACAATGCAGAGGCAAATCGAAAACTCAACCTTTCTTTCTGTGGAAAATGGTGGAACACGAGCCTCACCCAAAATACTTTGGAGTGAGCCTGGACAGAAGCCTAACCTATAAAAGGCACATCTTCAATCTCTCCAATAAAATTAAAACCAGAAACAATATATCATTTCAAGGCTTGCTGGAACAACCTGGGGTTGTGGTGCAGAAGTCCTAAGGTCATCTGCACTAGCCCTCGCATTCTCTGTAGCAGAATATTGTGCCCCTGTCTAGGAAAGAAGTGCATACACTAACATTATAGACACCCAGCTAAACTCTACCATGCACACGATTAGTGGGACAGTGAGAAACACCCCTCTCTCCTGGCTGCCTGTACTATCTAATATTGCTCCACCAAACATACGGAGAAGACAAGCCTCGATTAAGGAATTTAATAAAGCAATGAGCAATTCACTCCTGCCCCTGCACCAGACTCTCATAAATCCACCTAGTCTTCACCTCAAATCTAGAAAGCCTCTCTGGTCCATGGACGAACTCTCTTCAGCTGCGCTGCCATCAGTATCTGACATATGGAGAGAACACTGGTCTAACAATCTCCCAACAAACGGCTTCCCGGTAAAACATTCCTGTGCTCCGCAGCCTAGTTTTGCTCTTCCTAGGAAGATTTGGTCATCAATAAACAGGATCAAAACTAATCTGGGCAGAGATGTGGCTACCTTCTACATAAATGGGGGGCTGTTAGATCACCCTTGTTGTGATTGTTCGCCCGTGGCTCAGACGATTACTCATATTGTGTATGAGTGTCCAAGGCACCAATTTCATGGTGGTGGCTTATAGGACATCCACAAGGTGATGGATGAAGCCTTGGATTGGCTTTCCAGACTGGACCTTAACCTGTAGTTGGTATGGTCGTAGTGGTGGTGGTTATGGAGGAAACAGAAGATCACGGTCCCGTCTCACCACGAAGACGTTATTCTCGTGGTCACTCTCATAGCCCTTGTCATAGTATCAGCAGAATGCCTCCTCATGTTAGAAGATGATAATGCAATGTGAAATGGGCCTCCTCTAATGGATCAAGTTTCTTGCACAAGACATAGCTGCTCTCTAATTAAACCTCGAATACAGCTACATTTATGTCGTGAAGTGTTGTGAGAACATGCAGCCTTGTTATACTTGGTGCAGCAGGACGATAATTGCCCCTGGCTTGATTCTGACAAGTTATTTTTGCTTTATTTTAATCAAAAAAGAAAGACTTAGAAAACAGGTTGTGCTTTTTATGTAATGAACTTTTATATGTTAAGATTTTTATCATTTGTTTCTGGAAATTGCGATTGTACTTTTCACTTGCCAGTTTCATGTAGTAATAAGCATAAATAAATAAATAAATACCGTGAAAATAAATAATGATTCAATGTGTCTACATTCACAACACACTCAGGCAATGCATTCCACCCACCAACCATTCTCCATGCAAAGAAATGCTCCTTACTCCTCTAGTCACACTCTCCTTATACAGTTTCTAATGGTGGCCTCTTATTCCCCCCACTCTATGAAAAATCTCTTCAATGTCAACCTGATAACAACCAGTGACTAGCTTATATGTCTCAATCATATCCCCCTCCCCTCTTTATCTTATTCACAAGGCTTTGCAACTTACATTCTCACAATCTGTTCTTTACTCCACATTCCACTGACCACCTTTGTGAATCTTCTCTGGACTGTTTTCTCACCAGGTTTTCTCCATGAAAACTGGTGACCATATCTGTGAACAATAATCCATGTGAGGCCTGATGAAGGTCATATACAATGGCATCACAACCTCTTTATTTTTGCATGTTAGGATCCTCCACATATAAGTGTTGCTATAAACCAAATTTTGAATTAGACTTGAAGTGAATAGAATTTTTTTACATATGAAGAAGTATGGCCAGGAGAGTTAAAAATTACCTAACTTTTTGGTTAGTTTAAAAGAGAAGTTAGTAGCATGAACTGTGGGGGGTAGAAGAGAGTTATTGGGTTCATGAGTTTAAGCAAACCATATATCTGGGGAGGGGAACTAAAATTTTTAAATTTTTCATGTGACATTTATAAGAAGTCTTTTTAATATTTTTTCCTGGGAATTAGTAGTCAAACTAGCCATTTATTAGTGGTGCAGTCTCTGAGCAACACATTCATTTCCTGATTATAATCACTGGCACTGAGAATTACAGTTTACTCTTATCAGTTCTAGTAATTATTATATTTTTGTCTTTGCATAATGTAGGGAGAGTGTAGAATTTGCTGTAGGAAAAATTTCTTTTAGGTGGTAACATTGGCATCACAATGTTAGCTATGCCAATATTGATGTGGTTGGCAATCTTTGTAGGCAAATTGGATACTCTGCTTTATGCTTTATGGGTTCTAACATTGGACCCCACATGGTGTCCAATGTTAGAACCTGATGAGGTGCTACTGCAAAGTTGTGGCTGAGGCTAGGGATTCTGATGGCTATTCTGTTGAGTCTTTTTGACAATAGGTTTGCAGCAACTTGAAGAGGCTGACTCTCAGAGAAAAAGACCTATGAAGGGTGTCATCTTTTTTTAAATTCTTTTAAGGCAGATATTAGGGAGAGAATACTCCAAAGTTCCAAGTTAAGAACAGAAAAGAGTTCATTTTAAAGAGAGATAATAAAAATATTAATAGCATAAAAGTTACTACAAGTGGCAGTGATCTGTTCTCAAAGTAATGTGTTGTATTTATTTCGTTAAACCTAATTATGTGCTTTAACCAGCATTTAAGTCATAATACCCATTTCCTACTCAAATCATCTGGTAGAATTTGACCTTCTGGCTAGGTTGTTTGAATTATGCAATATAGTCACTATGAAACTTTTAATATATATTTGAGATGCCCTGACTGAATAAGATCTATTCTAGCTACTTCAGGTTTCTGATAATCTTACTACCTCAAGTGTTGATCATGAATGTTGATCATTAAGAAAGGTTAGCAAAACAGGTATGTGATACCAAGAAAAAGATCCGGAAGGATACCACGATTTAGATGAACTGATTCAGTCAGAAGTGATTTAGAAGACCAAAATTTTAGATATAACAATATTGGAGTGTTAATAAGTAACAGATTAATTTGGAGAAAAATTGCCAATAGATTAGTAATAATACAAACTTAATCATGCAGTACTGTCATAATAGCATGTATGTACATGTCAGGAAATCAATGATGATGATAATGCTGATCAAGTACACCTATCTGCATTTCTCTTGGACATTTTCCTGCCCTTCTGTTCATTACTAATCTCATTTAACAATTTTCCAAGGTTTTTTTTTTTTATATTATTTATTTTTTTATGAAAATCTAACCCATGTTGTGCAGTTTATTTTTTTCCTGCAGCATGGTGGTCAAGTCACCTCAGACCTCCAGCAGGGTGGTAACATTTTGTGATGAATTTCACACTTCTACCTCAAGACATTTATAAGCACCCATGCCAAATGTGGGATTTTGAATCTGCAGCATGCAGGACAGAGCAGAAACACTATCCACTTAAGCCAACCAGTAGAGTGAAAAATTCCATGCATCCAGAACATCTTTATCTTTAGTTTGTATGCCATTCTTATGATCTCTGATGCTTTTAATGGCACTCTTTTTTCCATTTCTAAGCTATTTTTTCATTTTCTGTAAGTTATTTTGCTGCCTGTGTGATATTTATCTTTTCCAAATTCATTTCAAACACTTATTATGACTTTTGTTCACATACTTTTACACACAGCTTTCTTATTTTTTTTTCTTAACCTTGTCTAACTGCACATGATGAAATACTTAACACATACTATGATTTTTTTTTTCTTTTTCAGGCCTGCATCTGATTTTTCTATCCTTGAAGGCAATTTTACCATATATCCTTCTAAAAGAATGAGCCAGTATTTCTTCAGATATTGCCAGCAATACTTATACACTGGAATATACAGTTTGCTTCTAAAAGATGTACAACTCCCTTTAAATCTTTTATTGGTCATATTTTTCTTTTTCACCTGATAATCCCTCCCCCATTCAAATGTTGGTAATTATTTTTAATTCTCCAGTACACTTGTATCCTGAACCAGTATAATAAAGATACGAATGTTATCAATAATGTAATTAATAAGATTTTTCTTATTTCTTGTGTGTTCTTTTATGCACATCTTTATGATGGAAAACGATGTTAGTACAGACCAATCCATGTCTTCCTATTCTGTTAAGTTTTTCTTTATGTTGACTGCCCTTTCTAAGAAACCTGAAAAATTCCTCTACTTCTTCATACTAGAACCTTTATTAGTAATTAATTTGTACATTATATTAACATGTATCATTAATAAGCATGATGCTATTTTCTGGCACTTGTGCTGATAAGATAGAATTGAAATGAAGAAATTTAATATTATAGTCAATTATTAACTTCGCTACTTCTAGCAAAGCAGAATGTAATAAGTAATAACAGTATCTGTCAAATGTTACCATTTGACAGATACTGTTAAGTTTTAATTAAGTAAATTAGCCGTCTGAGTGGTTAGCCTAGTAGCTATGCGCTTCGCAACCATATGCCTGGGAAAGGAGTGTCCTAGGTTCGATTCATGTCAACAATGTGAGGAGCTAAGGATCTCTCTCAGCCACATTCAAGTTAACCCGGTCTTGGGTATGGACAGCAAGGTCCCCCCCCCCCCCCAGTTCATCTGGGGTTTTTCATCCTGCAAGCAGGCAAACCGGCCTAGTGAATACAGGCTACATTCATAGGATACAGTAATTAATCCCTCATTAGGAGGGCTCAACCAGTCCTAAGGGGCAGTCGAAGAATGGGGGGGAATCCCACATGAATAAATAAATGAAGTCAATTGAGTTTACTACTCTTTATTTTGTCATAATGATTTGACAATTTTCTGTATGTATTTTGTTCACTTTAGTATCTTACTAAAAATAGCAGAAGCAGCAACCATTCTTGATTATTAAAACTATAAACACACAAAAGTAATAGCTTTCAGCAAAACAATATGCCACCAAATTAAACAACAACAACAACAATGAATCAATTATAATTGACCTTATATATCAGTTGTGGGGTTTTTTCTGCAACTTCTTCAATATCTACTCCACCTGCAGGACTAGCAACTACAAGAGGACCACTAGTTTCCCTATCCATAAGAATAGCAAAATATGTTTCTCTGGTGATATCCAATGCTTCAGCGATCATTACCTAAATATAATTTATTTATTTTTTTGACAAACTTGTTTTACAAAATCTATATTATAGAAAATCAAGAAAAATTCATTTCAAGTGTTAAAGGACAATTAAAAATTATAAATTATATGAAGTATAGGAAACCTAAAATAGAATACAATCACCGTTTAGTTTTGATTAGGAATATTAAAAAGAAAATTCTTACTGGCCATTTTATATAAAAGCATATACCATATTTTTCGATAGATTAAAGCACAGATTATCTATACAAAAAAAGTCTAAATTCGTTAAAAATGAACATGCGCAGCATACATTTGAAAGGTATGAGAGGTAAATCAAATGTAATAACAAAACTAAGGTAGAAGTATTACTTAATAGTTATTGAACATTACACTATTCAAATCCAAAAAATTCTTCATCAGACTCAATATTGAAAGAATCAATTGCATTAAAAATTTTGTTTGGTATTTCTTCAGCTTCATAATCATTGTCACCGGACACCACTGCATTCCCTTGTGCTTTAATGAAGCCATTTCTAACACAGTTTTCACTTACAGCAGCCCAACTTTCTACAATCCATGTAACTATATTTTTATATGACGTTCTTTTCATCTGCCCTGTTTTGTTATATTCATGGATGCCATTCATCATCCAGTCTTCCCACTTAGCCCACAAATTGTCTTTGAATGGTTTATTTACTGCAAGATCAAGGGGTTGGAGTTTTTTTTGTTAAACCACCTGGAATGACAGCCAATTTGGAATACTTGCAACTGTTTTAACTTCTGCTGTCCTCTGTGCCCTACATGAATCCAACACTAACAAAGACTTTGTGTTGAAAAATGACATTTTTCTCTTTCCCCACCCATTCTCCAACCAAAATTTCATAACCTCGGATTTTATCCAACCTTTATCATTAGCAGTAACAATAAAATCTTTGGAATCACAACCTTTTGGAATAGTCTTTCTTTTGAAAATCACCATCGGTGGCAGTTTGGAACCATCTGCAGTTATGCAGAGAACCACAGTAAAGTTTTTCGTGCCCTGTTGTAGCAACTGAAACCTCTTTTGCTCCCTTCATATTCACAGTCCTAGAACTAGGCATGTCAAAACTTATGAGAACCTCATCCATATTCCCAAAGTGACAAGCATCAACCCCCACACAAGTTTTCTCTCAGAAAAAAACGAAATTTAGCTACTTTCGCTTCCCAGTCGCATGGCAAATTTTGTCCAGCACTAGTGGAGGAGTGCACACTTAAATTGTTTCTCTTCATAAATCCAAAAACCTAAGATGGGTAGGCCTTGAAATTTTTACATTATCGTTTTGCGCAATTCTTTTCGATTCCTGCAACACATGGACAGTAGATAGTCTCATACCTTTAGCTCTTTCACTAACAACCCAATCAAACAGTTTTTTATCTATGGTTTGCCACAAGTGCCTTCTAAACCTCACAGCACGTTTCCTCATATGTAAACATTTCAGGACTGTTTCAGCCTTTCGCCATTCACGAACACTACTTTCTCCACCACTGAACAATCTACCAGCTTCATGATTCCCTTTTTTCTTTGCTACTTCTACCACTTCAAGCTTGAACTGCGCTGCGTAGGATTTTCTCCGAGAAGTACTTCTGTCTTCCATGGGTAATTCAGATCTAATAACAATGAAACTAGTTACAAGAGAACGATTACTAGCAACGCACGTGCTTTTAAAGAATTCCTCCGTCCACTGTCTCTGCTCCCTAGCTCTACTGCTAGTTGGCGCATGAGCGTTATCTATACATCAAAAGGAGTGATGAAAATGTTGGGGGTGCACGTTATACATTAGGTGAGCATTATGTATCGAAAAATACAGTATATTAACTGTTAAGAAATCAACTTGAATTCATATTTTCATATACGAGTTGCCAAAAGGTGTCACACCTAATTATTAAAATACTCTGGATTAGAGATAGTTGTTGGAAGTTTTTCACTTGGTTTAATCCTTTATCCAAGTGTTTTAAAGTTTGCGCCTGAAATATAAGGATATGTGCTTTGCATTGTGGGATACTGGGGCAGGCGATGTGAAGTCATTAGCTTCTATATACGAGTTGACCTAGTCCTGATTATATTTCCTTCACAAACTTTGTTTGCTTACACTTGGATAAGGATTAAACCAAGTATATAATTTCTTGGTATCTTTAATTCAACTTGAATTCAGTTTAATAAAATAAATAAAAAATCCAATGGCAAATGCTTCTTGTTAAAATGAATGTATGTTACTGGCCAAATTGGTCTTGGCAGATAAAAACAAAAAAGAAATGAAACTGGACAAGTGATAACAATTGAATAATCCTTTGATGTTCTCATTGCTTTTTTTTTTTTTTTCATTTATTTTATTTAATTGCTATCAGGTCCCTTCCACAAAAACAATTCTTTGAACCACTCAAATTATACATTCATACTTGATTGCATAAGTTTCTGCAGTTTAGCAGTTCTGTAGATAGTTTCTAGTATTGAGATCACATGTTTAAGATAATTAATGAGTTGAATAAAATATAACCCTAGAAGTTTTGTAATCTGTCAGATTTATGTCAGGGGGTATTAGAAAAAGCAGTACACACTAGAAACAATTAATTACACATATTAGATGTTATCAGAACTTCACATTTCATATATATAAATAAAGAACCAGAATAAAAACATTAATTACTGTACATGTGTTGGAACAATGCTGGTTGCTGCTGTCATGTTCTGGAGTAGCGTCGTGGCCTAGGTCTGTGGCAGTTAGATTTTTAATGAAAGCAGACCAAACTTGGTGTAGGATTACGCCTGATTTTTGTTACATTGTGTGTGGGGATCCACAGCATTTCAGAGGCCTTCCTTAAATTTTCTTGTAAAAATATAAGGCATTTTTGTTTGTTGCCTGTGTTACTAGATGGCCTGTGGTAGGTGTATGGGATACCAAACCTGATCATAATTGTTTTACAATTATGATTACAATTATGGCATCCACCCTACAAGTCGGGAGGCAAGCCTATATACAGCTTAAAAAAAAAGTGATATATGTCTAACTTCAAACTATTGACCTATTGCTCTCACCTCAATGTGGAGAAGGTCATCAATAGTCAACTTCTTCAACACCTGGAAAATTGTCATCTAATCAGTGATTACCAATATCAATTTTGACAATTAAGAGCCTGAGCTGATTGCCTCACTTACATCACCCATCTCTGGACAGGTCATAGAATAGTTTGGAGAAACCAGTGTTGTTGCATTTGACATTTCTGAGACATTGAGGACTTCTCAGTGAACTGAATCTTATGGAGTGACTTCCTCCCTTTGTAATTGGATTTGCCAGTTTTCTGATAGTTCATTGCATGTAATGGTGACAGGTGCTCTCTCTCTCTTCAGATTTTCCTATTAATGCATCTATGGACATTACTTTCCATCTGTCCAGTTAGTTACTCTGTAGAAATCTCAAATCCACCCAAACTTGAAAAACTACTCTCATATTTGGGGTGGTGCACCTAAAACCTCTCTAAAAATTGTTGATGTTATTCAGAAGTTTGGTTGTTTGATCAGCCTCTTTCTCTCCGACTTTCTTCAGCCACTGTCTCATAGGCAGTTTTCTGCGGTATTTTCATGGGTAATGTTCAGCAGAATTGACATCCATCATGACACCATTTCTCCAAATATTACGATCTCCAGCTCTTCAAAAAGAATGTCAAAAGATTACTTTGCTTTGTACCTCAGCTCACAGCTGGCATTTATTCGGTATAAACTTTGTGGACTCACACATGTGGCAAGTGATATACAGAGTGGTTCAAAATTCCACGTACAAACTTTGAGGGGAGGTAGAGAACATCAAAATCAACCATATTCACATAGAAAAGCATGATCGGAAATGCCACCCGAAAGTGATAGGTGCCTGTTTGCCAGCACTCCAGGTGAGCAATTGGGGCTTCCTCATTCAAGCTTTCAATGTTGTATGAAGAACACGTGCCATTTTACGAATGCTGAGATGGTAGACATGTACCTCATTTACGGGTTAGCTGACAGTAATGGACGAGCCGTTGTATGAATGTATCACGAAAGGTACCCAAACAGATGTGTACTGCATCACCAAATGTTTGCGCATTTGCATCAGAATTTGTATGACTATGGATCATTCAGGGATCGCAGGCATGATAGTGGGCGGCCACGATTAACACGAAATCCCACCATGGAAGGCGTGTTGCATGCAATGGACAATAATCCAGAGACAAGAACACGTGCCGTTGCCTCTACTATAGGAGTATCTCGATCCAGTTTATTGCGCGTTTTGCACTCTGAGTCCTTACATCCATTTCATCTGCAACGGGTCCAGTAACTGATGGCCGAAGATTATCCTCGATGTGTAGAATTCGCGCAGTGGTTTCTGCAGAAAAGTGCCGTAGACCAGAATTTTCCAACTTGTGTTTTGTTCACGGATGAAGCTTCATTTACCCACGAAGGGATCTTTAATCACCACAATGCTCATGTGTGGGCCTACGAGAACCCACACGCTGTGCGATCACATGCTGCACAACAACGCTTCGCCATTAATGTATGGGCAGGTATCGTTGCTGACTGTTTAGTCGGTCCATACCTGTTACCACCCCAACTGGACTCCCAGAAGTATTGGACCTTTCTGGAAGAAGTTCTGCTAGATTTACTGAACAATGTTCCAATAACTGTGTGTCGGCAGATGTAGTTCCAACACGACAGGGCTCCAGCCCATTTTGGCATTTCTGTGCATCAGTATTTGAACAGGTCCTTTGGGGCTCAATGGATTGGGCATGGTGAACACACTGCATGGCCCACACTCACCTGATTTATCGAGCATTGATTTCTTTCTGTGGGGTACCCTTAAAGCTACGATGTAAGAAAACTCCAGGTATTTTCGAAAATGTACGTCAATCAGTGCATCAACTAATGGTCGTAACTTTAAGCACCTGATGTGAAACCATATTATGTATCCAACTACTATTGAACTGTTCAGTTATGCCTAATAAAGTTTTTTACACTACTTACTGCCTTGTGTTATTTCTGTATCTTTGTGTCCCTGTTAGTACCTTCTGATGGCATTTACGGTCATGCTTTCCTATGTGAATATGGTTGATTTTGATGTTCTCTACCTCCCCTCAAAGTTTGTACGTGGAATTTTGAACCACCCTGTATACATATATGGTATGATTTTAACAATTCGTAGATTGTTTTCTGAAAATCATTAAGTGGAAGATGTTTCATGAAAACAACAGATTTTTTTGGGGATGAAAGCCCATGTAGTGACAGATAATGCTGGCTGGTAACTTTAACTTTTCACTATGGTTTTCTTCTATGGATGCACTGACAGAAGGGAGACAGAAACCTAATGTTACAATTCATTATCTGTAATTGAATTTTCAGTTGTTTTTTTTCACTTAAATTTATTAAATCATATCCTTGTTAAAATTTATTATATCTCTGATAAAAAAAGTCAGATGTGTTTATCAAGTACAATTTTCTAATTATAATAAATAAGGCATGAACTAGAAAAATTTTCATAATTTTAATACAAATTATAAAGGCCTTGAAAGTAAAATTAACATGAATTATTTTTCAGGTTAAATTTCTGATTAAGTCCCAATTCAAAATAAATAATAATTTAAAATATAATCTCCTATGCCTATTTTCTAAAAAAAACTAAAATGGGCACCTAAAAGAACATACATACATTTGAAAGGGGAGAAGGAGAAGTTTTTTTTAGGCATGAATTTTTGTAATATGTTCAAAATTCAATCCTGAGATAGTTTATCAGTAATATATCCTTCAGGTGGAAGTTGATAATAAACCAGGATTTCTGAATAGCGGATTAAGAAAATCAACTGAACATAAACTATATTTAAACTAGTTACTTGAAGAAGTTTGTTAACTTACATTGTAAGGCCAAATCCACATATCTTTGCACACCAACATACACAAACAGGCACTGTAACAAAGATCACTATAATGGATCCTTTCTTTTAGTGTTACACGGTGATCAGCATTCATTTTCGAAATTATGGATTTTACAACCGTGTTATAACTAACTCTTTTTATTATCCCGACGTTTCGATCTTCATATCAAGATCATCATCTGGAGCATACACAAATATACAAGACAAGCTGGGTTACATTACAAACAGCTAGAGAAACAATGATTTGATCACGTTATTCTACTGGCATCTCTAGTGGAAAAAATAAAAATAAACATTTTTTAAAAAAAATTTTAATTTATTGTTAAAAAAATTTAAATTAGCTTGATGTAATTTATAATTTTTTTTTTTCACTAGAGGTCATGCCAGTAGAATAAGTGATCAAATCATTGTTTCTCTAGCTTACGGTTTGTAATGTAACTCAGCTTGTCTTGTATATTTGTGTATGCTCCAAATGATGATCTTGATATGAAGATAAAAACGTCGAGATAATGAAAAGATTTAGTTATAACACGGTTGTAAAATCCATAATTTTGAAAATGAATCACTATAATAGAATGAACACTTTAACAAACTATGGAAAAGTCCCAGACTAAGTCACATTAGAACCAATGCTATTGTAAGCTCACTATTACAAAATGTAAAAGCTTAAATTTGCATGATGGCAAATCCAATTCTTAGCAGATGATGTTCCCAATCAGCAGGCAGAAGAAATGAAAATTGTACACTGATGATGCAACAATGTTTATAAGGCAGTAGCTATAACTAAAACGTTTTATAGAAATGTGTTTGGTAGACATAATAATGTTTGAAAAAATAGTTTAATACATATAAGAGAAATCAGAATTTATTAACAACTCATATATTTTACTCATTGCAATAGGAGAAAATAAATGATGATAAAAAGATTTGAAAATAATAATAATAAAAATCATGAACATGCCTATCTCCAAAACTTGGAGATAAGTATACCATCTGTTTGATTAAGATGATGGCAATGACAAATATCTGATCAAATTGAAATTTATTATAGTGTAACATCTTTGTCTGATCTGAATGAATTCTTATGCCTAGTGTCAATGACATGGGAAGCAACTGTTAAACACTGATTCTAGAAATCTTATGTAATCTTGGTATTCTTTGATTCTGATCCTAGCAGACTGGCCAGTCTGTCCAAAATTTCAAAGTTGACATGAACAGGGTACTTGATAAATGCCAGATAAGGACAGCGAAGGCAACTTATCATTAGTAGATGGTAGTAGTAGTTCTTTGGTAGTTGAAAGTGGTGTACAGATTGCATTTAAGGAGAATCTCTATACAGACAGCATGCCTATCTCCAGATTTGGGAAGTAATTGACATAAATTATTCATGAATATTTAAAAAAAATTATCTTTTTTAATAATAATTTTTTAATTAAATACCTGGCTCCCTGGATCTTCAATTGTTTTAATATTTTGAATGTTGTAAATTATTCTTTTGATCTCCCCCCCCCCTGAATGATGCTCATATTACAGTCAGTGAAATATACAGATCTGAATAATTTCTAATTTCTCTTGCATATATTAAACTTCTTTTTTAAGCATTATGATAAGGCCTGAGCTATGCATAAACAAAGGAAACAAAAAAGAGGATAAATGCAACATAGGAATTTGAGGGAAATAACACAGAAAATGGTGGGAAATCATATGATGATAGAATTTAGTTAAAAATTTAGCTCTAAAAATCAAAAATTCTAAATAAGGATAGCTTCTTTTTTTTCTTTTGCCTTAAAGAATCTTTCAAATGTAAAATGAGCTACAACTTCATAACTTTCAATTAACTTTGAATTAGAGATATACAGTACTATATTGTACCAGATTTCTTTAATTTAAAGTTCTAAGAGAACAGCATCAATTTACGTAAGCTGTTCATCATTAGGTCTCTGCCCATTTAGGAAGTTCGCTGGGTTTTTTTTGTATCAGCTGTGCCAATCACTTTACTCCTTAGGGTGACTAATTCTGACTACTGTTCATCACTTGTGCTCTCTCTCTCATTAATTGGGGATGACCAATTATAAAGTTGACTGACTGTGGAAATATTCACGTTCTTTTTTATTTTAGTTACAAAAAATGCACATATTTAATTTATTATAAAAATTTCAAGTGACGTTTATTTAAAATGTTACTATAGTTTAAAAACTATAGTAACATTTCAAAATTTAAACATAAATTCTGCATTTTCATTTTTATAATTTCAGATTCTTGAAGTTCTCTCTTGTCTTCCAATATTGCTTGCATTTGTATTTTTCTGTGATTTTTGTGTTCTGTTGTCAGAATATGATTTCCTGCCATTTCCTCTGTTCCACATTTACCGTGACTTCCTTCATTCTGTTTCCCAAGTTTTCTTTATTATTTCCTGCTATTTTCTTTATTATTTCTTGATATGTCCTTCATTATTTGGCACCATTTCTTCTATTGCTCCTTGCCATTTCCTTTGTTTCATGAGAATAGAGTGAAGAGGAATTAATCTTTTTCCTGAAATTCACCACAGCAAACTTGAGATATAATAAACCATTTCTCTGGTCCCTAATGGTCTGTAATATCCAATAACAAATTATTTTTCAGGTTTCTTTCCTATTACAATTCTTCTTCTGCAGCTTTTCCCACTTAAGTAGGGTCGCTGTTTGTAGTGAATCTCCTCCACAACCTCCTTGTCTTGGGCTATAGCCACATCCACGTTCTTAATCCTCAAATCCTCCTCCACCATCTCCCTCCATCTCTTCTTTGGCTGCCCACACTTCCTCCTCCTTGCACATCCATCTGCATGACCTTTCTTCCCACATATTCTTCCTCCCTCCTCATCACATGACCAAACCATCTCAATCTTGCCTCCTGTATCTTTGCTCCTAAGTTCGTAACTTTCACTGTTCTCCTTACATAGTCATTTCTCAGACAATCCTTTCTGGTCACATCATACATCCACCTAAGCATTCTCATCTCCGCTACCTCCATCCTGCTGATGTTATTTTTCCTCAGGGCCACAGTTTCCATAGCATACATCATAGCTGGTTTCACTAATGTCCTGCAGATTTTGCCTTTTAGATTGTTTGGCACCCTCTTATCGTATAGCACTCCAGCCATCTCTCTCTCTCCAGCTTGTATCCTGCATCCCACTTCCTTCTCAGCTTCTCCATCCTCTTTCCCCGTTGAACCTAAGTATCTAAAGTCCCTAACTTTCCTGATGACATTTAATTCCAGCTCCAGATCTGTTTCTTGGCTGCCATCCACTTTGCAACACATATACTGTCTTAATTTTGCTCAGCCTCATACTTCTCTCTTCCAGTACTTTCTTCCATCTCTTTCCAGTTTAGCTGCTGCTGCTTCTCTTGTTTCTGCACACTGCACAATCTCACTGGCATGCAACACTGTCTAAGACACATCTTCTCTCACCTCCTCCATCACAATAATAAACAGGAATGGACTTAATGCTAACCCTTGATGCAAGCCAACTGTCAATGGAAAACTTTCTGTCTCTCCCAGGCAGGTTCGAATTCTTGTCTTCACATTTCTGTACATCTCCGGCACCAGTCTAACATACTTCTCTGGTACCTTCTTCTCCCTCAGACACCTCCAGACTTCTTGCCTTGGCACTCTATCATGCACTTTCTCCAGATCAATAAATACCGGATGTAGCTTCCGTTGCTTCTCTTAAAACTTTTCCATCTTCTGCTGTAACCCAAAGATAGCATCTATCGTCGATCGACCAGGCATGAAACCAAATTGCTCCTTTGCAATCTCCACCTCCTTCCTCAGTCTTTCATCAAGAACCCTCTCTAGGATTTTCATTGTGTGAGACATCAACTTTATTCCTCTGTAATTCTTACAGTCTTGTACATCCCCTTTACTCTTGTAGGTGGGAACAAGAGTACTTTTCCTCTGTTCCTCGGGTATATTTTCCTGTTGACAAACTTTTATTAACAGGTTCCAAAGCAGGTCAATTCCCTCTTCCCCCAGTGCCTTCCATGCCTCCACTGAGATCCTGTCAGGACCCACTGTTTTCCATTCTTCATCCTCTTTATGGCCTCCTTCACTTCCACTCTACTAATAGAACTTATGGAGCCTTATGAAGGGCTCCTCATCTTCTCTGTGAGTCCTTGCATTTTCTTCATTCAAAAGTCCTTCAAAGTATATTCTCCATCTGTTTCTTATATCCACATCACTCCTTAATACCCTTCCTCCAGAGTCTTTGATTTGCCTCACATGTACAATGTCCTTTGATGCCTTATTTCTACACTTTGCCAATCGATAAATCTTTCTCTGTCCTTCCTTTGTTTCTAATTGATCACAAAGGTCTTGACATCCAATGGCCTTCACCTGTGCAACAGCTCTCTTGGCTTCTTGCTTTTTCTCTCTGACCTCTCCCACTCTTGACTCGTCCCACTTCTGCTTTGCCTTCCTCTTAGCTGTCACTGCTTCTTGTACATTATTATTCCACCACCAACCCTCCTTCTGCTCTCTAATCTTTCTGGATGTTTCACCAAGCACCTCAATTGCACAGCCTAGAATTGCTTTTGAATTATGTCTCCACCAATCTTGTACACTTTATATTCCATCTGAAATCCTCTCTAACACTTTCTCCCTAAAATGGTTCTTCACACTCTCTTCTTTTAAGAGAAACCACTTAATTGTCTTCCTCCCATGGCTTCCAAAGGTTCTTATCTTTGACCTTATTTTAAAATCTGTGCACAGCAGCCAGTGTTGCTGCTGTGCACACACACACACACACACATACTGATATGATGCGTTTATGTCAAGAAAAGCTGGAGATAAATTTTAGTCCAGGGAGTGAGATCATCAAATCCTGTCTGGTGATATCTGTATTCCTGAGAGTAAGTGTGAGCCAAGAGTCCTTTTGGAAGAAAAAAAAAGGGAAAAAGAGACTAACAACATGAATAAAGGATAATGAATGTCTGCATGTTTAGTATAGTGAAGGGTACGTTGGAATGAAAACATCACAAGCCATGTATTATACTGATGGAAGTGTGTGTGTGTGGGGGGGGGTTAAGGGGAAGATGGACAGGATTTGAAGCTTAGAGCATATTATAAAAGTGTTCAAAATAACTCAAAGGATCACTTGGATGCTGAACACACTGCCAAGTTGAGATAAGGTATAAATCTTTCATATTGATATCTACTCTACTATGATAAGAAAGTTTTGTTGATGGTTCAGAAAAGAGGGGAACATGATAGAAACAAGTTATGAAAGGGTTTTTTAGTATTCATAGTGAAATTTTGAAATTTTTTAATACATGACAAAAAAGAGAACAAGGAAATTATGTAACAGTGTTGGAAGTTTATTTTTGCACTTGGTTAGACTATAATAAATTTAGTTTAATCCTTTATCCAAATGTAAGCACACGAAGTTTGCGTCTGAAAATATCTTCAGGACTGAGGTAAGGTGGTGCAACACCAGGCAACTCCGAACAAAGGTGGACCAAGCTCTCATCACTCCTTGTCTCAGTATCTCCCATAATGCAAAGCAAATCTCCTTGCAGACATGTATACTGCTATGCATTAAGGGAAGGGCCACTACCCAGACCAGTTTTGACCTTTATTGAAGTCATCAATGGGAGGCAGACCCAAACGTGGAGATACTAAGGCAGAAGCAATAGGAGAGGTCATATTTACCTATACAAGTTGACAACAGGTGTACTACCTTATTACTGAATTACTCTGGATTTAGAGAAAGATGTTGGAAGTTTATTTTTGCACTTGGTTAGACTATAATAAATTTAGTTTAATCCTTTATCCAAGTGTAAGCAAACAAAGTTTGCATCTGAAAATATCTTCAGGGTAGTGGCCCTTCCCTTAATGCATAGCAGTATACGTCTGCAAGGAGATGTGCTTGGCATTATGGGAGATACTGAGACAAGGAATGTGAGAACTTGGTCCACCTTTGCTCGGAGTTGCCTGGTGTTGCACCACCTTACCTCAGTCCTGAAGATCTTTTCAGGCGCAAACTTTGTTTGCTTTCACTTGGATAAAGGATTAAACTAAATTTATTATAGTCTAGCTGTATAAAGCAGGCGTGAGCAGATCACAGTGAGGAGGAGATTCTTTGCATGGAGAGTGGTTGGTGGGTGGAATGCATTGCCTGAGTGTGTTGTGAGTGTAGACACCTTGAATCATTTTAAGGCACAGTTGGATGAGCATGTGCTGCACCACCTGGTGTTGCACCACCTTACCTCAGTCCTGAAGATCTTTTCAGGCGCAAACTTTGTTTGCTTTCACTTGGATAAAGGATTAAACTAAATTTATTATAGTCTAGCTGTATAAAGCAGGCGTGAGCAGATCACAGTGAGGAGGAGATTCTTTGCATGGAGAGTGGTTGGTGGGTGGAATGCATTGCCTGAGTGTGTTGTGAGTGTAGACACCTTGAATCATTTTAAGGCACAGTTGGATGAGCATGTGCAATACCATGTACCTCCCATGATGAGTCTCTGACTCCATGGAGGTCTGATGTTAATAATAATCATTCATCATAGAAAATGGGTGTTATCATGAGTCTTGTACACAGAGCTTATACAATATGCTCTTCTGATCCTGTTTTGTTAGATGAACTGAATAAAATCTTCTCTGGATCCTTTCCAACATATCCTCATCACCATGAAAACCCGATAACCAGATCTGTGCACAATAATCCATATGAGGCCTAATCAAGGCCTCATATGGATTACTGTGCACAGATCTGGTTCCACCCATCATAACCTCTTTATTTCTGCATGTCAGGGTCCTCTGCATCACTGCCATTATCTGATGTGATGTCTTCAAAATTTGTTCAATGTGGCCCCTGAATTTCAGGTCCTTGTCAACACCACTTCCTGATCTCCCATTTCCTCTACCTCCTTTAAAGTTTCTCCACTAAATGTATACTTTGCATCCCATCGTTGCTTACCAAATTTCAAAACCTTACACTTTGCAACACTGGACTGATAGTTCCACTTACCTGCCCATTCATGCAGCAATCTATTCAAGTCCTCCTGCATAATATCTGCTTGACTCTGCACTGCTCTCCCCAATATTGTATCATCTGCTTATCACTAGTTAAACCCATCCCAATATCATTAATATACAAATTAAACAACAATGTCCCAAGACTGACCCCTACAGTACACCACTAGTGAACTTCCTCTTACAGGATACCACATCCCCATATCCAACTTTTGGATAACTATCTGACAGTCAGTCAGTCACTGATCCAGCTCAGAAGTCTATAATAAGTTTAGTTTAATCCTTTATCCAAGTGTGAGCAAACAAAGTTTGCGCCTGAAAGTATCTTCAGGACTGGGGTAAGGTAGTGCTACACCAGGCAACTTGTTGCAAAGGTGGAGAAAACTCTCTCATCACTCCTATCTCAGTATCTCATCACTCCTATCTCAAGGGCCACTACCCATGGTAGTGGCCCATGCACATATCCGCAAGGAGATGTGCTTTGCATTATGGGAGATACTGAGATAGGAGTGATGAGAGAGCTTTCTCCACCTTTGCAACGAGTTGCCTGGTGTTGCACTACCTTACCCCAGTCCTGAAGATACTTTCAGGCGCAAACTTTGTTTGCTCACACTTGGATAAAGGATTAAACTAAACTTATTATAGTCTAACCAAGTGAAAAATAAACTCTCAAAAAGCTCAGAAGTCTGTTATCCAATCCCATCTGTTTCAATTTATTTAACAGTTTGTTCAGTGGGAGCCTATCAAAATATTTTGCAAAATCCAAGTACATCACTGTATATATGCATTTCCCCTGTCCAAGGAATTTGTCATTGTTATAGTACATAAGGAAGTTAGTAAAACATGATCTCTACATAAGGAAGTTAGCAAAACATGATCCTTAACAAACTAATGCTGATAACCACAAAGAATACTGCTGCTTTCAACCCAATTCTGTATCCTACTTCTCACCAATCTGTTTCTAGAACCTTCACCACAACTCCCGATATACATACTAGCCTACCTTACCACTGCCTTTATGCAGTGGAACAATTTTACCTTCTTTCCACTCCCTTGGAACTTGTGCTGTTGTAAGACTCTTATTAAACAAGCATGCCAATGCTACTGCCAATTCCATGGAACATCTCCTTATGATGCATGGTGATATGTCATCAAATCTTATCGCCTTATTGACGTCAAGGTTATTTCCTCAAATAGCTCCTGCTCACTCACAATTAAGCCCTCCTCTCCTATGTCCTCTACACTTAAGTTTCTCATGATTCCACCCTGATCAAGATGAAACACCCTTATAAATTGATCACTGAATACCTCAACAATGTCTTCTGAAGCAGTTACCACTGATTAAGAAGACATTACCATTCTACTATTTTGATCCATTAACATTATCTTACCATGATTATTTTTCTTTCTACTTGCCACATATCTAAAAAACTCTCTAGGGTTTTTCTTTGACTGTTTTGCCAATTTCTGCACATATTGCACTTCTGTTTTCCTTATTAACTGAGTCACTCTCCTGGCTTGTTCTTTATACTCTTCATGAAACTGATTATTACCATTATTCATCTTGTACTGCCTCCAAACTACCTTCTTCTTCTTCCAGCCTTTTGGCCTTGGGAATACAGTCACACATTGATGCTGTTATGTATTTCTTTGCCAGCTCTCAAGCAGCATTTATTTTCTTACTGCTCAACTCCAAATTCCCTGATATAGCTCCAAGCTGTCTCCTAAGCTTGTCATAATCACTATCCTTATAATTCCACATACATCCTTTCCTCACAGAAGTTTGCATATGGCTAGCCACAACCCAAGTGATCACTTCATGATCACTCTCACCAACTGGAGGAAAGTGTGAAATTCCACCCACAATTACATTCTCTGATGATATGATCAGATCTAAAACTCTCAATCCTCACATTCCCTCCTTTACATGTTGCCAGAGATAATTATCTCTCAAGAACTCAAGAAATTGATTTTTCTTATTCCCAAATGCTATTTCTTCATTCTAATCTATACTGCCATAATTAAAATCGCCCATAATAATTACCCTTCCTTTGTCCACTAATACAAGTTGTTTATACATTTCTTCATCACCACCCTCTACATTCCCTTGCCTATAGCAACATCCAACTAAATATGTCTTCCTGTCAACTTTCACATTACACCACACTGCCTCATAACCAGTGCCACTATTTCTCTCCTTCATGACTACCTTTTGTGGACTTAATTCCCCTGCTATAATCATCAGTACTTCCATCCCCCTCCCTTTTTTGCCCTTTCTATTCTTGCAAAAAATAATGTATCCTTCCATGGGAGATGAATTTCATCATCAGGTGTGAAACTACATCCCTGCTTACTGGAGGTCTAAAGCAGCTTGAAAAAGTTCCATGTTTGGTCTGTCTATAGAGTAGACGGTGTGGATTATGTAAAAAAATATATAAGATTAATAAAAACAGAATTTATAATCTATAAATTATATTAATAAATTAGATTAATAAAAACAGACAACATTAATATAACCATACATTTACAATCTTTCATGGATGGAAATCTCTCTCTCTCTCTCTCTCTCACACACACACACACACACACACACACACACACACACACACACACACACACACACACACACACACACACACACACACACACAGAGGGTACAATGGCAAAAAAGATCACTGATATTGTAAATTTGAAAAAATATCACATAAAATGTCTGTTAATAAGTGAACCTGATAACTGGAAAACACCAGTGGACTGAAAGCAACAATGAATTCAAATTCACAGAGAGTAATGAAACAATTTTCAAAAATAGTATGGGGGTCCATGCCATGGGTCTAGTTTATTCATAAAAATCTACAAAATCTTGTCAAGACTCATAATATTTCACTTGAGAACCTAAATTCAGCAAAACATTCAATGTAGTGATTTTAAACACCAAGGAACCTGTTACTTCTTTATGAAGACTAAATGTCTGAAAGGAACAGAATAGGGATGTATTCACACGAAACTTCAGGTAATATGATAAGAATGTGCATGTTTTCTGATAATAAGGTGTATAATACAACTCATTACAGAATACTATTCTCATATTTCTAGTATCTCTAAACTTGAAAAATTCTTAACTCTTTGCAGAAAAGTAAAAATTACCTTAAATAAAGTGACTTCTTTCCTTGGTATACTTATTTATTTGACCTGCTATCACAGACATAGTTTTGGCTTTTATATATATATATATATATATATTATTGATTATGGAATTGTGTATGACTGAACTTATGAATACTGTTAATTTGAATTGCAGTTATAATTCTGTCACTTTCTTACCTTTTATTCCATTTCCTTTACTCAAACCTAATGACCTACAGTTGTCAAAAAATTAAATATGCCTATCTTTTATCATCAAATTCCTGATGTGCACCTTCAAGGGTATACAGGATATTATGATAGTACTAACATGAAAAAGTAACGTCATTACTAACTTCAAATCAAACATTTTCCTACAAATTAGTCTATTACTTGTCAGCACTTGAATATTGTTGTATCTCATTCTTTTAAGGCACTTCTGATTGAATGAATCCACCTAGATCTTGGTCTTCCTCTGGGTTTCTTTCCTGCCATCTTGTTATCAAACACCTGTTTGGCTAACCTTTTTTCTCCCATTCTGTTTAAGTAGTCATGCCACCAAAGATTAGCTTTGTTTACACATTCTTGAATGGAAACAATGTCAAATTAATTTCCAATATCTTCATTTTTAATATGATTCTGCCATTGCTGACATCTGTTTGCTCTCTTAATTTTTCTCAGATTGATTGATTGATGATTGATTTTGATTTTTATTGCTCGAAGACATCAAAGGTCATACAGCGCCAGGACATAGGTCACAGCAGTACATATGTTAATTAGTCAGTAGAACAATCACAAACATCCATGTCCTTGGTGGAATTTGAACCTGCAGCCTCTTGGCTCGAGAGCAGATACTCTAATCACTCAACCAACCAGGCCAGAACTCTCATATCAGCAGTCTCTAGTCTTTGATCAAATGGTTTATTTCTAACCTAACTTTCAGACACACAACTTAAAACTAGTTTGAACATTGTCTTGTATACTGCTAGTTTCATGTTTTGGCTAATATAAAGTCCATATTCCATATAAATTTATTTCTCTTATTCCATATAAATTTATTCAACTAGCTCCCCACCATACCAGCTTTGCTTATTCTGTCTATTTCCAAATTTAATTTGCCATCTTCACTTAAAACTGTGCCTAAATAGCTGAAATATTTTACTTGTTCTATAGGTTCTCCATTGAGAAGGCACCTGAAGTTTTCTATATTTCTACCTATTTTCAGAGATTTGGTCTTTCTATTGCAGATTTTCATGCCAAATTTGTTACCGCTGTTGTACAATTTAGTGAGAGAATCCTGGAGACTGGATATATTTGAGGGTACATCATCATCTAAATAAAGCAAAGAGCTAAGTTTGACATCTCCAATTCCAATATCAGGCCTAATGCCACTTTCCATCATAATGTGATCCATATAGATGAAAATAAGAGTGGAGATAATGTGTTTTCTTGTCTTACCAGATCTGTAAAAATTAACTACAGACCAAAACTTAAATTTATATTTTCATGATTTCTCTACTATTTGTTGTAAAGTGAAAATCTGATTTCGACAACCTCTATTTGGCTTGAAGACAATCTTGTTCTTCTCCAAGTTTCTTTTCCACAATTTTCTTGGCATCTTTTTGAGCATGCCTGCATAAATCATCCCTGGAATGCTTAGTAGAGAAATTCCTCTGCAATTCTCACATTCAGGTTTATTCTATTTTTAATGATGGGAACTATGAGAGCTTTACTCCAATCATCTGGAATTCAACCTAACCTAACCAGGCCCTCTGAATTAATGCAGTGCAGCACTGTAAAAGTTTTATACCTCCATGTTTAAGTATTTCTGTTCGAATATCATCTACTCAAGCTGCCTTTCCACATTTCAAGTTTTTGATGGCTTTTTCTACCTTACGTATTGATACATACCTCTGTTTTATTACGAATTAATAAAATATGTTTTATTTCTTTAGAATTACTGTACGAAAGTACAGTAATTCTATTACCATAAAACTGCTGAGACTAAAAGCAAAAAACTGTTTTCTGCTTCCTTGCTGTCTGGATATGGAAATGAGTTGTAGCTTAATGCAATTGTCTTAGGATATGAGTTACAATCTTCAGGACTTTTTGAATTAAAGTAGCATTTATTTAATTTAAAATCAAATTTTGAAGTGACCAAATGATACTACACATGAAGTAAATGAGAAGTTTCTGCCAACATTCTTTATTTGGCATACTGTAGTTATAAACATTTCAAAGTAGATAAATGAAAGATAAATCCTTAGAACCATTTTTTAAGGAATCATCTTATTGTGTTTTATTGAAAAACTATGATAATTTAATAAACTTTACATGACAGTATCATATCTAATTATTTATTAATGTGTCAAAATATCAGACATTACAAAGTAATGTTTACTTTCTTCACTTCAACTCCATTCTTAGGTGTTTGTTTGGTGACCAATTTATACCCCAACATTTTTCCTACTAGAGGTGCTACTTCCTTTGGACTGTAAGAATAAAATACAAATATTATAAACATGTAATATAATTCAGAAGAAAATGAAACAAGATATATATATATAAAAGGCTTAAATACTTTTATGCAACTTAGCTTTCTTACATATTTATATATTCACTAAGAATACATGCTATTTACTTGTCATGAATTTCTGATGATTTCTGATTTCTTATTTTCCAGGACCTCTAACCTCTTCAGCCCACCATGTTTTGATTTTTATCCTTGCAGATGCCAACTCTGAGAGAAATGCTCCCCAAATAAGCACTTTTGACAGAATAAATATATTTGATGATTCATTAATTGGATGCAACGTAGCCACCTTAGTTATGGACAGGTCTTCTGATCCTATAACAAGATCCAACACTCTCGTACCTCAGTCTCCTCAATCACATTCTGCTTCAAGTAATTTCTCAGTAACTGTATAAATTCTATTTCCTTCCTGCCATGTGATCTTTCCTACTTCCAATCTATGTCTCCGAAGTTGAAGTCCCCCATAATAATTACTCGGCTTGCTCATACTAATTTGGTGATGCATATCTTCCACATCATCCCTGGCCTATAGAAGTAACCAATTTTATATTTTGTCCTATTAGCCTTGATCTCACACCAGATTGACTCAAAAACTGACATCTGTCAGAGCGACTCCTAATCTTGTTGGCTGCAATTCATGTGCTACCATCAGTAGTACTCCATTCCCTATTCTCTCTACTCTATCTTCCCTGAAAATACTAAATTCACATTCTATCCCTTTAACTAGGTCATCTGCTGTTAGCCAAAACTCTTCCCTCTTATTCCTGATGGCTTCTAGCATTGTATATAGAAACTGTAGCATCTCCCTTAGGCCCAAACCACCTTTACATTCTGAATTGGTTTCCCTATTCAATACTGTTGTCTGAGAGACTGCATTTTTTGTTCATTCACACACTCATTTGCTTCATGGGTGCCTTCACACAAAACACTCATCTGCATCCACCGTAACTGCTTTAGTTTTCCTGACTTTGTACTTCCACACTCAGTGAATAACTCTCTCCAGACATCTAACTCCGAATCCATTTAAGTGCAGTCCATCAGCACTGTACAAATCTTTCCATCCACTCAGGCCATAGGTCCACAAACTCTACATCATTCCTTCTTCAGAACCTGTGTATTGATTCATTAGTTATCACTGCTCTCCTTCTCCATTTGCACCTATCATAGCATGGCAGCAGACTCAAACTTCATCCTGTCACTCTTCTTTTTTGCCTCTTCCAACAACTCTTTGACATCCTCCCTCAGACAATATTTCTCATCTCTCAGGTCATTAGTCCAGCCAAAACAATTAATTCTTTCTCATTATGTATGGAGAAAGGACATATTAGAATTACTATTTTCTGGTATTAAACCACTCACAAAGAATCAAACAGAAAATTATGTTTCATTCAACTAGTTTTGTGAGAAAAAAAATTTTTTTTCCCCCTCTCCAACTTCTTTATTATCTAAACGTCTGGCAAACCTACTCAAACCCCACATCAGTCAAACATCCTCTTATGTTAAGAAGACAATATACTTCATAGAAAATATCAAAGGCATCACACTGGCTCCTACTGATATAACTGCAAGCCTGTACACAGTAAATCTTTTCACAAATGTTCCAAGAATAAAAATCATACAAATACTTCAGCATATTTTCCCACTGGACACAGTAGACCTTTTTAAACATTGCATTAATAGCACTTTTTTTCAAATTTGAAGATTTTTTTGAACAGAAAGAAGGATTCACTACGGGCTGTCCCCTCTCTCCTATGTTAGCTGAGCTATTCATGGAGTGGTTTGAAAAAATAGTCCTCCAGTATCAAGGAATACAACTAAAAATTTGGCAAAGATATGCCAACAATATTTTTATCATCTGGCCCAGTCTACTACCCAATTAGAAGTTTCATTAACTTTCCTGAACAACATTCATCCTCAAATCAAATTCACAGCTGAATTAGAAAGAAATAGGTCTTTACCGTTTTTGGATACATCAGTTGAGATATCAGAGCAAAACACACTCAACTTCTCAGTCTACAGGAAACCAATCAATACAGGACGTTATCTACATGAAACTTCTCATACCTCCCAGCACAAAAAATAGGCATCATCTGTTCCTTATGCAATAGAGCTTACAGAATTTCCATTAATATAGATAAAAGAAACCAAGCACTACAGTATCTTAATTCTGTCCTTCCAAAAACTGGCTACAACAGAACATTAGTAAAAAAAAAAAAAAAAAAAAAAATCATCTCAACTTTTAAAACAAACAGAAGAATAACTAAACCAAGAATATAAAGGAGCAGTGATTCTCCCATATTAATCGCAGATAAAACAGCAAGATTGCTTCACCAAAAAAATCTAAAAGTCGCTTTCTTCCCAATGAACAAAATCTCCACCTGAAACCTTCTAAACTACCACATCTGCCACTTAAAAATCTAGGTGTCTATAAAATCAGTTGGTTGTGGGATACACTACATAGGACAAACTGGCAGATTTGGGAAGATATGCTGATCAGAACATATCAAGGAAGTTGAGAATGAAAGAAAGCACAAATCAGGGCTGGCAGCACATACAACAGATACAAAACATTTCAGAGAATGGCGATAACTGAAATGCTCCACATTGATTACCACTTTTACTCAAAGCATTCAAAAAATCAATGATGACATATCATTTAGAGTGTAACAAAAAAAACAAGGGATGCTTTAAAATCAAATCCGTCTTTCTTAATCCATCATGACATACTTGTATCTACTAGCAGTATACAGCAACCCATGAACCAGCTGGTTCATTTAGTGAATAGAATAGAAAGCATGCATTCATTTAGTGAATGCATGCTTTATATTGTTTAAACATTTTCAAATATCCTTCACTAGAAATGTTAACTGTTATTACTTTGCTTATTGGTTTTTTAATTTATTTGTGCTATTTCCTGAAGTGAAACAAAGTTTTTTCACAAAACTAGTCAAATTAAAACATAACTTTCTTTTTGACATTTTGTGATTGGTTTCATCTTGGAAAATAGTGACTCTAATTAATTCTTTCACCTTCCCTTTCTGCATTCTGATAGCATTACTAATATTACTGATTTTCACACCAGAGAAACAAGTTTTGTAGTGCTTTTTAGTGATAAGTAGTATCATTAAGCTTGAGCTGTAAAAAAAGAAAATGTCGTGAAGGGTATATATAAGGAGAAAGATAACCAACTAACTCATGATCAGGACAAGAATCTGGCAAGAAAGGCGACCAGCATGGTAAGGAATGTGAAATCAGATTATGAGAAGAAATCAGTTGAACAGGCAAAAGAAAATCCAAAATTTTTTTGTTATATGGCAAGTAGTAAGAAAAGGTATGACTATGGAAGGATAACTTTAATGAGTGCAAATGGTAGAGAGGTAACAGAGGCAAACAAAATTGTTGAGCCACTGAGTGATCATTTTGCAAGGGTATATCATTCAAGATATGGTTATGACAGAAGTGACAAAATTATTTTCTACTCCAATGTTCAGGTTTTCAACAAGAACCATTTTGGAATTTACCATATTTGAGTCATCATGGAGGGTAGCTGACAGTGTTGAGAGAATTTACCCACATCACTCTAATTGAGTCTAACATTTTAAATATTTATATGCATGTTTTGTGCTGAATACTATAACCACTTCTTCCTCGTCTTAATTACTATTGTCTGAACATGACATCTTATAGTTATTATTTAGAGGTATATAATTTTTTTTTTCATCTCAGTAAGGCCAATAATGTTGCACTGGTATTTTGTAATTCCTTAATTCCTCTAATAGCTTTGGTGCTTTTTTCAATGGTACTTCTCACATTTTTGATTGTTATCATCAATTTATACTGTTGAGTTTATGGTTGTTTCAACAGCTGTCTTTTCACTGTTCACACTGATTCATGAACTAAGCAATGTCCCTGCCAAAATGATATCTGATTATGTTGTGTGTGTGTGTGTGATTTAAGACTTCAAAGAAGACTGCAAATTACTAGCCCCATTTTCATTTATCAGTATCCAACTGGATACCTACTAACAATGTGCAGTTCAAGAAGGTGAGAGAAATAAAACTGATTCAGAAGTCTCAGCCTGTTTACTATCTTAAATACAGGCTATGTGGAAGCCCCCCCCCCCCTCCAAGTTATCTAACTTTGAACCCTGAAGTGTTTAGGTAAGGTAAGGAAATTTAATGTTTACAGCATGTGTGTCTATATATATATATATATATATATATATATATATATATATATATATTTTTTTTTTTTTTTTTTTGTTATGAAAATGGAAACCTATCCATTAATACTATGGGCAGGCTAAAAGTTTGATATGGTAAGAATCCTTGATATAAAATAATAACATTTTTAATGCTACTCCAAACCTCTAATAAAAATGGCTGGTAGTAGTGTCATAATAGTAATAAAAATCATTGATAACTTAAAAATTTGCAAATATTTATGGCATAGTGAGAGGCAAGTCCATACCATCAGCACTTTTATCATAGTACAGAATTCAAAAATAGTGTTATTTACTAGTGACTTTTGCTGTTTGACAAGAATGAAAGGAGTGACTTTACTTTATCACTTAAAAATTTGCAAATATTTATGGCATAGTGAGAGGCAAGTCCATACCATCAGCACTTTTATCATAGTACAGAACTTGAATATAGTGTTATTTACTAGTGACTTTTGCTGTTTGACAAGAATGAAAGGAGTGACTTTGCTTTATCACTACCAGCATTGGATTACTGGCCAGTTTAAAACCTAACCTTGCCTATGTTAGTGGGAACCATCCCCACTCCACCTACATCTCCAATGTCTAGCCTCCAGCCCTACTCCCTCACTTTGCCCAAACACTACCATAACCATAAAATCAATTAAAAATAAACTCTTCGGTTGGAAACATGTCTGGTCTTTTAATAGAAAGTGTCTCAGTTCGTGAAAAAGTCAAAATTATTCGTGAGTCAGAACGTGGTATGACAAATATTGAAGTGTGTAAAAATTTTCTCTGTCCTCTTCAACAGTATTAATATTGTGGAAGAATAAAGATATTTACATATCAGCACTGGAAAACAACATAACTGATACAAAAAATTTAGAAATTTTGAGTTCACAAATGTCAATGAAGCACTGCTTCAATGGTTCAGCACACAAAAAAGTTCTGGATTCTCAAGAGACAGTCTGATCTTGAAGGCTCTCGAGCAAAATATGCTAAACAATTTGGATCCAAGGATTTTGCATGTAACAATGGTTAGCGAAATAAGTGAAATTGTTTTTATTATTAATTAATATTGTTTTTAATTATGGATAAATAAACTGTGTTTAGTATTAAGTGTATGGTTTTAAAATTATGGATAAATAACTTGTGTTTAATATTAAGTGTATTGTAGTTTATACAAGCATATTTATACAAATAATATCTAGGTATGTAATTATATTATTTTTTCTTTCTCTCTCTAATACTTCTTTTTCTGAATAATCTATTTTTTATTGAGTTACTGAGAATTAAAAAAATAGGAGGTAGTTTTAACTCATCACTGATATAGTGAGTAATGGTATAACGAAGAGCTTTTGTTGGTTGCCTGGTGCTTGTTATAACAAAGTTCAACTGCATTTAATATAAATTATATTTATTTACATCCAGTTTTTTTTTTTTTTTGGACTTTTAGAGCCAAAAAAGTAATGAAATCATCAAAGATGTTGCAGAAAATTCTTTACCTAGAGATCAACTGTGTAGATGTTGATCAGCAACTACTCATGTACTTTTAAGTTTAGAGGAAAATGGAGGAAGTTGGTAGTCAGTTTGGTGAAGCAGTATCTATTAAAGCCAGAAAAGGTATACATCAGGAACAGAGAATCTATGAGAAAGTGATTGCAGAGAGAGAGAGATTATCTGTTAAGTATGTTTTCTTCTTCTGGACAGTATCAAGTTCTATAGGAGATTTGTGTTGTACCAGCTCAAATGTGCGAATAATATTTTAGGGTTGGATGGATTTGTAATTTTAATGTCTTGAAAATAAGAAGATACTAAGTTCAGAGGTTGAGGAGGATAGGATGTAGTGTGTATGTGCCAAGAAATGCCATGGATGTAAGGTCAGCCCAAGAAAGGAAATCAGATCTCATTAGATCTTAATTAGAAACCAGAGATCTGAATATTATCATAAGTAAAGGGAATGAAGTGAGATCTTTCTTTCAAAAAATAAGACAAGACTGTGTTTCTATGTATAAATATTTGGTAGCATTGAAAAGTTCCCTAGAGGTTCACTGTGTAAAATATTGATTATGGAAGAGTTTGAACCGTGAATCATATGAGTACTAGATGGTTTGTAAAATTAAGAAAAGGAGTCCTCTCATCAGCAAAACTATAGACAGAATTTGTGGTGGGTGAGAGAAGGTCATTACTATAACAGAAAGAGTGTCTGTACAAAAGCACAAAGCCTTGATGTATCACAACAATGAGAGACAAATCTGAAGAGAGGAAACCATCCATCATGACAGGAAGTGCACAAGATGAAAGTAGAGTAGTAACTCAATTGCTAAGAAATGAAAACAGACCACAAGATAAAAGCTTGGCAAGGAGGCCTCAATGCTAGATCCAATCAAATGTCCAGGATATATAAGAGCAATCATGAGTTTCTATACATTTCCATGGCATGCATCTCAACCCAAAGGTAGGTAAGAATAGGCTATAAGATCTGCTTTGGAAAAAGAATGGCAGAATCCATATTGGTATTTATGAATTAAATGGTCAGTTTTGAGGTAGTCAAGAAGTTTGATGATAGTTTGCTTCCATGCTTATTGGGTAGATACCAAGTGGGTATGACAGCATGCATAATTTAAACAGAATAGTTATTGGAATGATGGTGTTCTACACTTTACACAGTTTGTGGAGCAAAAATTTTGAGCACAACTGAGGGTATAACATTTTGAGGGCATAACATAACCATTCGTCAGGACACAGGAAACGTATTGGTTTCCTGTGTCCTGATGAGGATTTTTCAGATGTTTTCCTAGTAAAAGATCAGAGCTGGCTGTACATGGTAAAGTGGGTGAAAATTTTCCTTGGTCATCTACAGACAAGTTGGAAGTGAAAAATGATGACAAGAGTGATGTGTGTGTGTGTGTGTGTGTGTGTGTGTGTGTGTGTGTGTGTGTGTGTGTGTGTGTGTGTGTGTGTGTGTGTGTGTGTGTGTGATGCATGCATGTGTATGTGAGAGAAAGAATGGAAACAGGGAAGTATAGAGATCAACACACAAGGGAAGAGAAGATTGGACTGTCATTTGAAATGGAGTAGAGTTTTCTATTTGGGCCATTCAAAATCTGTTTTGAATTTGTTGACAAAATCATCATTTATTAACAAATCCAAAACAGATTTTCACCATCATCATCAAATTCCTGATATATACCCTCAAGGAGTGTACAGGATATGACAGTACTACGTGAAAAATTACATCATTACTAACCTCCTATCTACCATTTTCCTCCAAATCAGTCTGTTACCTGTCAAGACTCCAACATCTATCGTCTAAGGCACTTTTTACTGTATCAATCCACCTATATATCTTGATCTTCCTTTGGGTCTCTTTCCTACCAACCTGGTAGAGAACACTTGTTTGGCTAATCTTTTCTCTCTTATTCTGTTTAAGTGAGCATACCATCTGAGATTAGCTCAGCTAATGCATTCCTGGATGCTGACAATGTCAAGTTCTTTCCTAATATCCTCTTTTTTAATATGATATTGCCATTGATGCCATCTGTTCATGTCCCTACTCTTTCTCAGGACTCTCATATCTGTGGTCTCTAGTCTTTGGTCAAGCGTTTTACTTCTGACCTAGCTCTCAGATCCATAATTTAAAATTGGCTTGAATACCGTCTTGCACACAGCTAATTTAGTGCTTTGGCTAATTTCTCTCTTATTCCATATAAATTTATTCAGTTGACTTCCTACCATATCAGCTTTGTTGATTCTGTTGCAGTGGCAGCCCATACATAAGCACTGTGACACTGCAGTACCTCCAAGGAAAAAATGAAAAATTTGAATTTTGTTTGTGTTTATAAATAATAACAATGCTTACAAGATTATATGAATGCAATACAACATGTTAAAGGTTACAGCTTATATTTTGACATTGACTGAATAGTTAATAATTGGAATTGTTCAATTAATGCTTTAGATTACGAAACAGATGCACTGCGATCTAATGCTGATATTCGTTTGCGTTTGTCATTGCACGTTACGCACAATAACCACACTGCCCAAACAGCAGTGTATTTTTAGTATCCTTATGCATGCTATTTCTGTGAGATATGAAACATTTATTAATGGTGCGTGTGCGTGGTGAACTATTTTTTTCAATATTATTTTATTTTGTTAAAATAACATAATTATTTATTTATTATAGATACAAGGCTGAATTATGACAAGTGTCACTGTTGAAAATATGAAAAGAATTATATTTTTTCAATTATCATCACACGAAACAAATGCACTGCGAATCTAACACCGATATTCGTTTGTACTTGTCACTGCTATCGATACGAAACTTTTATTATTTAGGTGTTTGTTCGTGGTGAGGATGAAATATTTTTACTAAAGCAATTTTGAATATGTAAATTTATTTATAAATAAATTCGTTACTGATTAGGAAAAAAAAGTTTTTTTTTCTTTCTTTTTTTGTCACCAGCCACCACTGTTCTGTTGTCTATTTCCATATTTAATTTACCATCATCATCATCAAATTCCTGCCATGTACCCTCAAGGGGTGTACAGGATATGACAGTACTACATGAAAAAATTACATCATTACTAACTTCCTATCTACAATTTTCCTCCAAATCAGTCTGTTACTTGTCAAGACTCCAACATTATCAGATCTTATATTTCTATCGTCTAAGGCACTTTGTACCGTATCAATCCACCTATATCTTGGTCTTCCTCTGGGTCGTTGTCCTGCCAACCTGGCAGAGAACACTTGTTTTGCTAATCTTTCCTCTCCCATTCTATTTAAGTGACCATACCACCTGAGATTAGCTCTGCTAATGCATTCCTGGATGCTGACAATGTCAAGTTCTTTCCTAATATCCTCATTTTTAATAAGATATTGCCATTGATGCCATCTGTTCATGCCTCTAATCTTTCTCAGGACTCTCATATCTGCAGTCTCTAGTCTTTGGTCAAGTGTTTTACTTCTGACCCAGCTCTCAGATCCATAAGTAAAAACTGGTTTAAACACTGTCTTGTATACAGCTAATTTAGTGTTCTGACTAATTTCTCTCTTATTCCATATGAATTTATTCAATTGACTTCCCACCATACCAGCTTTGCTGATTCTATTGTCTATTTCTATATTTAATTTACTATCTTCAGTAAAAATCGTGCCTAAGTAACTGAAATGTTTTACTTGTTCCACAGGTTCTCCATTCACAACACAGTTGACATTTTCAATGATTCTGCCTATTGTCTTTGTCTTTGTCTTTTTATTGCTGACCTTCATACCATATCTATTACAACAGCTATTCAATTTAGTCAGAGAATCTTGCAGACTTTTAGCAGATTTCTTTAGAAGTATAACATCATCCGCATAAAGCAAAGAGCTGACATTAACATCTCCAATTCTGATATCGGGTTTAATACCACTTTCCTTCATAATGTGATCCATATAGATAATGAATAACAGAGGGGATAATGTACATCCTTGTCTCACACCAGTTTTAATATTAAACCATCTTCCTGTACTTCCTTCAATTCTAACTGCTGACTTACAACTCAAATAAAGACTAAGTATTGCTTGATATAATGCCCCATTGACACCATATAACTGCAGCGTATTGAATAGCTTCTCTCTTGGCACCTTGTCATATGCCTTTTCCAAATCGACAAAACTTAAATACAGATCTTTGTTATATTCCCATGCTTTCTCAACTATTTGTCGTAAAGTGAAGATCTGATCCTGACAGCCTCTATTTGGCCTGAAATCCAGCTTGTTCTTCACCAAGATTTTCTTCCACAATTCTTCTCAACCGTTTCTCAGGTATACTTGCATAGATCTTGCCAGGAACACTCAGTAGGGAAATACCTCTGTAATTCTCACATTCAGTTTTATTTCCCTTTTTATATATGGGTACTATGAGAGCTCTACTCCAATCATCGGGAATTCGTCCATCAGTCCAGGCTTTCTGAACTATGCAGTGCAGCCACTGTAAGACTTTTATACCACCATACTTCAGCATTTCTGGTCGAATATCATCTACTCCTGCTGCCTTTCCACATTTCAAGCCTTTGATGGCTTTTTCTACTTCAAGTATGGATATGTATTCCTGACTGCATGCGTGGTCAGTGTTTTTTATCACTGTGCTGTCATCACTGCTTGTTTCATTTAGCAGTTTTTCAAAGTAATTACTCCATACTTCAAGGATATCTTTTTCTCCTGTTTTCATGTCACCTTTATCATCTCTAACTTCTTTTACAGCACTCTTTCCTCCATTCCTAAGCTTCTTCAACAACCTCCAGAATATTTTGCCACCCTCTTGATATTTATTTTCTATATTCTTGCCAAAGTCCTCCAATGACTTTTGTTTAGCTAGTTTTACACACTGTTTAGCTTTCTTACATTTGTCTCTGTATTCTGTAAGAGTAAAAGCTGACTTATTTGCCAGGAACTTCTGATATGCTTTATTCTTTTCCTTCACTGCCTCTTTAACTTCCTGTGTCCACCAGGGAGTTCTGATTTTTTTATCCTTGCACACAACCTCACCACATGCCTCTCTGGCAGAATCAATCAATGTTTTCTTCAGAGTTTGCCATGTGAATCTCCAAGGTTTGATTCCTGTTCTCAAACTCTTTCATTTTCTTTTCAATAATCTTTCTGTATTTTAGTCTGCAGTTCACATCTGAGAGCTGCTCAACTTTTATTCGCTTTAAAACTTTCTTACATGTTATTCTTTTCAATATGAAATTTAATTTTATCCTGCTCAAGACTAAATAGTGATCGCTTCCAATTTCAAATCCTCTGTACACTCTGGTGTCCTGCACCAGGGAGAAAACATCACTATCAACAATAACATAGTCAATGAGACTTTTCTTATTCCTAGCCTCTTCTCTCCATGTGAATTTGTGCACATTTTTATGTTGGAACATGGTGTTAGTAATAACCAGTCCATGTCCTGAGCAGAAATCCAACAGATATTTGCCATTATTATTAGCTTTGCTCTTTTCTCCAAATTTTCCCAAAATATTTTTATATGTCTCACAATCATTTCCTACTCTGCTATTTAGATTCCCAACAAGGACCAACTTTTTCTTTTTCATTGTGTCAGTTGCTTTTTCTAAAGCCTCAAAAAATTCCTCCACTTCTACCTTAGTAGAACCTTCTGTGGGACCATAGCCACAAATAAGTCTCATTATCCAGTTCCCCATTCTCATATTTGCCCACATTACTCTACTTGAGACTGACTGCCATTCAAGAAGATTAGCCTCATATTTTGTGTTGAATACTATGGCTACTCCTTCTTTTCCTTGATTGTCATTGCCTGAATATAACATTTTGTATTTATTGCTCAGAAAGATCTCACCAGTTTTGGTCTTTTTTGTTTCGGTCATCCCTATTATGTCGATCTGGTACTTATCTAATTCCTCAGCTAGCTCCATTTCTTTGCCATTCAGGCTTCTTACGTTGATAGTACCGATCTTTAACTCTGGTGATGTTGAGTTGGGGTTTGTTTTCAGATTTGTTCCAGTAACTGACTTTTCGCTGTTCACCCTGGTTCCCTGGCGAAAACAACGGGGGCCTTGTTTAACCGGGCGACGCCCCAGCCGGCATGAAATTTTGTCATGTTGTACCATCATTTTTTATTTTGGTTTAACCAATAAGAATACAATTTGGTCGGCTAAATCCCAAATTGCCAGCCCATCCTTGTTCGTTCAGTATCAAAGTAGATACCCAACAGGGTGCACCACGAGAAGGTGAGGATTGGACATTAGGTCAGAAGCCCTGGTCGGTTCTCCGCATTCCTTTGAAGGCTATGTGGAGGTCTCCTCTCAGTTATACAGCTTTGACCCCTAAGCACCCTTTTAATTTACCATCTTCACTAAAAATTGTGCCTAAGTAGCTGAAATGTTTTACTTGTTCTATAGGGTCTCCATTCACAACACAGTTGATATTTTCAATTTTTCTACCTATTTTCAATTTTTCTACCTATTTTCATTGTCTTTGAATTGTTATTGCTGAACTTCATACCAAATCTATTACAACAGTTACTCAATTTAGTCAGGGTATCTTGCAGTCTTGTAGTGGATTTATTTAGAAGTATAACATCATCTGCAAAAGCAAAGAGCTGAGATTAACATCTCCAATTTTAATATCAGGTTTAATACCACTTTCCTTCATAATGTGATCTATATAGATAATGAATAACAGAGGGGATAATGTACATCCTTGTCTGACACAGATTTAACAAACCATCTTCTTGTACTTCCTTCAGTTCTAACTGCTGACTAACAACTCAAATAAAGACTAAGTGTTGCTTGATATAATGCCCCATTGACACCATATAACTGTAGTGTTTTGAACAGCTTCTCTTTCTGTCATATGCCTTTTCCAGATCTACAAAACTTAAATACAGATCTTTGTTATATTCCTATGATTGCTCAACTACCTGTTGTAAAGTGAAAATCTGATCCTCACAGCCTTTATTTGGCCTGAATCCAGCTTGTTCTTCACCAAACTTCTCTTCCACAATCCTTCTCAACTGTTTCTTAAGTATACTTGTATATATCTTGCCAGGAACACTCAGTAGAGAAATACGTCTGTAATTCTCACATTCAGTTCTATTTTCCTTTTTATATATGCTTACTATTTGAGCTCTACTCCAATCATCTGGAATTGGTCCCTCTGTCCAGGCCTTCTGAACTATGCAGTGCAGCCACTGTAAGACTTTTATATGTTCATACTGGAACATATCTGGTCGAATATTATCTACTCCTGCTGCCTTTCCACATTTCAGGCTTTTGATAGCTTTTTCTATTTCAAGTATGGGTATGTATTCCTGACTGCATGCCTGGTTTTTTACCACTGTGCTGCTAATACTGCTTGTTCCATTTAGCAATTTTTCAAAGTAATTACTCCATACTTCAAGGATATATTTTTTTTCTCTCCAGTTTTCATGTCATCTTTATCATCTCTAATTCCTTTTACAGCACTCTTGCCTCCATTTCTGAGCTTTTTCAACAACTTCCAGAATATATTGCCACCTTCTTGATATTCATTTTCTATGTTCTTATCAAAATCCTCCCATGACTTTTGTTTAGCAAGTTTTACAGTCTTCAGCTTTCTTACATTTGTCTCTGTATTCTCTAAGAGCACAAGCTGACTTATTTGCCAGGAACTTTTGATATGCTTTCTTCTTTTCTTTCACTGCCTATTTAACTTCCTGTGTCTACCGTGGAGTTCTGATTTTTCTATCCTTACAGACAACGTCACCACATGCCTATCTGGCTGACTCAATCAGTGTTTTCTTCAGGGCTTGCCACTGAATCTCCAAGGTTTGGTTCCTGTTCTCAAACTCTTTCAATTTTTCTTCAATCAAGTTTGTGTATTTTAGTCTACAGTTCACATCTGAGAGCTGCTCAACTTTTATTTGCTTTAAAACTTTCTTACATGTTATTCTTTTCAATATGAAATTCAATTTTATCCTACTCAAGACTAAATAGTGATCACTTCCAACTTCAAATCTGTACACTCTGGTATCCTGTACCAGGGAGAAAACATCACTATCAACAATAATGTAGTTAATGAGACTTTTCTTATTCCTTGCCTCTTCTCTCCATGTGAATTTGTGCACATTTTTATGTTAGAACATTGTGTTAGTAATAACCAGTCCATGTCCTGAGCAGAAATCCAACAGGTATTTGCCATTATTATTAGCTTTGCTCTTTTCTCCAAATTTTCCCAAAATATTTTTGTATGTCTGACACTCATTTCCTACTGTGCCATTTAGATTCTCAACAAGGACCAACTTTTCCTTTTTCATCATGTCAGTTGCTTTCTCTAAAGCCTCAAAATATTCCTCCACTTTTTACCTTAGTAGAACCTTCTGTGGGACCATAGGCACAAATAAGTCTTCTTGTCCTATTCCCCATTCTGATATTTGCCCACATCACTCTACTTGATACTGCCTGCCATTCAAGAAGATTAGCCTCATATTTAGTGTTGAATACTATGGCAATCTTTCTTTTCCTTGATTGTCATTGCCTGAATATAACATTTTGTATTTATTGCTGAGAAAGATCTCACCAATTTTTGACTTTTTTGTTTCAGTCACTTCTATTATGTCAATCTGGTACTTACCCAATTCCTCAGCTAGCTCCATTTCTTTGCCATTCAGGCTTCTTATGTTGATAGTACCGATCTTGAAATCTTATGATGGGTGGGTTTAAAAACAGATTTTGAAAAGACTAATGCAGAAAACGTCTTTCCTTTTAAAATAGCAGTATGGTCATCTAGTTTCAAAGCTACTAGGTGGATTTTTTCACCCTTCTATCCTTCCACCTTCTCTTCTTTGATGAGGATTTATTTTTTATTTTTTTTTATGAATGTTACTGGCTGTAGTGTAGGCTGAGTGGGGACTTTTGACTTGAGTAATTTGAGATATGCTAAATTTTTATCATGGACTGCCCTAGATCAAGAGAGTAGAAACAGTAAATTAGATCATACAAAAGAGGTATGTAGAAATCATGAAGGTTATCCCATTTGAGGCTGTTGTTGTGCCAAAAGACATATGGCTGAGATTTCTTGGGTAATGGTTGATGTATAAAAGATGCAATGTGGATAAGATTAGGGTTAAATTTACCAAGAGGAGCCTGACATTTACATCTGAAGAAAAAATTTATTAAAAAAAAAAAAAAGGTCCAGAGTGTTAGAAGGATGAAGAGAACTGTCTGGCATTCTATGTGATAGAGTGATATTTTGTTGTTATATCATTACTAATAGCAAATGTCAGATCATTATCAATACTTGACATGTCTTCCAGCCTCATCTGTGAAGCCAGAGATGAGAAACTAGTTTGAATTATGAATACTGAAGTCTCCAAGGAAGATGATCTCACTGTTTGGGTAATAGATGAAAATCAACCTTCAGAGACAAATAATGAAAGAGGTCATGCAAATGAAATCAATTTTGACCTAAATATTCAAAAAGAGGACAGATCTGAAAGATGCATATGTAATGCACTCTCGCCATCTATAAGAAGGGTAGCCAACTACTACTGTCTATCAGCTAACAGATCAAGTTTGATGCATGCAAATAGATGCTTGGAGGGACAGAGAAATATTTAGTGGCTGGCTTATGAAAAATTTGGTACTAACAGTCAACAGCATTCATAATCACAGTCCAAAACTTGGTTTATGTCCCTAGTCATCTGAATTGAAGAGTTTTTAAATTCCAGGAATGGAAATGTTTTTGGAAATATCTACCACCAAGTGTAACAGCAAATATGAAAAAGAGGAAAAAAAAATTATAGAATATGCACAAAACAAAATAATGTAGAGAAAAAAAAAAAAACTGAAGCACAGCAAAACACAGCATTCAGAGAAAAAAATGACTGAGCTAAGAATAATCAATAAATGAACTCTGCAAACTTAAAAATATAAATAAATAAAAAAGCCTAGATAAACTAATGATAAATATGAATTTGGAATGGTCTATAAGCAATTTGCATCAAAAATTACAGGCATTTAATAGAAAACAAAAGTGTTGCACTTGGAAACATTATACCTTTCTGAGCAGAAATGGTAATATACATTAAAGCCTTAATTAATTTGTGGTATCACTGAAATTAAAGGAAGAATAATAAATATCTAAATTTTTACTTTTAACCTAGCAACAGCAAGCACAAGTTTACAACATAAAATTTCTTCAATGCAATGTGCAAGTGGAAAAAAAATGTAGGATGCACATAAATATCTTCATGCATTTACACAAATTCGAGCATATAAAAAATGAAGACATTAGAAGAGAGCATGGTATTTACAATGTAAACAAAATGATTAAAGAATATAGAGAGAGAAATGGAAAGAGCATTTATTTATGATAAGATATTGGCTACCAAAAGAACTGAATAAATACACACCAAAGGAATAGAAATGAAAGAGAGAGAGAGAGAGAAAGACCAGCAAAGCTAGAACAGGCAAATGCCTAATCCTTGATGAGAAGAAAGAGAAAACATTGTACTTTAGATGTGTGTGTGTGGGGGGGGGGGTGAGAATGTCAGAAGTATGTCATGAGTGAGTGCAACAAATGTGAGAAGTATTGAAAATTGAAAGAGAGAGAGAGAGAGAGAATGAAGAAACTAATATTAACAATGTAAGGAAGGATAGTGAAAGTGTTGTAAAGAATGTAATGGAAGGAGTGAATAATAGCATACGAAACACAAATAAGAGTATGAAAGAAGTGGCTGAATGTAATGTGGATGATGAGGAGACAATGAAGAGAGAAACAACGTGCTAGGATACGAGAATATGAGCTTGAGTGACTGGAGAAATGATTGGCATGTGGTACAGCAAGAGGGAGAATGAAAGAAAAAATGAACAGGAAAAGTAGCGAAGTATGAGAAACTGGAAGTAAGGAGAATGTACTGCATGAAGATTCAATAATAATTGGTGTACTTAATGAGAAAGCAATGAAAACATGTTTCCCAGGTGCAACGATCACAGATGTTAGTGAAGCTATTAATTTGCAAAAGGGAAAAGTGAAAGTTTTGACAGGCACAACTGATATGAAAGGTGAGAAAAATGCAATGAGAGAAGAAGAGAAAGAGTTGTTGAAAGAAGCAAACGTGAACAGCGAGAAAGTAAGGACTGAGTCTGCTGCCTCGGTATGATAAGGCAGTATTGAGAAGAAATGCCATAATTGCTAATCACTCAATGAGAAGATTGTGCAGGAGGAATAGTGCAATGTGAATGTGATAGATGAAAGGACTTGGAGTGCATATGAATGGTTTTCGAGTTAAATGTTTGGAGAAGTGTTGTTCAGTGAAAGGTTGAAAGTGAAATTTCAGGAAAAACTAGAGGTGTTGGTGGGAAAGGGACGCAATCAAGATAGTGTTCTGTCATCCCTGGGACTAATGAGTGTGAGTGCAAAAATGACCATGTAAAAATAGTCATCCCTGGAAAAAATGAGGATAAATGCAGAAATGACTGTGAACAGCTGGATACACTTTTCCAAGTTTCGAATCTGAATGGGTTGGTAATGACATTATGCATAGGTAACTGTGGGCTCAAGGGAATATTGAAATGCATTTACATGAATGCAAGAAGTATTAGAAATAAAGGAGTTTTTGACATTGGTCAGTGTGACTTGGCCAAAAATATTAGCATAAGTGAGACCTGGTTGACAGAGAATGATTTAGTTATAGCAAAAGAATGTAAAGGATATTGTATTTTCAGAGAAGAGGAAGGGAAATAGTATAGAAGGAGGAGTATTATTAATGATAGCTGAAGAACTTCAACCAACAAAAACAGGAGGATTTTAGATCTGTGGGAGATGGTTCAATTGAGACTATCTGTGTGAGATAGAGGCCAATAAGACAAAATACATTGTTGGCTACTGCTATACACCTGAGGTTGAGAGGAAGAAGGCCATGCATTAGCAAATTACCATAATAAGTGCAAGCCAAGCAGTAGCATGGATAACTTCAACTATGAAGATGAAAATCATATATTTACCAAGGGATAATTATTTGAAACAGCATGCGATGGAGAGGACTAGGGGTTTGAGAGTGTTGAATCTGGTAATAACATCAGAAGATCTATTCATAACTACAATAGCGATTCAAATTATGATCAGGAGAAAGTGACAGTGCAACCTTGTTCTGGGAAGTTGCTCAACATGCAGAATTCTCAATCAAGAAAGGATTTATGTGGAACTAAAGCCAGTGATTATGAAAAACTAGGTGGCAACTTGGAGCAGTGCCATGGCATAATAAGCTACAAGGGAAAAAAAAGGTCAGTAGTGCAAGTGGTCAGGGATTGTTTGAAAGAGGCAATATTGGACTGCATACCCAGGATGAGGAGGATAAGCTGAGTAGGAATTAAATGGATGAGTAGCAATATAAAGCAGGAGCTGCAAAAAAAAAAAAAAAAAAAAAAAAAAAAAAAAAAAAAAAAAAGCACTGGAGGAAATATAAACAAAAAAAAGGTGATCAGTGTGGTCATGAGTAATACAAAACACAGGGAAGAAGGGCAACTAGTATTAGAATCTTTTATCTGTGAAAGGAAAGCTAAATCAGATTATGAGAGAAATTTAGCTATGCAGACCAAAGTAAATGAAAAAGAGTTTTTTACTATGTAGCAAAGTAAATGAAAAAGAGTTTTTTACTATGTAGCAAGTAAAAGAATGACTGTGGAGGGATAGCTTTAATCAGTGTTTGATGGTAGAAAAGTGACAGAAGAAGGAAAAATAGTTGAGCTATTAAACAACCTCTTTGCATGGGTGTATCATCCAGGCCAAAGTAAAACAAATCAAAGGCACAAGGTATCCAATAAATATTAACACGTTCACGATGGTCTGCATCTCGTGTAAATTGTCTCAATTTACATGAGATGCAAGCTGTCTTAATGATAAATAAAAAAAATGGAATTCTATCTGATTTCAAATTTTATATATGTATGTGTATAAATCTTTATTGGCTTTTTGAATATATGCTTTACAGGTGGGTAGTAAAAGTACCAGAGATGATGAATCGTGTGTTGTTAGTTGGAGGATTAAGTAGTAGGGGAGAAGGTTAGATGTGTATAGTGGAGTAGTAGAGTGCCATCCATGATAAGTCCTTGGACTCCTTGAAGGTGTCACATAATAATAATAAATCGGTCAGTTTCTTTCCTCAATAACTGATAATGGACAGGTGTGACCACATGTTTTCTACAACTGAAAATTTGAAAAAGGTTTTTCAGACATGGTACTTAGTTACATCCTGTATTCAGTGCTACAATAAAACCTTTATTTTGCTTGCATCCTTGCAGTACAATGTCTGTGGGAGGAGAGGTGTTTTTCATTAAACAGAGTCATTTTAATCCTAGTGGTGTCTTGTCTAATTACTCTAAATCTCTTTGTACTATATTTACTACATATTCTTAATAGAGTATGTCTCATCTCATCTTCCCTTTCTTGTTAGTCTCAATGGTTTGTCATGGCCAAGTAACCTGCGTATTGCTATGATAGTGCAGTTAATCTATCTGCATTGTCTTCTAATGTCTGTAAATTGTGTATATTATTTTGGCCAGTTTACCTGTTGCGCAGGATGAAAAAACCGTGCCACCTCCTTATGAGACTGACTAACTTACCTTTACTTGAAAAGCCCTGATAAGTTTTTTGAATCCTAGACATGATTGAAACGCAAGTCTTTCCAACAAAAGAACACTCATATCGACTGAGCTACAAAAGCTTACACAGTCTATGCACTAAACATATATATGTTTGCTTGCATCTGTGCAGTATGGTTCTCAGTGGGAGTGGAGGGATATTTTACTGAACAGAGATATTTTCATTCTAGGCATCAAAAACCTCAAAAAGAATAGATTTAGTGCAGGGGTCTCAAACTCAAATGCAGAAAAGGGCCAGTCAATTAGATGTATATCTGATGCGAACCGTATTCATTATTATTCTGTGAACCAAAACATAAACTAAAAAAAGAAAGGCTCTAACAAAGGCCTTTTTGTTGCTGGGCCTTTACGACTTACATAAACAGTTACACTGCACATTTAAATTTTAAATTTATAACCATTTTTATTTTTAAATTTTAAGAATATAACAAGTTTAGAAAATATAAGTTCAATTACATTTTATTCATACTTTAAGAAAATTATTTAAATACATAATTTTGACTTACAAAAATAAAGATTTTAATCTACGAGACCTTTTTTTTAATTTGATTTTGAACCTGAAACCTGACATCTTTTCCTCTGCACTAACATGTCAATATCTGCTTTTTCGTTTCGTGTTGCAATATGAAGTATCGTATTTAATCTAAAATCTTTTATCCATTAGCGGAACTTTGACTTATTAAGTTCAGGAAGTTTATTTTCCACTTGGTTAAACTATAATAAATTTAGTTCAATCCTTCATCCAAGTGTAAGCAAACAAAGATTGCACCTGAAAATATCTTCAGGACTGAAGTAAGGTGGTGCAACACCAGGCAACTCCAAGCAAAGGTGGACCAAGCGCTCATCACTCCTTGTCTCAGTATCTCCCATAATGCAAAGCAAATCTCCTTGCAGACATGTATACTGCTATGCATTAAGGGAAGGGCCACTACCCAGACCGGTTTCGACCTTTATTGAGGTCTCGTCAGTGGGAGGCAGACCCAAACGTGGAGATATTAAGGCAGAAGCAATAGGAGAGGTCATATTTACCTATACAAGTTGCCAACAGGTGTATCACCTTGAAAGTTTATTTTTCACTTGGTTAGACTATAAAAAATTTAGTCTAATCCTATATCTAAGTGTGAGAAAACAAAGTTTGCACCTGAAAATATCTTAAGAACTGGGGTAAGGTAGTACAACACCAGGCAACTCGTAGCAGAGGTGAACCAAGCTAACATCATTCCTATCTCAGTATCTCCCATAATGCAAAACACATCTCCTTGCGGATATGTATAATGTTATGCATTAAGGGAAGGGCCACTACCCAGACTAGTTTCGACCTTTATTGAGGTCTCTTCAGTGGCGAAGTCATCTTTACCTATAGGAGTTGCCAAAAGGGGTGCCACCTTTTTATTAAATTTCTCTGGATTTAAAGAAATTTATTAAAAAGAGATTTAAAGGATTAAACTAAATTTATTATAGGTGCACCACCTTATTATCGAATTACTCTGGATTTAGAGAAAGATGTTGGAAGTTTATTTTTGCACTTGGTTAGACTATAATAAATTCATTTTAATCCTTTATCCAAGTGTCCTTTAAGCATCCAGGCACAAACCAAAGTTTGCGCCTGAAAATATCTTCAGGACTGAGGTAAGGTGGTGCAACACCAAGCAAAGGTGGACCAAGCTCTCATCACTGCTCGTCTCAGTATCTCCCATAATGCAAAGTACATCTCCTTGCAGACGTGTAGCGTGCTTCATCATCTTGAGGTCACAATTCTTTAGCTATCTATATGTTATAAAGATAAAAGTCGGTATCTTCACATTTGGGTCTGCCTCCCACTGACGAGACCTCAATAAAGGTCGAAACCAGTCTGGGTAGTGGCCCTTCCCTTAATGCACAGCAGTATGCATGTCCGCAAGGAGATGTGCTTTGCATTATGGGAGATACTGAGAGCTTGGTCCACCTTTGCTCGGAGTTGCACCACCTTACTTCAGTCCTGAAGATATTTTCAGGTGCAAAATTTGCTTGCTTACACTTGGATAAAGGATTAAACTAAATTTATTATTAAGTTTAGTTTCATAATTGAAAATAATTGTTCACATACAATAAAAAAAAAAAATGGATGGAATATTCCAGAATTTAGAATTGCTTAAGCAGCAAGTAATGGATATGCATCCAGATGTTAATCGAAGAATTCTTGTTTGCTGAGGTTGAGAGAGTCGTTTTGCTGGTTATCTTAGAATTTATTCTGATTGGGAAAAAACTAAAACTGTTCAAATGACTCTTGATAACTTTCTTGATAAAAAAATTGCAGTAACTAATGTAGGTACAAGCATTTATTTAACATTTACACTATTCATTTTTTATCTTTCCTAAAAGAGTACTATACAAAACGAATTATTAATACTGTAATTGACATTGATGAATTGTAATTTTTACTATCGATTATTATATTTGGTTAACACAATTTTGATATACGCGGTAACATCGAGGGATTAATTAATTGCGTTATCAAGAGATACCTGTACAATGATCATAATCATTACTGAATAAATGAAAATTCTTCCTCATCCATCCTGTAGGACTGGTTGAGCCCTCCTAATGAAGGATTAAGTATGTATTTATGACTATAAATATGTGTGTATGTGATCACGGGCTGATTTGCCTGTTCCTGAGGGACGAAAAACCTGAGTTTCCAGGTGAAAAAATCCTCTACCTCCGTATGAGACTAGCTAACTCACCTTTACTCCAAAGAGACCAGTAAAGGTTCCTCAAGTCATGGACAAGAATCGAACCAAGATCTTTCTGACCAAAGGGCTCCGTCTATACCGAATGAGCTACAGAGACTCTGACTACTGTGCTGATTTTATATTACATATTATTTGTTCTTCTTCTTCTTGTTGGCAATGCACTATTGATCAGTTCATCACCAACTGGAGCGGGTGGTCCTTCTTTAGGGATAGAAAGACCTTTTCTGAAATGAATTGATGATATGCAGCCAAGGTTATCTCAATAAATTTACAATTTGGTAATATCTCACTAAATAAAAATGTTTGAAAGTTAAATAATTATAGCAATAAAAAAAAAGCTTTTTAATTATCATAAATGTCAATTTGATTAAAATTTCTAAAATTTCTACATTAAAAGCTTTCATCCTTTATAAAATAAAATCACATTCTTTCCAAGATACAGAGATAAGCCATACTTCAAGATATAATACTTGCTTTTTTGTAAGCTTAACTCCCCCTTGAAGACCACTAGAGAAAGTTCCTTTACCACGGCCACCTGCCAGAATCTGCGCTTTTATTACAAATTCTTTTACATCTGAGGGAAAAAAATACAAAGAGTTTTTGCAAATGTTTTTATTAAATATTAGACACTATACAACATTTTAAAATAGGAATATCTTGTATTTATTTCAGATGTTAATAAATGATCATATATATCCTATTCCTAAGGATAGTAGATTCTTTAGAGGAATTTTTTGAGTCATTAGAGCAGGCAGCTGCCTGCTCTAATGACTCAAATCCTACCTGACATACAGAAATGTTTAGGAAAATTTGTAATAAAGGACAGGGCTAATAATAGTCTTTATCTGCTGGATTTCTGCTCAGGATACAGACTAGTCATTAACACAATGTTCCAACATGAAGATGTGCATGAGTTCACAGAGAGAGAAGACACATGAAATAAGAAAATCCTCACTGACTATATTATCATTGATAGTGATATCTTCACACTGGTTCAGGATACAAGAGTTCACAGAGGTAATGAAACTGGAAGTGACCATCACTTAGTTTTAATTAGGATAAAAATATCAAATTGAAAAGAAATTATGTACGAGAAGCTACCCAAAAGTCTGGGAAATTTGAGTAGCATGAGAGAACTTTGTGAATCATTCTGTGCCATTTAGGTACAAGTTTTAGTGAAGATGACAAATTAAATTTGCAAATAGATGACAGAATGAGCAAAGCTGGTATGGTTGTGAGCCACATAAATAAATTTAAATGGAATAAGAGAGAAATTAGCCAAAACATTAAACTAGCAGTATACAAGATAGTTTTCACACCAGTTAAGTTAAGGATCTGAGAAATACGGTTAAGTTAGAAATACGGCATTTGATCAAAGTTTAGAGATTACAGATATAAGAGTTCCAAGAAAAAATAGGGGCCTGAACAGATGGCAGAATCATATTAAAAATGAAAACATTAGAAAGGAAATTAACATTGTTAGCATTCAAAGAAGGTATTAGCAGGGCTAATATAAGGTGGTACTCTCACTTTGTCACTTAAAAAAGAATGGAAGAGGAAAGGTTAGTAAAAGAGGTGCTTGATGCCACAATGGCACGAAAAAGACCCAGAGGAATACTAAGGTCTAGGTGGACTGATACAGTAAAAAATGCCTTAGAAGCACGAAATGTTAGATACAACAATATTGGAGTGCTGACACTCCAACATACTGACATAATGGTCAGTTTTGACGTCTCTTCCTTATTCATAAATGTCCAACTGAAAGAAATTAGAGCTAATGCAAGCTAAAATTCCTCCTGATATCTCAGTCCTATTTCAGTTCACAATGAACTCGGGCTATTTCGTTTGGCAGGAAAAATTCTACAAACAAATAGAAGGGACAGCCATGGGTTCACCACTCTTCGCACCCTTGGCCAACTTCTTCATGGAGACTTTTGAAGAGAAAACCTTAACCTCTGCCCTACTAAAACCACCATATGGCTTCGCTACGTTGATGATGTGTTCGCTATTTGGCCATATGGCTCTGACACACTCAAACAACCAACACACCAGAATCAAGTTCACCCTGGAGAAAGAGGAAAATAACAGCCTCCCTTTCCTAGACACACTAGTCACCCACTGGACTGATGGAACCTTGGTTTTTTTCTCTGTTTATAGAAAAACCCACCCATACAGGCAGATACATTCACCAACAATCTCCCCCCCCCCTCACAACAATATGGAGTTATTAAGAACACTATACAATAGGGCTAAACTAATCTGTTCAAATGACAATGCCCTAACCACTGGACGAAATCACATCCTCAACACTTTCTCAGCCAAAGGCTACCCCCCCCCCAATTCCAAAAAATATTGAAACCAGTAAACCACAACCCCCCCCCTTCACAACAAGGATTACTCTACATCTATCACCATTCCCTACATCCGAGATACCTCGGAAAAAATTACCAAAATCTTAAGAAAACATGACTGGACCTCTTGTTACAGATCATACAGAAAATTGGCATCCCTTATCTGCTCCACTAAAGACCAACCACTTCCCCTAGACCTACCTGGTGTATACCAGGTCCCTTGCAGCTGTAAGCTGTCCTACTTTGGCCAAACAGGCAGGACAGCAAATATCAGAATTTCAGAACACAAGACCACATCCATTTTCACCAGTGCAGCCATTCTGGTCTTGCAGACCATTCTCTGGATACACACCACAGAATATGGTGGAAGAAAGCCACAATAATACACGGTAGCAAGTTCACGTTTGAAAGACTTTTCATAGAATCAGCCTCAGCCCTAAGAAACATGCCAAACCTCGACAAATTTGGTTGCATGAGACTGCCCCAAATTTGGGAGACATACATCATGAGACCTTCAGCCCAACAGAAAAGAATACCTACATAGCCCCTAGGGGGCACCATCAGGACTTTTAGGAGAAACTATAGCTTCCTGCTTCGTCCTCATTTACTGTATGTAGTGCCTGCATGCACTGTCTTTATTATAAGTTCCTTTGAAAATGGCAACATGACGTTGCCAAAATATTGGAAATATATATTAAAGTTTAATTTAATTTATATTCTATTGTACGTTGTGAATTCCTTAAGTCAATTAATAATTATGTATAACCAGCATATAAGCCTTTCTACGAGGTTAATAATAATATAAGCTTAATCATATAGTGCTGTGATAGTAGCCTGTACAGCTGTTGAGGGTATATATGAAAATTACTGATGATCAGGGCTGGATTAACCATTAAGCAAAATAAGCACGTGCTTAGGGCATGATGGAAAGGGGGGGGGGAGCACCCCAGAATTTCTGCTTTAGTTAGATGACAAATTTAATTTAAATTAACTTTTAATTAGTTTTTCATTGTTTTTATCTTTTCTTACTGTTACCTACTTTGTTTCGATAAATAATGAGGTGTCAAAGGCCTAATAAAACTAACCACGTGCATGACGGTTCGTTTACACCGTATTATCACTCACGATGCTTTCTGGCACTACCGTTACGTCAAATAAGGTAATTTTTTATAATTAACATAACCAATTTATTTTCCTGTCTTGTTTTATAAATAAATTATGTCTTATAAAAGGCTCCAGAAGCAAATATAAAACAAATCATGTGGTTGTCTCAGAAACGCGCCTCCAGTAAAAGGCCTAGCTGTAGCAGAAGTGTAAAATAAGAGTTAATTAAAGCAGGAAAGCACAAGATTCAGCTGTAAGCCAAAAATTAAATTGTTCGTATGATTTTGCCTGTGATATGTGTAACTGTGTTGATTGCCATCTAATATTCAACAAAATAATCTTTTTATTTCTGTATTTAACAGATCCCAAGAACCAAGATGAAACGTGTTCAGTTAAGTGGTGCACAAAAGCGAAAACTATCAAAAAAGAAACAAGAGGAGACTTTGGAATGAGATTCCAAGACTGCAAAGCTGACTGATTTCTTCACACAAATTCTACAACATTATATACCAATTCCTGATCAGAGCCAATCTCCGTCATCAGAAGCGGACACAAATACCACTTTGATCACTTCAAAATCAAAATATATTGATGTTGGAATCATCAAGGTGTCACAAGCAGGTTCATCTAGCACATGTCTCACTACTGACCTCACTTTGTCTGTAAATTCTCTTGATATCTCTATAATTGCTGAAAATGAAAGTTTAGTGGGCCATGGTGATGGTGGTGAAATGATTCAGTCTGCAAAAGATGAAGTAAATATAGCAAAAGATCCAGGGTTGTGGCTTGATTACTCTGCAGATGAAGTGGCTTATTGGACTGCCTGTGGACCCAGTGACTGTCAACACCACAATGGGCCATTTGACAAGTCTTACCGACATTTCAGTAGTGGCAAACCAGTAAGATACTGTTCGCAGAAACTTTTTGTTGGGACAAAAGCCAATCGTGAGGAATACAAGAGAGAGTGGTTATTGTATTCACCATCTCAACAGGTGGTGAATACAAGTTCATAAGTCAGTTTGATTCATTTTTAGCAGGTCACATTGCGAAATATGGAAATTGTGGGCAAAGGAAATCCTTCTTATTCTGTCCAAAGCCAGCTGTCAGGAACTCATTCAACTGATGTCTCAAAAGGTTCACATGCTTATTGTTGATGAAGTAAAATCTTCTGGTTATTTTAGTTTGTCAGTTGATTCAACACGACATCTGTCACATATCACCCAGTTAAGTGCAGTATTTAGGTACTTAAAAGATGGACAGCCTATTGAACCCTTTTTAACTTTTCTGGAAATGACAAGCCAGACCGGTGACGAAATGGCAAATCAGGTGTTGCAGTACTTACGTAAAGTTTGTCAGCTAAACTTTTCAAAATGTAGGGGTCAGTCTTATGACAATGCTGCTAACATGTCTGGGCATTATAAGGGGATGCAGCAAAAAATTTTAGAAACAAACAAGTTTGCTATATATTTGCCCTGTGAAGCTCATTCACTAAATTCGATAGGCTGAAGTGCTGTTGACTGCTGTCGAGAGGCGGTTTATTTCTTCTCTACAGTGCAATTGCTCTCTACCCTTTTTTTCAGCCTCAACCAGCCAGTGGACAATTCTTAAAGATTGTATTGGAAATGAAAATGTCTTAAAATCCCTCTCATACCAGATGGGAAGCAAATGCTATGGCAACAGCAGCAATTTTGAAATCTTTCCTTCAAATTTTAGAAGCATTAGACTGTATAGCCGAAGACCAGTCACAAAAGGGAGACACTAGAAGAGAAGCAGATAATATTGCAAATAAGATGCAAGAGCTAGAATTCGTTTTTATGTTGAATTTTTGGGATGAGATTTTGCAAAATTTTCATAGAGTAAGCCAAGTTCTACAGAATGAGGATGTCAACTTAAAAACATGTGCAGATCTGTATGGATTATTAGCTCACCAATTGTGCACTTCACGAAATGAATTTGAAAGATATGAAGCAGCTACAAAGGAAGTGCTACTAGATGTTGATTACAAGGCAGCTCAAACTTGCAAACATATCAGAAAGAATATACCCAATAACAGAGATGCTCCAGAAGTATATCTGAATGCCATAGATAAATTTCGTATCACCACCTTTTACACAATTGTTGACAAACTTGAAACTGAGATGAGAAGAAGAGGAGAGATATACAGAGAAATATCAGAGATTTTCTTTTCTAAGTGATGTGCCACATAATGCTACTTCGGTGACTTCATCATCTACTGAAATTGAAAGGTATTCTCAGTGTTGTCAAAAGCTGATTGATGCTTACCCAGAGGACTTGAACACTAATTTCTCAGCTGAGCTTCAGCAGTTTCACTCATATGTGCACCATAAGTTCATTGCAACAAAAAATGTAAAAACAAGATTCAGTCATGCTGAACTTTATAAAATAATTGTAGAAGACAATATTGAGTGTGCCTTTCCAAATGTAGACATTGCCCTTCGTATATTTTTAACATTAATGGTCACAAATTGCTCAGCTGAGCGTTCATTTTTTCAGTTGAAGTATATTAAAAATCCCATCAGAACAACTATGCAACAAGGCAGGTTGAATGCCTTATCTCTCTACTAAGTATAGAAGCAGATGTGTTACGTAAGATAAATTTTGAGGATCTGATCAAAGACTTCAATTAAAAAAAGTAGGAGAAAACTTTTGAAATCTAAATAAAGTTTAAGTATACAAAAATAAACAATATTTTCCATCTTACTATAAGTTTTGTTTCATTTTGAAAAATAAAAATTTATTTTATGGTTTATTATTGTTTATATTCTGAATTACATATATATGGGGCACCAAAATCTTTTAAGTGCTTAGGGCCTCTATGGATCTTAATTCGGCCCTGCAGTGATGACTTTTTTAAACTGATTACCTGCAATGCAGTTTAAAAATTTTTGAAACAGAATTTTAAATTGTTGATATCTCTGTAGTCAAAGCAAGAGCTATCCTGGTGTATGTGATAAATTTATGTCATTCAAAGAGAACTAATGTTTAGTGATATTTATGTAAAAATTCAATGAGTGCATCAAAAATTTATAGCATGTTAATGACACATTAGCCTGTTTGGGCTCTAAACTAGACATATATATCTATCAATCTAGACATATATATATATATATATATATATATATATATCATCATCAATGGCTTTTAACAGGCACTTAAGTGCCCACAGCCTTCAAAGTATCCTTGTATAAATAAATAAATAAATAAATAAATATATATATATATATATATATATTGCCTAATTTTTCCAGTACAAATGAGTTGATTAAAACCTAGATTGATGATTTGCAAAATTTTAATAGAAATCTTAAATACTAAATTTAGGATTTGGATATTGGCAGATTCTATGCAATACAACTTAAACCAGTGGAGAATTCTGCTTACTGATATTTTGTCTTATTCATAGGACTCTTTCAAGTTCCTTCTGTAACAATTTAGGTGTAAAAAGTTATAATGCATTTTATTAAACTTTGACCCGGTACAGACTTATAATTTTGCTCTATCTAGACATGTGATTTTATCTTGCTCAATTTTTCCTAATGGTTTAATATGCATACAAGAAAAATCATAGCCAAGACTTCGATATTCAATGATTTCAGTATGCGTGATTTAGTGTGCATTTAAAGTATTCACAGTGTTGAGAGTGAATGGTTTGTAATATGTATGAAAGCAAGAGTGGAAAGAGAGAGAGAGAGAAAGAGTGTGTGTTGGAAGTGTTTCATGAGAGTGCAAGAAATGGGAGTAGTGTTAAAAGGGAAGAATGAAGCGACTTATATTAAAGATGTAAGGCAGGATAGTGAAAGTATTATCGAGAATATACTGGAAGAGTGAATAATAATATACAAAATACAATACTTTCACTATCCTACCTTAGATCTTTAACATATGATATTTTGGCATTTGAGCATAATGAGCATAAAAAAGTGGCTGAAAGTAATGTGGATGATGATGAGGTAACAGTAAGAATAGAAATAGTATACTTACATAGTATGATCCATAAGTTTTAGGATTAAAATGATAAAAAATCAAGAACATGAGAGAAAGAAAAAACACATCTGTCATTTGAAATACCATCCATTGGCATCTATACAGGCTTTAGCATGGTCATAGTTTTCGGAGAGCTGCAGAAAATGTTGTTTGATTGTCTTTAATTTATCAGTTAAAACTTTTTTGAATGACAGAATATACACAAATTGGTGTGCTTTCAGCTTCATTTTCAATTTTCAACTTTGAGAAACAGAAAATAGTCAGAAGGCGGATAAATCTAGTGATCAAGTGAGGTGATAAAACTTAGTTTTGTCAAAAAGTGACAAACATTTGCAGTGTGAGCAGGTACCTTATCATGCAACAGGAAAAAATATTGGAAGCAAAATGCAGTGGGATGAACACGCTGAATGTGTTTCAGGAGATGATCCAAAACTTCTTTACATAGAATTCTGCATTCATTGTTCTCCTCTCTGGTACAAATTGTTTATATACCGTGCCTTGAGATTCAAAAAAATTTCAAAATTATTTTGATGTGTGAATTTTGGATTTTCAATTTCTTTGGTCTGTGAGATGTCTCAACAATCCATTCAGAACTCTGTTACTTTGTATGGGGATTGTAGGTGAAGTACCAACTCTCATCTGCTGTAATGATTTTGCCAAAGAAATTGTCATCTGCATCTACCATTGTGATAATGTTCTGAAAAGACATGACGACTTGATCTTCTCTTTGTTCAGCTGTCAAGGAATCTGGGATAAAATGCACACGCATCTTCCTCTTCCCCAAATCTTCACTCAGAATGTGAAGAACAAAGGGGAAGTTTAGAGGGGATGTAAGAGGATGTTTGAAGAGGTGTCAAACATCCCCTTAGGAGTGTAAACTTCATTCTCTGAGTGAAGTTCACACTACTGAATGTACACTTCACTCTCTGAGGGTATAGACATTAGCTGGTATTACTTAGCACGTTTGCCAATAGATCGCTCCAGTATTGTATATACAACAAATCAAGTCCTAAAACTTATAGACTGCACTGCAAATGCGAGATTTTTCACAAGAAAAAAAACAAACTCTAGTGAATGGGGAAATGATTGGGGGTGTGTGTGTGTGTGTAGTACACCAGGAGGTAGAATGAAAGAAAAAAGTAAATGGACAAGTATAAAAGTGCAAGAAACTAAGAGTAAAGAGAAAGTATTGTATGGAGATTTGATAAGAAGCATACTTAATGAGAAAGTGATGAAAGCATGTCTCTCAGGTGTGAAGTTCAAGGATGTTAGTGAAACTGTTAAATTGCAGAAGGGAAGAAGTCAAAATAGTTCTTTGTTTTAGCAGGCACATATGATTTTATACGATGAAATATGCAATGCGAGGATATGAAAGAGTTGTTGAAAGCAGGGAAAATGAGAGTAAGAAAGATGCGAGTCTGATCCTTCGGTTTGACAGGACAGTACTGAGAAGAAATCCCATGACTGCTAATAAGTCAATGAGAAGATTGTGCAGTTTATAAATGTATTGAGTAAATTTGATAGATGAAAGGACATATATACCTGATGGATAGCATTGGATGGAGTAAGATGTCTGGGATAAAGTGTCATTCAGTGAGAGGTTGGAAATGCAAAATCAGGAAAAGGAAACTTTCCCTGATTTTGGATATTAGTGTGGAGGATATTAGGATTAAAAGGATATTAGTTTGGAGGATGCAATCAAGCACATATGTAATCACTTATGGATAAATGAGAATGAGTGCAGAAATGACTGTGCAACAGCTGGGTGCAGTTTTCCAAGTTTGAAATCTGAATGGGTTGGTAATGACTTTATGAAAAGGGCTCAAACTGTGGGCTCAAAGGAATGTTGAAATGCATTTATGTGAATGCAACAAGTATCAGAAATTAAGGAGAGTCATTTTTGGCATTGTTCAGCTTGACCTGACCAAACATTATGGACATCATTGCGATGTGGTTGATCTGATGCGAGACAGAGTCCAATTGGACAAAATGCATTGTTGGTTACTGCTATAGGTCTGGAGGTCAAAAGGAAGATGAGGATGCTATGCACTAGCAGATTAACACAATGAGTACAGGCTGATTTCAACTATGGGGATATACATTGGAAAGAGGAAAGGACAGGTGACAACATGAAAATGGAATTTATAGTTACTAAGAGATTATTACATGAAAAAGCATGTGATGGATGGGACTGAGGGTTTTGAGAGTGTCAGATTAGAAGATCTATTTATCCATCTTGCCAGCCTGGTTGGCTGAGTAGTTGGCATATCTGCTCTCCAGCCAAAAGGCTGCGGGTTTGAATCCCAGGTGTGCACATGGATGTTTGTGATTGTCTGTGAAAATACTAGTAATGGTGGTGGGCGGTAGATGGCGTTGGTGTAGATGATGATGGTAGTTGCGATTCGTTATAGTTGGTGGAGTGGTGGAGGCAGAGAGTTAAAGAGTAGGTGCCCTCCCTTGATGAGCCCTTGGACTCCCTGGAGGTGTCACGTAATAATAATAATAATAACTACAATAGCAACTCTACCTCCGATCAGGGAAAGTGACCATGCAGTCATGTTCTGAGAGGCTGCTTAATAAATAGAATTCTCAGACGAGAAAAGTGTTATGTGGAACTACAAGTTGGTGATTATGACAAACTTAGGTGGAAGCTTGAAGCAGTGCCATGGCATAATAAACTACAAGGAAAGAATGTCAGTAGTGCAGGGAGAAGTGGTCAGGGATTGTTTGAGAGAGAGAGAGAGGCAATATCAGATTGCACACCCAGGGGTCAGGAGGATAGAGTGAGTAGGGATGACATGGATGAATAGTGATATAAAGCAAGAGCTGACAAAACAGAAAACATTTTGGAGGGAGTATAAACAAAAAGATGATCAGCATGCTCATGAGTAATACAAAGTGCAAGCAAGAGGTGGTGATAGCTAGATAGTAAGGAAGACTAAATCAGATTCTGATAGAAAATTAGTCAAGAAGGCCAAAGTAAAGCCAAAAGAGATTTTTTTTTGCTTCGCAGCAAGTAAGAGAAAGAATGATTATGAAAGGATAACTTTACTCAGGGCTGATGGTTAGAAACGTGACAAAAGCATAAGAAATAGTTCAGCTATAAAGTAACCACTTTGCAAGGGTTTATCATCCAGATAACTGGAGACTTGGCAGTCTAAAGAGGCTGATGCGAGAATTGAGGTAGATAAACTGTTGGTACTCGGTACACTGAAAAATATCAATGTGAATACAGCAGTGAGACTGGACAGTATGTCAGCCCACTGGCTATAAGAATGTGCAAGTGAACCGGCAGTGCTTATGACAAAGTTGATTAATCTAAAAAGAGAGTAAGGTAGTTCCATTACACAAATATCTCTCCAACAAAGTAGCAAATTACAGAACAATTAGTTAGTATCTCAGGAGTGGCAGTTAAATATTGGAAAATTGGTTAAAGGTAAAATTTGGGAAAGAGTGAATAGGAATGTGATACTCCATGGTTGGCAGAATGGCTTTTTAAAACGCAGTTCCTGTTTTAGTAATTTATGAACATTTCATAATAAAGTGGAATTAGACGATGGAATTAGATAAAGGAAATAGTTACACCATGATACTGGTAGATTTTGCAAAGGCATTTGACAGAATGACACATGGGAAACTGCATAAGTTGGGACAAATGGAAATGGATATGAGGATGGTGGCACATGAAGGTGGGGGGAGCTGACAGGCAGATGAGAGGTACAGGTAGACTAGAAAGGGGATAGTGTAGTGGGAGTGGGATCAAGGTAAATGAGGGTGACCTGTGGAGTTCCCCAGGGGGGGCTCTGTAGTAGTGCCACTACTCTATAATTTATATGTTGATGATATAGCTGTGCTGATGACGCAAAATTGGGGAGGGCAATAGTTGGTAAAGCTGATGTACATATCCGGCAGGATGATTTAAAAAGGACAACGGTTGTTAATTTAATGTGGAAAAATGTAAGTTGATGCACTTTGGAATGAAATGATTACTTACTTTTTTCATACTGATTATATTGAATTACAGGAAGTTGATGAGGCTAGGGATGAGGGGGTAATGATAGACAGTGATTTGAAATTCAGAGGACATATTGAAACTGGCAAAATAGCTCAAAATAGTTCCATATTCCCTCAGTCTAACCACACATTGACAATTAAGATAGGGAGGTTATTTATTATTACTATTATTTAGCGTTTGGCTAAGAAGAATACATGCATATGCTACCACACACACACACACACAAGACAACAAAATGCATAAAAGAATACACTAGCGTGAAGTGATACTGTAGTCATATATACATATAAAAATATACAAATAAGCACAACATTAAAATTGAATGTCTAAGTTCGATAACCAGTCAACAGAATCAGTGGAAACTGTCATAAAGTCAGATACTGGTCCCATGAAGGCTCTGTGAGGACAGTCAAATGTGATATGTTGTATAGTTCGGTTATCCTCACCAGTCACAAGATGAGTTTGGTCTTATTCCCCAAGTAAATAAGGAAGCTCTGCACTTACCACATGGTTGGTGCAAACTCTATTTAAGGAGGTCCATATTTTCAAGGTGGGTTGAACCCTGATGGAGGGTTGTTTGGGTTAAAGACAGTCTGCCAGATTACCGGGGCTTTGGCAGTCCATTCTGTCTGCCATGCTATTGTTGTATCATAGCCCTCAGTGACAAGTTATTTTGCTGTTATAATAGGTGGGTGTCTTGACTTAAGCCTCTGTGATGTAAAGTTGTCAATATCAGAGTGTATAGGAAGCAGTGGGCTTTGGCAAATTTTGTTATATTCACAAATCAGGTTGTCTTGGCATCGTAGCAGTTGTATGTGGCTCAGAACTGGTAGCCAATATGATGGAGTAGTCTTTATTGTTCCAGAAATGATAGGCATTGTCTGATTCAACACAGTATCAACTAATTTAACATGTGCACTGTTCAGCCAAACAGTAAGCAGTATTCAGCAGTTGAGCAGACGAGGTCCAGAGCAGATGTCCTTAATGTGGGAGCACAAGCCCCCTAGGTTGTTCCAGCAAGTTTAAGCAGTATGTTATTTCTAGTTCTGAGTTTGGCAGCAATATTGGAGAGATGTCTATTAAAGGAGAGGATTCTGTCCAGGGTTATTATTCCCTTTATAAGGCTATGATTTGGCTGCATCTTTATTACTGTGCACAGGTTTGTTCACCTGGATTTCTTGGACTTCAAGATGTGGTGGAAAGAATTCTGAGACAAGTGACCAAGGTGGTGACAGGCCTATGCATTGCAGAGTTTCATTCACATAGGTGAGGAGACTAACACAAACTTATAAGTTACTTGAGGGATTCTATAAGATTGACACAAAAGAAATATTTCAATACATGATGAGCAATGAAAGTATCAGGAGTCACTACTGGAAGTTGTATAAGAATGTAGTTAGTAAGAGTTTAAGGAAGAGAGTCTTTGCTTGGAGAATGGTAAAGATTGAGTCCCAATTGAGTGGAATGGATTGCCAGAGATAGTTGTGAGTGCTGCGACAGTGGGTGAGTTTAATAAGAGGTATGATAGGTATTGTGAAAATAATGGTTAGTGTGGGTCTCCTGAAATGAGTCTTTTGACTTCATGATGATATTCTTACAATAATAATAATAACTGAGCCCAAAATAGAAATTCTGTCATATTTTAATTTTTTTTTTCCCATATTTGACATCCATAGACACCGTATGGTCACTGCCGTACCTCATATGGTTTTGGCAATGATGTCTTCTGCTAGAATAAGTGGTAGGGTCGCAGAGTCCCTTTCCACACAAAGTTTGTAGGACAATCACAAACATCCATGCCCACGGCAGAATTCGAACCAACAGTCTCTTGGCTGGAGAGCAGACATGCTAACTATTTAGGATCTCTATTAAAAATACGGCCAGCCTGGCCGTATTTTTAATAGAGATCCTAAATATCAAATTTCATTAAATTCTATTTAGCCAAAGAAGAATAACTGCAGAAAAGTTTTTTACTTGGTTAAAAAAGAAATTACAATACACAAGAAATATTATTCTTTTAATCCTATACCAAGTATAAGAAAAGATGCAGAAGTCATATTGGAAGTTTTTCCCCTTTGGTTAGACTATAAATTATATATTTAGTTTAATCCTTCATCCAAGCAAACAAATTTTACGTCTGAAGTATCTTCGGGACTGGGGCAACTCGTTGCAAAGGTGGACTGAGTTCTCATCACTTTCCTTAGTATCCCATAATGCAAAGCACATCTCCTTGCAGATATGTATAATGCTATGCATTATGGGAAGGGTCACTACCCAGATTGGTTTCGACTTTTATTGAGGTCTCTTCAGTGGGAGCTAGACGCAGAGGTGATAACAAGGTTGAAGCAATGCAGAAGTCATCTTGATGTATATGTATAATGCATATGTATAATGCATAGCATTATACATGTCCACAAGCATATGTGCTTTGCATTATGGGATACTAAAGAAAGTGATGAGAACTCAGTCCACCTTTGCCACGAGTTGCCCTAGTCCTGAAGATTATCATTCCTTCCCATCTATCATTCCCATAACACGCTCTAACTCCAACTGTCATTCACTTCCGCATCTGTTGTTTCCAGCCTCCTAATCTCTTCTTTCACGCATCTTAACTCATTCCTCATATGTTTCACTTCTTTCAGTGCATCTCTCTCTCTCTCTCTCCAAGCAACCTACTCTCACTCATCATTCATCCTCCCAATCAACACCATCTCCAAAACCACATTATCTTTCAAACACCTACTACACTCCCTAATTTTATATTCTTATTCACATGCTGTTCATCTTCCTCACCCTTGCCTTGATCATGCTACTCATCTCTCTCTCTCTCTAGATTCGCATTTACTCATTTCTGACATAATGCTGCTGAAGTCTGTTATGCTAATTTCAATATCACCTAGTTCTTCCCATTTTTTATATTTAAAGCAGACCCAATCTCTCACCAGCTACATTTCAAACTGCCAGAATGTGAACATACAGCAGCACTGCATACCATACTGTACAAAGCACAGGCCAGAAAGGTAACCTGTGTGGTGGTAAGAAAGGCAAAAGCAGAGTGTGAAAGGAAATTAGCAGTGCAAGCCAAAGATAGTCCCAAACAGTTCTTTTGATATGCTGCAAGTAAAAGAAAGAATGTTTAAGGCAGAATGATTTTAACAAATGCCGATGGTAGGGAGGTAACTGAATCAGTCAAAATAGTACAATTACTAATTGAACACTTTGCAAGAGTATATCATTCAGGTGGAGATATTGCAGTAACGAGAGAGAGAGAGACAAAGGCTTATATGGGAACTGAGGTAAATAAAATAGGGGTGCATAGGCAGGCACATGAACGGTATAAAGCACAGGCCAGAAGGGTGACGAGTGTGGTAAGAAAAGCAAAAAAGGATTACGAAAGAACATTGGCCATGCAGGCTAAAGAGAATCCTAAGCAGTTTTTTAGATATGTAGCAAGTAAAAGGAAAAATGTACATGGCAGATTGATTTTAAAGAATGCCGATGGTAGGGAGGTAACTGAATCAGTTGAGATAGTTGAGTTACTGAGTGAGCACTTTGCAAAAGTATATCATCCAGGTGGTGACATTGTAGAAACGAATAAACCAGTAGATTATACGGGAATTGTGGTTAATGAAGTGGAGGTGAGTAGTCTATTGCATAACCTCAATGTCAATACATCTGTGGGATTGGATGGTAGACCAGCTCGTGTTGTACGAGAAGCAGCTAAAGAATTGTCAGTACCCTTGACCATTTTGTTTAATTTGAGTCTCGGGTCTGGGTTAGTCCCGAGCGGGTGGAAAGAGGGGAAAATAGTTCCACTGCATAAAGGTGGTTCCAAGACTGCTGTAGTAAATTACCGACCGATTAGCATATCAGGAATCATTGTCAAGGTCTTAGAGAAAATAGTCAAGAGGAAAATACAAGATTGGATAGAAGAAAATGGGATACTGTATCGGGGACAGCATGGTTTTGTGAAGGGTAGGTCATGCCTCAGTAACTTGCTCACGTATTATAACACAGTGACGGCTGAACTGGATAAGGGTAATGGGTTTACGGTGATTCTACTGGACCTTGCCAAGGCCTTTGACAGGATTCCACATGGAATTCTAATCAGTAAATTGCAGCATATGGGAATGGACATAGGGTTGGTGAGATGGATAGGAGGTTGGTTGACGGAGAGATATCAGAGAGTGGTTTACTCGGGAGTAGAGTCCACAAGACGGCCTGTGACTAGTGGTGTGCCACAAGGATCTGTTCTTGGACCACTGCTGTTTAATTTGTTCATAAATGATATAGGAAATGATCTGAGAGGAACAGTTCATTTGTTTGCGGATGATGCGAAGTTGGGTAGGGCAATAGTGAATGCAGATGACGTCAAAATTTTGCAGGATGATTTGGATAGATTGGAGGTCTGGGCTAAGGAGAATGGATGTCAGTTTAATGTGGCAAAATGTAAGGTTATGCATTTTGGGGTGAAAAGATTGGCGGCAGTTTACTGCATTGGTGGAACCGTGCTCCAGGAAATTGATGAGGCACGAGATTTAGGAGTGTTGGTAGATAAGGAATTGAAATTTAGGGGACACATTGCAAAAGTGACCAAAACAGCTCATCAAATCACTTGGTTGCTGAAGAATACGATGACAAGCAGAGACAAGCAGGTTATTGTTCCTCTGTATCGAGCCTTGATAAGACCCCATCTAGACTACTGTGCTCAGATTTGGTCACCTAGGTTTCTTCTTGATGGGGAGGAGGTGGAGAGGATCCAGAGGCGAGTGACCAAGATGATAGCAGGTCTGTGGAATGAACCGTATGAGAACAGGTTGAGGATTTGTGGGTTGCAAAAATTGGTTGATAGGCGGAGGAGGGGAGATATGATTGAGACATTCAAATTACTGAAGGGTTTCTATAAAATTAATTCAGAAGATATTTTTGAGAACAGGGCTGGTTGTGGGAGGACTAGGGGACATCCATGGAAACTGGGCAAAAGTGTGGTTAGTAAAGGTGTTAGAGCTGGGTTCTTTACTTTTAGAGTACTGAATGAGTGGAATGCGCTCCCTGAGTCTGTGGTGGATGCTGTGACAGTGAATGAGTTTAAGGCGAGGTATGATAGATACTGTATGAATGTCAAATAGTTGTGATGAATATGATTTGGGGCCTCCCTCGATGAGTCCAATGACTCCCTGGAGTTGCCCGTAATAATAATAATAATAATAATAATAATAATAATAGTATATTACAGAACTTTAATGTGAATACAGCTATTGGATTAGATGATATACCAGCTCAAGTTTTACGTAAAGATGATATGGAATTGTTAGTGTCCTTGACCACATTGTTGAATCTAAGTCTCAGCTCTGGGTTATTCCCAAAGGGGGAGGGGAATAGTTCCACTGCATGAAGGAGGCTCCAAGACTGATGTAGAAAATTACCAACTGATCAGTATATCAGGAGTCATTGTAGGTACTGGAGAAGTTGGTCAAGAGAAAAATACAAGAATGGATAGATGGAAATGGGATACCGTATGAGGGTAAACATGGCTTGTAAAGGGTAGGTCATGTCTCAGTAACTTGCTCGCATTTTATAAAACAGTGACAGTGGAGTTGGATAAAGGTAATGGGTTAACAGTGATACTGCTTGACTTTGCAAAAGCTTTTGACAGGATAACACATGGAATTCTAATCAATAAACTGAAGCATATGAGGATGGATATAGAATTGGTGAGGTGGGTAAAAGAGTCATTGATGGAGAGATATCATAGTGTAGTTTATTCAGGAGTAGAGTCAAGAAGGCGGGCAGCCTATGTGCATGTGCCATGCCGCAGGGCTCTGTTCTTGGCCCGCTACTGTTTAATTTGTACATTAATGATATAGGAAAGGATCTGAGAGGAACTGTTTAGTTGTTTGCCAATGAAGCAAAGTTAGGTAGAGCAATAGCTAATACAGATAATGTTAAATTTTTGCAGGATTTGGATAGATCGGCAGACTGGGCAAAAGAGAACGGATGTCAGTTTAATGTGCCAAAGGTTATATATTTTGGGGTGAAAAGATTACTAGCTGTATGCCACATTGATGGAACAACACTCCAGGAAATTGACGATGTCAGAGATTTTGGAGTGTTAGTGGACAGGGAGTTAAAGTTTAGAGTTAAAGTTCAGCTGTTTTAGCCACTTTAGCAAAAGTGGCTAAAGCAGCTCATAATTCCTTGGTTACTGAAGAATACTCTGATGAACAGAGACAAGCAGGTTATTATTCCTCTTTATTGAGTCTTCATAAGAACACATCTGGACTAGTGCACACAAATCTGGTCACCAGGATTTCTTACTAATGAGGAAGAGGTGGAGATGATCCAGAGGTGAGTGACCAAGATAGTAGCAGGTCTATGGAATTAACCTTACAAGAATAGATTGAAGATTTGTGGGTTACAAAAACTGGTTGATAGGCAGAAAAGGAGTAATAAGACTGAGACATACAAGTTACTAAAGGATTTTTACAAGATTAATTCAGAGGAAATTTTTCAGAACAGGTTGTAGGTGTGAGAACTAGGGGCCATCCTTGGAAACTGAGTAAGAGTGTAGTTAGCAAGGGTGTTAGAACTAGGTATTTTTGCTTTGAGAGTGGTGAATGAGTGGAATAGGTTGCCAGAGTCTGTCATGGGTGCCATGACTGTGAATGAGTTCAAAGCAAAGTATGATAGACATACAAAGTATGATATGACTCCATGGATTCCTTAGACTCATCTCTCGATGAGTCTAAGGAATCCATGGAGTAGCCCATAATAATAATAATACTTTAGCCAAACTTTGGGTTTTAAGGTTGCTACTAAATCTAGAGAGCTTGTTGCTCGAAATGTTCCATAGAAAAGTTTGCTGGAAAGGGAAAAGTGAAACTCATAGTTGTACCTTCTTTTTGCAGGCAGAAACAGAATGATATAATCACAACAGGCAGAAACAGTTTTGCCACACAAAATAACCTGACTGAAGGTTGTGGGCAAAGAGAGCTGTGATGTCAGAAAGAAATTTGTCTTGTAAGAGAACTGTGTTGGTGACTGTGACATTCATGTGTACTTTAGCCATACTTTGGGTTTCAAGGTTGCTGAATATAGAGATCGTTGCTTCAAATGTTCCATATAAAAGTTTGCATTGGAAGGTGAAAGTGTAGAGTCCATGGCTGTACCTTCTTTTTGCAGGTAGAAATGGTTTTGCCACAAGAAATAACCTGACTGAAGAATGTGGGTAAAGAGGGCTGTGATGTCAGGAGGAAATCTGTCTTGTAATAGAAGAACTGTGTTGGTGATTTGAACATTCATGAAAAGGGTGATAACATCAAAATTGACTAATAAATCTTTGTTGTTGATTGTAATGTTTTTAATTTTGTTTATGAATTACTGTGTATTTTTTATGTAGGAGAGGAAAGTGAACTACCAACTCCTTAAATGCCACTGCTAGTTTCTTAGAGAGTTGATAATTAAGGATGTCGATTCCTTCAACTATCAGGCTGAAGTGGTACATTATTTCTTTTTATGTATTTCTGGAAGGCCATAAATTCTGGGTGAGCATGCAGAGTGTGATATCAACTGCTTATCTGTTTCTGTCATCCATGTGGTTACTGATGTAAGCAATACTGTTGTTTCCTTTTGAATGTGTTCTGTTGGGTTATAGTTAACTGATTTGTATGTGTTATTGTCAGATATCAACAGGTTCATTTTTTCTAGGTTAGCTGTTCGGTTATGAACAAAGGTAGCATTACCTTCATGTTTTTATGGCAACTGTTTCTTCTTTGAAAAGATTGTTATTATTAAGGATTATTATTACTGTTTAAAAGAATGCACAAAGTCTCTAACTGTATTTTCTCTGCTATATTAGTAGGGAGAGTTTTGAAGATGACCTTAATAGAGAGATTGAAACTTCAAATTTTATCATCATCAATTTCCTGATATGTATCCTCAAGGAGTGTTCAGGCTACTATGACAGCACTACATGATTAAGATTACACTAATAATGTTAATTAAAGTAAGTTCTTTAACATGGTAGTGTGTCTCCATAATTATTCATAATGACTGCTGATCACTGTATAACCTTGAAAGTTCTTGATCAAAGATAGTTGTAGTAATGTTGCCCCATCATATTATTTGCAATTTGAGCCAAAAGAGAGAGTACAGTTTGCTCAGCTAAGTCCCAAATTTCCAGCCCATCCTCGTTCATTCAGTACCCAGTGGATACCTACTAACAGAGAGCACAAAATTAAAGTGAGGATTGGACATTAGGTCAGAAGCCCCAGTTAGTTCTCTGCATTCCTTAAAGGTGATGTGGAGGTCTCCTCCCGGTTATTTGGCTTTGATCCTAAAACAACTCCATCAAATTTTATTTTATTTATTATTATTATATCACACCTCCAGGGAGTCCAAAGACTCATCGAGGGAGGGCATCTACTCTACAACTCTTCATCTCACTACTCCACCAACCTTCATCATCTAACACGAACACCATCTACCGCCGACTACCACCGCTAATACTTTCACAGACAATCACAACATCCATGCCCACGGCGGATTCAAACCCGCAACCTTTTGGCTGGAGAATGGATACGCTAACCACTCAGTCAACCAGGGCAACAAATTTAATTAAAGTAAGTTCTTTAACATGGTAGTATGTCTCCATAATTATTCATAACAACTGCTATTCACTGTGTAACCCAGAAAGGAAGACTTTTGATCAGAGATAGTTGTAGTAAGATAGAGAATTAAAAAATGCATTTTTAAAGTTGAACAGTAGTTTAAAAAATGGTGATACATTATTTTCCATATACAAGATGTATAATTGAGATCTCAATAGAAGTTAAAACCAGTCTGGGCAGTGGCTCTTACCATAATGCATAGCAATATGCACTTTGCATTATGGGATATTATGGCAAACTGTAAGTCAAGAGCTCTATGTAGAAGTAGTCTAGTCATGAAGATACTGCACACACAAACTTTGTTTGCTTGTGCTTAGATATAGAATAAAAATAAGAATATAATTCAGTGTCTATTTAGAGGAATCAAAATATACAATTTTTGATATGTCTCTGTAAATGATATCATTGAAAGTGATACAAACAATGGAATAGCACAACAAATAGGATTGTAAACATCAATAAGATCGGTAAAATCAGCATGTTATTACTTTGGATTAAATAACACATGGACAGATGAAAAATAAATAAAAGGAATTTAATAGATGCTTATGCATTTTGAGAAACACTCAAAAGAGAGGAAAATTTGGTGACAAATATACAGAAAATGGAAGTTTAGTATGAAGACAGCAATCTTTCAAAAGTTGCTAAATTAGTAACACTGACAAATTATTTCGAATTACTCTAGATACCATTTGGGCACTTACAGAATCCACTTTGTCAAATTCAAGTTGTTATTAAGATATGTTATTAAGTACTATGATACTGAGATATTCACATTTTTGTTTTAATTTACTAGCTAAGCAGTATATGGATATATTATTACATCCATAATAAAAAACTCTCGCTTTTTATTGTCTCTTTCAATATCATTGCAAACAACTGTTAAATATAAATGATATGTACATGTAAGTGCAGATGATAACTGAAAAAAATATTAGCAATAATGAAATAATTATTTTAACTTTTTATTACTAATGTTACCTAATGTCCTAGCAATTTCTTCTGCTTGGGGAAGACTTTCAGCTACTTTGAAACGCTGTACAGTTATACCATTATCAGCCATTAATTGTTTACTTTGGTATTCTTGAAGATTAAGGCAACGCAGTGGAATTTGTACTGCAGCCACCTTTGAAATTAAAACAAATAAAATTATAGAAAAATTTTCATGCAGTGAATTATCTGCTAATATACAATTTCAGCCACTGAAATTAAATACAACTTGTAGATTTAAATGCTACTTGCAAAATTTGTAAGTAGTATTTTAATGCAACAACAACCTTCTGTAACTACAATTACTAAATACAATCAACTCTTACTATAGAGAACATGTAGGGACCATAGAATGTTATAGTGCACAATTAGCTATAGTGAATTTACTTTAGAATAGAAGAACCTATTCTTTAAAATAGAACCAGTAAAAATGAGAGAATAAGAAAAATGCAAGGGGGTGCTGGGACCAGGGATGGAGATGACAGGACAACAGGTAAGTAGGGGGAACAAAAAAATTAAGTGTGGGGGGGGGAGGGGGGGATGCAGGCAAGCAAGAAAGAAACAGAGTGGTAAGAGGTATGATGTATGGAGACTCAATGGCATGCCTGAGGAGTATTTGCCTGGAAGAACAATAGATAGTATGACTTTGGCAATTGATTATGATGGTGGGCACAAATGACTTGAGATGCAGTGTGAATTGGGTGGCAAGAGATCTGAGGTTCAAGCTTGAGGTTCTACGAAAGAAGACAGAGAGAGTGTGTGTGTGTGTGTTACCCAGGTATTGTTGGAAGTTTTCCCACTTGGTTATACTATAAATTAAAGATACCAAGAAATTATATACTTGGCTTAATCCTTTATCCAAGTGTAAGCAAACAAAGTTTGTGCCTGAAATATAATCAGGACAGGGCAACTTGTATATAGAAGCTACTGACTCCACATCACTTGCCTTAGTATCGCATAATGCAAAGCACATATCCTTATGAGTATGCATTATGGGAAGGTCACTATCCAGACCGGTTTCGACCTTTATTGAGGTCTCGTCAGTGGCTCCCACTGCAGGATATGTTCTTTGTATTATGGGATACTAAGGCAAGTGATGTGGAGTCATTAGCTTCTATATACAGTTGCCCTGTCCTGATTATATTTCAGGTACAACTTTGTTTGCTTACACTTGGATAAAGGACTAAACCAAGTATATAATTTCTTCCAACAACTATCTCTAATCTAAAGTATTTTAATAATAACGTGTTCACATCTTTTGGTAACTCGTACATGAAAATATGACTTCTGCATTACTTCGATCTTAGTATCATCTCTGAGTGTCGCTCCCACTGATGAGACCTCAATAAAGGCCAAAACCGGTCTGAGTAGTGACCCTTCCCATAATGCATAGCATTATATACATCTGTAAAGATATGTGCACTGCATTATGGGATACTAAGGCAACTGATGTGAAATCATTAGCCTCTATATAAGCGTTTCCTGTCATGAAGTTACTTCATGCACAAGCTTTGTTTGCTTACACTTGGATAAAGGATTAAACCAAGTATATAATTTTTTGGTATCTTTAATTTATAGTCATCCAGGTATGATAATGAAGAGAAGAGTATCAATAATGAATAGTATAATGCAAGTGTAAAAAAAAAAGAGAGGCCTGGAATATGTGGATGGTTGGAGGGCATTTGAGGACAGAGAGGAACTGTATGCGAGAGACAGCTTGCATCTGAATGAGGAAGAATGTTGGCATCTGGAGAGAATGCCTGGACTCAGTGTGTCAATGCAGGGAAACAAAAATCATCAGGGCGGATGGTGGCAGGCGTGGCTTCTTGTGGGAATAGGTGCTGCTAGTAGAAGGGGGGGGGGGAATACATCAGGTAATGCTGAGTCAAGTGGAGTTAGGAGGGGATAATGATAGGTATAGAAACAGTGACAATGCCTCGATTCTTTATACTAATCCTCCGTAATAAATTAGATGATTTAGTGACACTGATAACATCTGCCTGGAAAAAAGGTTACTGGGATCTCTGAGACATGGTTGAAGTAAGATATGTGCTGACAGGAATAGAAGTAGCAGAGTATAGCATTTTTCGACAGGATAGGAAGAGAAAGTGCAGTGATGGAGTACTGCTTATGATAAGTGATGATTCATGTACTCTCACAGTGGAGGATTTGGAGTGGAATGGCACTAATGATTTTGAAAGCATATGGTGTGAGGTAGAGGTAGGCAGGACAGGATATTTAGTTGGATGTTGTTGCTACAAGCCAGGAAGCATGGAGGGTGAAGAGCAGGAGAATGGCCTGGTCAAAGAGTGTGTGAACTCTATGGTTGACCAGTGAAAAACAGTACTCTGGAGGGATGAATCAAGGTTCACCTGTTTCTAGTCTGATGGCAGGGTGTGTGCGTGTGTGTGGAGGCAGCCTGGTGAATGTTTGTTACCACAGTATATTGTACCCACAGTGAAGTTTGGTGGTGGAGGAGTAATGGTATGGTGAATTCAGCTGCTTTGGAGTGGCACTGGTCATTGTCTGTGGTTCCATAAAGGCAGCTCAGTACCTTGATATTCTGGATAATCAGGTGCTGCCTGCACTGTGGAGTTTTATGGAACAGACCCGTGTTACTATCAAGACGACAATGTCCCATGACCCAAAGCTGCAGCTATTATGGAACGGTATGAAGAGATGTGTGTGTGTGTGAAATGACTTCCTGGTCTGTGTAGAGCCCTGACCTCAACACCCCACTGAACACCTGTGGGACGAGTTTGAGTCGCAATTGAGGTCCAGAGCAGCACGTCCTTGATCTGTCACTGAACTCAGTGCTGCTTTAATGGAGGAATGGAGACAAATTCCACCCGATCTGCTGCACATTGGTGGAAAGCCTCCCTCAAAGGGTACAAGATCAAAGCCAAAGGTGGACATATTCATCATGGTTCGCCTGCTGGTATCAATTGTTAATTGCTAAAGTGTCTGGACAATTATTGGTAGATAGTGTATACTGAATACTGATAAAAGGATTTTATAGGATAGACACAAGAGAAATATTTCAGTCCAAGGCATAAGAGAAGAGAATACAAGGTTATCATTTGAAAATTGAGTAAGATGGTGTTAGCAACACATGCATGAATTTTTGTTATCATTATGCACCATATGTCAGGCAAAAATCAATTGTTTTTGCATCACAAATGGTGAATGAGTTCCTGAGGGAGTAATTAGAGCATTGAGTGAATGAGTTTAAGGAAAAGTGAATTAGTGAGGATTTTCTACAATAAGTCCTATGTATCCACAAAGTGCCCAAACAAAATGTATATACAGTATTTAGTATTAAACAGGACCAGTTAATCTTTATATATGTGCAAGTTCAAGACAATACTGTATTACAATACTTAATGTAGCATATATGATAGTAATATTTGTATCCAACGATTTTATGATCTTATTTATTTTTGTTTATCCAATCCTTTATCCTTTGTGAAATTAAAATTTTTGTATAATATTTGTATAAAATTTTTGTATAATATTTGTATAAAATTTTTGCCTCAATATCAAGGACTTCTTCAGTATGACTTTCAAATTAAGCAACTAGAACAGAAACTGGTAGCTTCAACAATGAAAATACGCGAACTGAATATACATGATGTAGAGTGATATGGTCTAAAGACGAGGGTTGTTTGGTAAATTTCAAATAGATGGCAACACAATTCGTTCATTCATACCAGTGTCAGCACGTATCATCTTTTTCATGACCACTGGAAATTTTAACCAGGTGAGACGCGCAGTTCTCGTTTGGCAAACATTTAAAATGACCATGTTCACATTTTTCATAAAAATGGAGAAAAAAGAGTTTCATGCAGTGATAAAACACTTTCATTTGAAGAAGTGATGGCTACACAGACCAAAGCCGAGTTAGAAGCAGTTCATGGGGACTCTGCACCAGCATTAAAGACTATTTATTTTTGGATAAATGAGTTTAAACGTGGTCATAAGTCCATCGAAGATGAAGTGCTTTCCGGACACCCGACTCAGGTCACTATGAAGGAAATGATTGACAAAATTTATGGTATCGTTATGGAAGACCATTGAGTGAAAGTGAGTGAGACTGTAGGCATCTCAACTGAACGGATGTATAATATTCTGCAGGAAAAACTTGCACATGAAAAATCTGTGTGCATGATGGGTGCTGCCATTGTTCAAACTCGATCAAAAACGGATGCGAAAAGGCATTTCAACGCAGTGTTTGACAATGTTTAATTGGAATTCGCAGGATTTTCTGCATCGATTCGTGACTGTAGACGAAACTTGGATCCACCACTACACGCCTGAGTCCAAGCAGAAGTCAAAACAGTGGACAATGCCCAGTGCGAGATCACTGAAAAAAGTGAAAACCGTTTTGTCAGCTGGGAAGGTGATGGCCACTGTTTTTTGGGATTCCCGAGGAATTATCATGATAGACTATTTGGAAAAGGGCAATTCAATAAGAGGTGTCTATTATGCATCATTGTTGGACTATTTAAAAGATGAACTGAAGAAAAAAACGGCCAAGATGGGGCACAAAAAAAGTGCTCTTTCGTCAAGAAATGCACTGTCCCACACACTGGCCATCACAATGACAAAATTGCACGAACTGAGGTTCGAATTGGTTCCACATTCACTGTATTCTCCGGACTTGGCCCCATGTGACTTCTTCTTGTTCCCGAACTTAAAAATTCAGCTCAGTGGAAAAAAATTTCTTCGAACGAGGGCGTCATCAAGACTGTCAATGACTATTTTGCACAATTTGACAAATCCTACTTTTTAGATGGGATGAAAAAATTGGAAACTCGGTGGAACAAATGTGTAGACCTCAATGGAGACTATGTTGAGAAATAAAGCTGATTTTTTTCCAAAAAAAATGTGTTTAACTTATTTTTTTACCAAATGTTTCAAACAACCCTTGTACATTAAGGTTCTAATAAAATAACTTTAATAAAAGATTTTTAAAAACATAATAAAATAAATAAAAATTAATTCAGGAACATGTTAAGAAATACTTCCCATAAAAGGAATAATTTAAGTCCATCACTTCTATTTAGATTTGGATGATGTAGCAAGGTTTCATAACTTCATAACCTTCTTTGTATAAACATTCTAAAGAGATTTAGAAAGTTTTTTTTTAACTTGGGTATATTATGTATTCAAGATAACAAGTAATTTTATATAAACTTGGTTTTTAATCCTATTTCCCAAGTGAGCAAACAGATAAGTCAAGTTTGCGCCTGCACATAGTGCAAGTCTGAGGCAACTCATGGTAGTTTCATAACTTCATAACCTTCTTTGTATAAACATTCTAAAGAGATTTAGAAAGTTTTTTTTTAACTTGGGTATATTATGTATTCAAGATACCAAGTAATTTTATATAAACTTGGTTTTTAATCCTATTTCCCAAGTGAGCAAACAGATAAGTCAAGTTTGCGCCTGCACATAGTGCAAGTCTGAGGCAACTCATGGTAGTGCGACTCGTGGCAAAGGTGGATTAAGTTCTGATCACTTTCCTTAGTATTTTTCCCTTAATGTAAAGCACATCCCCTTGAGGAGATGTATGATGCTATGCATTAAAGGCAATGGTCACTACCCATACTGGTTTCGACCTTTATTGAGGTCTCGTCAGTGGGAACCAGACCTGACAATGCTAAGGTTGAAGTAATGCAGAGCTTATATTTTTTTTACCTAAACAAGCTGCCACAAGGTGCTTTAATGTTATTAAATAAAATCTCAGGATGACAGATAGATGTAGAAAGTTTTTTAACGTGGGTATATTATGTATTCAAGATACCAAGTAATTTTATATAAACTTGGTTTTTAATTATGTGTGGATAGGCTTATGTGTTCGTCAGACATGTTGTAATAGATTTCACGGTATGATATGAACACAGATGGATAAGAAAATAACTATTTATTAACTAAGAAGCTAATATTTCGCTGGTATTATATCCAGAATCTTCAGAGCACACAACACAAAGTTTGTTACAAACACAAGACAACCACAATCCGGTGTAACAGTGGGGCTAGTATAAGTAATTGCAGCATGCAACACAAGACTAAAGTCCTAATATGGCGCCATCAAGGTTAAAAAAAAAAAAATCAAAGTTTTGGAACAGTAGTCCAAATGATAGTCTTAGAAAGTTTTAAAATAAAATAAAAGTAATAAATGTTAATTTGGTCGTAGGATGACTGTCTCCCAAATCTTTGGTAGATTTAAACAGCCATACTTGTTAAGGTTTGAAGTATGTTTTAAGGCTTCTGTTGATTCCAGGAACAACCTCTCTGACTTGTAGAAGCTTCTATGAAGATTTGGGAGACAGTCATCCTAAGACCAAATTAATATTTATTACTTTTATTTTATTTTATTTTTTAAAACTTTCTAAAACTATCATTTGGACTACCGTTCCAAAACTTTGATTTTTTTTTATTTTATTATTATTTTTTTAACCTAGATGGCACCATATTAGGACTTTAGTCTTGTGTTGCACACTGCAAAATACTAGCCCCACTGTTACAACGGCTTGTGGTTGTCTTGCTTTTGTAACAAACTTTGTGTTGTGTGCTCTGAAGATGCTGGATATAATACCAGCGAAATATTAGCTTCTAAGTTAATAAATAGTTATTTTCTTATCCATCTGTGTTCATATCATACCGTGAAATCTATTACAACATTGGTTTTTAATTATATTTCCCAAGTGAGCAAACAGACAAGTGAGTCAAGTTTGTGCCTGCATGTAGTGCATGTCTGAGGAAACTCATGGTAGTTCCACTCTAGGTAACTCATGGTACTGCCACTCTAGGCACTGGTAGTGCCTAGAGTGGCAGTACCATGACTCACTTGTCACCCAAACTTGACTCACTTGTCAGTTTGCTCACTTGGGAAATAGGATTAAAAACCAAGTTTATATAAAATTACTTGGTATCTTGAATACATCCTAAAGAGATTATTACTTTTATGGAGAACCTTAACTTTCTTTCAAAGAATTCGATGTTTAGTGGTGATAGCATGTTCTGCAAGTCCTGACTGTTCTATATCATGGAATTTAATGTAATCTAAATGCTCATTATGACACACAGCTGAAAATCTAATTATTTCACCAAAATATGATAATCTACACTGGCAGGGAATTTGATACGCTCCAGAGTGGGACAAAGCCAAAAGTCTATCTTTAGCTGAACCTAGAAAAATAGAAATCTCATTGATAGGGCAGAAGAACACTTGTAGGCAAACAGATCTAAAGGTGCATTATACCTTTAGAGACACCTTTTAACATAAGGAAAGATAACATGATGGACGACCTCTGTATCATCATCGTGATGAGAGGCAGATGACAAGGAAACTCTAACTATCAATGATCATGTTGACATAAAATGAGATAAAGTCATTAGCAAGAAGGTGGACTTCATGTCATTTACTTCCAAAGTGAGAAGAATTTCAGTAATGCAAAGAGACTGGTTTTCTCTTTCAGTCGTTTCCGACCATAGGTGACTTTGTAGGCATTGCCCACAAAGCATTCCTGATAAGATTTTTTTAATAGAAGGGTAGTTCACCACTGCTTTCCCCAACCCCCAATTTTATTCAGGCTTGGAACCAGCATATGGCTGGGATGCATTCAGTACTGTAATCCATGTGTGTTCACAAGGCCGGTTTGCCTGTTCTGGGGGATGAAAAACCCGAGTTTCTGGGTGAAAAAACCCCTACCTCTGTATAAGATTGTTACCTCACCTTTAGTCGAAAGAGACCAGGTAAAGGTTCCTCACGTCACTGATGGGAATTGAACCCAGGTCTTTCCGACCAAACGGCTTCATCTATACTGACTGAGCTACGGAGGCTCATGCAAAGAGTGTGCTCAATTATCAGTCTTAATAGTGCCAGATTTTTCATAATCATGATCATGTGAAACAGCATTAATATATATTAATATATTAATATATCGTTAATGATATATTAATATAAAAAGTTCAACAACAATAGTTCAAGTACAAAACTTTCATTCATCATTAATATAAACGTTCAACAATGTCAATCCAAGTACAGAACCCTATGGTACAACATTGGTCACACTATTCCTCTCAGATTCAGCACCTGCATGCATCACTTTCTGATACCTGCCAGCCAGCCATTCTTCTATTCATGCCACAAGTATATTTTGCCTACATATCCTTTAAAGTTTGCGTAACAACTCATAATGTGGAATTCCACTGAATTCTTAGATAAATCCAGAAGTGGTCAAATTCATGATATAGGTAGAAGAATAAGAATTTGCAGAACTATTACAATACTCAATACTTTTGTGCAAGACCTACTTTAAAAAAAAAAAAAATGATGGCAATCACTACAGTGCTATCCACCTATCTTTTGATACAATTTCTAACCAGCCTCTCCGATACACAGTAATTCCTAATCCCTAAATTATCCAACTATAGCGGGAGAGTAATTTTCTAATCAGATAATGGAAAGGTTAGGGTACAAAACTTAGGTAACCAAAGGTATATATTTAGCCTACAGACTTCTGTAGTAAGACACCTGGTTTTTGAGACTAAGAGTGACTAAGATGGTGTTAGTCTCTAGAATGTTGGGCATGATGATACTGAGAGAATTCCATCTGCAGAGCCTAGTGGATAGGGAGAATACTAATGTAATTGAGACATATAATTTGGTGAGAGGTCTTTATGCACCAGTTCATGCAGAAGAGATCTTTTAACAGAGTGCAAGGAAATAGGACAGAACAAGAGAGCCGGTTCTTGAACTTTTATAAGGAGAATGCAGGCAAAGTTGGCTGAGGTGTTAGCATATCTACTCTCCAACCAACAAACTACAGATTTGAATCCCGCTATGGGTATGGAGGTTTGCAATTTTTTTTTAGGTGGGAGATGAATTCCATTACCCAGTGTGAGACTACCTTTTGCTTACTGAAGACCTGAAGTAACTTGAAAACAATTCCATGTTTGGCTCTAAAGCAGGTTTTATAGATTGAAAAATAAATGAAAAATGCATAAAATAGAAAAAAAAAAATTCCTTAGCCCACCTACAGTACTAAAGTACTACAGGTGTTTAGTGGGTGGGAGCAACATAAAAGGAAGTTGAAGGCCTGGTTAGCCGAGTTGTAGTGTCCACTTTCCAACAAACAAGTTAAGGGTTTGAATCCACTGAAGGCATGTATGTTTGTAAATGCATTTAGCTGGCAGACTTCTGTAGCCCAGTGCAAGACAACTTCTGTTTAATGGGGATAGGAGCATGTACATGACTTGAGAAAGTTTCATGTTTGGAGTAGAGTTTCTGGATTATCTCATCTTCAAATTACTGATGGCACTAATATGTACCTCGTTTATAAGTTTTCATGGTTGCAATTTGTGTGTGTGTGTGTGTGTGTGTGTGTGTGTGTGTGTGTGTGTGTGTGTGTGTGTGTGTGTGTGTGTGTGTGTGTGTATCATCATCATCATCAAATTCCTGCCATGTACCCTCAAGGGGTGTACAGGATATGATAGTACTACACAAAAAATTTACATCATTACTAACTTAATATCTACAATTTTCCTCCAAATCAGTCTGTTACTTGTCAAGACTCCAACATCATCAGATCTTATATTTCTATCGTCTAAGGCACTTTGTACCGTATTAATCCACCTATATCTTGGTCTTCCTCTGGGTCATTTTCCTGCCAACCTGGCAGAGAACACCTGTTTTGCTAATCTTTCCTCCCCCATTCTGTTTAAGTGACCATACCACCTGAGATTAACTCTGCATGAAAATTCCTGGATGCTGACAATGTCAAGTTCTTTCCTAATAGACTCGATTTTAATATGATATTGCAATTGATGCCATCTGTCCGTGCCCCTAATCTTTCTCAGGACTCTCATATCTGCAGTCTCTACTCTTTGGTCAGGTGTTTTACTTCTGACCCAGCTCTCAGATCCATAAGTTAAAACTGGTTTCAACACTGTCTTGTATACAGCTAATCAAGTGTGCCAACTAATTTCTCTCTTATTCCATATGAATTTATTCAACTGACTTCCTACCATACCTGCTTTGTTGATTCTGTTGTCTACTTCCATATTTAATTTACCATCTTCACTAAAAATCGTGCCTAAGTAGCTGAAATGTTTTACTTGTTCCACAGGTTCTCCATTCATAATGCGGTTGACATTTTCAAAGCTTCTGCCTATTTTCATTGTCTTTGTCTTGCTAACCTTCATACCATATCTATTACAACAGTTATTCAATTTAGTCAGAGAATCTTGCAGATTTGTAGCGGATTTATTTAGAAGTATAACATCGTCCGCATAAAGCAAAGAGCTGACATTAACATCTCCAATTTTGATATCATGTTTAATACCACTTTCGTTCATAATGTGATCCATATAGATAATGAATAACAGTGGGGATAATATACATCCTTATCTGACACCAGATTTAACATTAAACCATCTTCCTATACCTTCTTCAACTCTAACTGCTGACTTACAACTCAAATAAAGACTAAGTATTACTTGATCAGGGTGTGGAGGCAGCCTGGTGAACACGTTACCACAATCCGTTGTATCCACAGTAAAGCTTGGTGGTGGTGGAGGAGTAATGGTGTGGGGTGCATTCAACTTATTTGGAGTGGGACCACTGGTCATTGTTCCATGGGGCATTATTAATAATAATATTAATGTCCCATTAATACCATATAACTGCAGCATATTGAATAGCTTCTCTCTTGGCACCTTGTCATATGCCTTTTCCAGATCTACAAAACTTAAATATAGATTATTCAAAATTAAGTGGATATTGAATATCACATTATTTCTTAGCCGAATAAGAAACTCAAAGTCCAAGCGTAAGCCAACACCTGGTAGTACAATGCCGGGACAACTCGTAGTAAAGGTGGAGCAAGCTCCGATCACTGTCCTTAATATTTTCCCATAATGTAAAACACAGCTCCTAGGAGACGTATTACTGTTCTACATTATGAGAGAAGGTCACTACCCAGACTGGGTTCGACCTTTTTTGAGGTCTCATCAGTGAGTAGGTAGACCTAGATGTAATACTAAGGTTTCAATAGTCAGAGCTTATTTCTTTACTCTATGAGTTGCCAAAAGGTGCACAAATACAATTACTGAAATAAGAATTATTTTACTTCACTTCGGCAAAGTAAAATAATTCAGTAATTAAATATAGATCTTTGTTATATTCCCATGATTTCTCAACTATTTTTCATAAAGTGAAGATCTGATCCTGACAGCCTCTATTTGGCCTAAATCCAGCTTGTTCTTCACCAAGCTTTACTTCCACAATTCTTCTCAAGCGTTTCTCATGTATACTTGCATAAATCTTACCAGGAACACTCAGTAGGAAATACCTCTGTAATTCTCACATTCAGTTTTATTTCCCTATTTATACATGGGTACTATGAGAGTACTCCAATCATCGAAAATTTGTCCCTTTGTCCAGGCCTTTTGAACTATGCAGTGCAGCCACTGTAAGACTTTAATACCTCCATACTTCAGCATTTCTGGTCGAATATCATCTACTCCTGCTGCCTTTCCACATTTCAAGCCTTTGATCGCTTTTTCTACTTCAAGTATGGATATGTATTCCTGACTGTATGCATGCTGAGTGTCTTTTACCACTGTGCTATCACTGCTTGTTTCATTTAGCAATTTTTCGAAGTAATTACTCCATACTTCAAGGATATCTTTTGATCCAGTTTTCATATCACCTTTATCATCTCTAATTCCTTTTACAGCACTCTTTCCTCCATTTCTGAGCTTCAACAACCTCCAGAATATCTCGTCACCTTCTTGATATTTATTTTCTATGTTCTTACCAAAGTCCTCCCATGATTTTTGCTTAGCTAGTTTTACTGTGTTTAGCTTTCTTACATTTGTCTCTGTATTCTCTAAGAGCACAAGCCGACTTATTTGCCAGGAACTTTTGATATGCTTTCTTCTTTTCCTTCACTGCCTCTTTAACTTCCTGTGTCCACCATAGAGTTCTGATTTTTCTATCCTTACAGACAACCTCACCACATGCCTGTCTGACTGAATCAATCAGGGGTTTTCTTCAAGGCTTGCCAGTGAATCTCCAAGCAGGGCTGCACCAAACCAGATATTAGTTACATAAAATGCCCGGGCGGCATTTTATGTAGCTAATATCTAATTTGGATTATACAATGCAGTATTAGGGGCGGCCGATAAAAGTTTGCACCCGGGCGGCAAATACTCTTGGCGTGCCCCTGTCTCCAAGGTTTGGTTCCTGTTCTCAAACTCTTTCATTTTTTTTCCCAATAATCTTTGTGTATTTTAGTCTACAGTTCACATCTGAGAGCTACTCAACTTTTATTCGCTTTAAAACTTTCTTACATGTTCTTCTTTTCAAAATGAAATTCAATTTTATCTTGCTCAAGACTTAATGGTAATCACTTCCAATTTCAAATCCTCTGTATACTCTGGTGTCCTGCACCAGGGAGAAAACATCAGTGTCGATAATAACATAGTCAATGAGACTTTTCTTATTCCTTGCCTCTTCTCTCCATATGAATTTTGCACATTTTTATGTTGGAACATGGTGTTAGTAATAACCAGTCCATGTCCTGAGCAGAAATCCAACAGATATTTGCCATTATTATTAGCTTTGCTCTTTTCTCCAAATTTTCCCAAAATATTTTTGTATGTCTCACAATCATTTCCTACTCTGCTATTTAGATCCCCAACAAGGACCAACTTGTCCTTCTTCATTGTGTCAGTTGCTTTCTCTAAAGCCTCAAAAAATTCCTCTACTTCTACCTCAGTAGAACCTTCTGTGGGATCATAGGCACAAATAAGTCTGATTGTCCAGTTCCCCATTCTGATATTTGCCCACATCCCTCTATTTGAGACTGCCTGCCATTCAAGATTAGCCTTGTATTTTGTGTTGAATACTATGGCTACTCCTTCTTTTCCTTGATTGTCATTGCCTGAGTATAACATTTTGTATTTATTGCTCAGAAAGATCTCACCAGTTTTTGTCTTTTTTGTTTCAGTCACCCCTATTATGTCGATCTGCTACTTATGTAATTCCTTAGCTAGCTCCATTTGTTTGCCATTCAAGCTTCTTATATTGATAGTACTGATCTTTAACTCTTGTAATGTTATGTTCGTTTGTGTTTTCAAATTTGTTCCAGTAGCTGACTTTTCACTGTTTACCCTTGTTCCCCTGGTGAAGACAACGAGGGCCTTGTTTAACCAGGTGATGCCCCAGCCGGCATGAAATTCTGTCATGTTGTGCCATCATTTTGTATTTTGGTTTAAGCCAATAAGAATACAATTTGGTCGGTTTAATCCCAAACTGCCAGCCCATTCTAGTTCATTCAGTATCCAGGTAGATACCTAACAGGGTATCTACCTGGATACTGAACCATATCACGAGATGGTGAGGATTGGCCATTAGGTCAGAAGCCCTGATTAGTTCTCTGCATTCCTTTAAAAGCTATGTGGAGGTCTCCTCTCAGTTATACAGCTTTGACTGTTAAGAACCCCATATATATAAAGTTATATAGACTAGTGAAATATTATAATTAAATTATGTACTGTTCTAGTATATAAGCACAGTTAATCCATAATTTTTTTTAAATATTAATCACATAGAGAAGATGTCATGAACCTTATAACACAACAGTGCTGTGTGGGCAAGAACTGCAAATAGGAATGCTGGTTATGAAAACAGTGAGGAATGCCACCTGCAAAGCCTAGTGAATAGGTGGAACAGTAATGTAATTGAGACATCAGTTGGTGAGAGGTTGAAGTGTACCGAAAAATATGAAACAGATTTTAATAGATTGCAAAAAGACGGGGTAGGACAAAAGAGCTGGTTTAGGAAATTTTATAAAGAGAATGCTGATAAATTGTATGCCTTGTTAGCCAAGTTGAGATAATGTCCACCCACCAACTAAGAGGTTGTGAGGGTTTTTGAATTCCACTGAAGTCATGGATATTTGTGAATGTCTTTAGGTGAGAGATGAATATCATCACCCAGTGTGACACCACCACCACTCTGCTTAACAGAAGCCTGAAGTGGCTTGAAAGAGTTGCATGTTTGGTCTTTAGAGTAGTTTCCATAGCCCAACTATGGTATTAAATAAATAATAGATTTGCAACTATTCGCATAATAAAAATGAGCACAAAGATTTTTTGCTTGGAGAGTGATGGATGAGCAGAATGTACTACCTGAGAGTATGTGGGTCACGAGGGAGCAAACAAGTTTAAGGAACAGCACAATGAGCACTGTGTTAGAACTTCCCATGTTGAGCCTTCTGATTCAGTGAAGGTCTAATATCTGATAAAACTTAAAATCACAATGATGTTCAACAGCTACTGCCACCAGTGATCTGTGAGATGATGGACTGTGCTGATCATGTATTTCTTGTGAGAGTATAGCTAGTAGTGGTCAACTATGTATTTGACTCGTCCACTATTTTTTTTATTAAAACAATTGCCTAAATGGCTACAAAGTGGTCACCTTTGAAGTAGTCAGAGCCACAACAAAATTCAGCAGTTCATTTTTTTTTAATTTCTTCTAAAATGACAGATTCATGGAAATGTTGTATGTCTTGATATTTCTGAAGATATTGAAAGTGAGCACACTTCGTTAGAACATTCAATATGTTGCCTGTGTTTGTAATATTATTCTACTCAGTCACTTCTTAGGTAACAACAACAACAACAAAAAAAAGAAAGAACTTCACATTTCTTGAAGTTGTCTATATACAGCAGTTTATAATGATACATGGAGAATTTCATCATTCTACTATATCTCCTTTATGAGAGATGAATATTGAAAATGTTATGAACTTTTCAATATACATCTCGCATAATATCAAGAATCTCAATATAACAATTTTATTATACATCTTGAGATTCTTGGACTTGTCTGAGGGGAACAGAACTTTGGATAACTTTCATGACTATTCTTCTCAGTATGAAATGGAATTGGTTCCAATTGCTTTTCTTCTCTACATTATTATTATTTTGCGACACTTCCAGCGTCCAAAGACTCATCGAGGAAGGGCACCTACTGTACAACTCTCCGTCTCCACCACTTAATACACCAACCGCTACTACCAATATGTAGTAGGCAATAATGGGAAATGATTACGTTCGTACAATTTGTACAGAACGTGCAATACACATAAGGTATTCTCACTCTTATTAAATGTAAATGCAATCCTGAACTGTATTTCTTTGGCAGATTGTGGAAAAAAAACACATTTTCAAATATTTCCGATTAAGTTTTATGAAATAATTTTAAATGCCAGTTATATAACACAAAATCTCTTATAATATGAGTAATATTTTGCAAATGTTGTAGGGTAATTTTAAAAATTATAATCAAAAACAAAAAACGGGACCGCGATTTATACATCTCTAAATAAATCTGTCAGAACTATTCAAGACGTTCGATAGCACTCGAAAGTGATCTTTTTAATATGGCTCTAACTGGCTACGAACGGTTGTTTATATTGCTTATTTTTTTTTAAAAAATTAGGTATCCAAGATTACTGCATTTGTCCACAAGAACATGAAAATTAAACTCTTGCTTCCATCTTCTCTCGCCTTTCCCCTTCCACACCTGGAAATGCAAGACTGAACTGTATTTTTTTTTTGTTGTTTTAAATGTTGATCCTTTATTTTATGCTGAGCTTTGTATCTTCTAAAATATTTCTTAAAAGTTTAAAAAAAACGCTTAATTTTTTTAACTTTATTAAATTTTTTAAATGTTAATGTACCATATTTTAAGAAACATTTCTTTGTACTATAATTTATGGAATAATACCTCACTGGTGGACTTAAATAACGAACTGAAATTCAAGATATAATTGTTTTATGGGTACCAACATTGGTTTGTAGTGAGTGGGTTTTAAGATATTTTTTTCTGAACAATCTTTGAATGGAGATAGAGAGAAAAAAAGGAGTTGATCTTTTATATGCAGGTCTACCTGATTTTTTAACAGTTTTGACCAACTCCATGACATGCGGAAGTTTCGATAGACTACTGCCATATCCACACCAGGTACAAGATCAGAAACACAAAAGTATTCAAAATTTTCACAGTCAAAAAACGTGTTCCGCCATCTGCACTACGGCCAAGAAATAAATGCTTTCACGTGCTACTGCGGCGAAACAATCGCGTAACAACTCAATGCGCCTCAAAAAGTAGTTCAAACGTTGAGATTTTGATATATAGGTAAAGTTTCACTTTGGACTTCACAAGTTATATTTTATTAATTTGTATGTAATATCTTCTTTTTATCCTTCGGTTATGTTAAGTAGTTAAGTTGTTTGTTTACATGGTCTTTAAAAAATCTAGAGATTGCTCGAAACCATGTCGACAACTGTGAAATTATTAAACACCTTCTCGGACTCTTAAGTTCTCATACAAGTTAATGTATCTTTACGCAATTAGACCATCGTCTCCATCCTGGTCACTCTTCATCCTGGTTCTTTTCCAAGCACCCGGACGAAAACAGCCGGCAAGTAGGTGAATTTGAATGACATGTGCTAGTCCGTTTTAGTGTAGCAGAGACTTATGACTACTGTTGGAGGAAAAGTGTTAATCTGAGTTATTCAGACGAAAGTTTAAATGTGTTATAATCTCAATCGTTCTGCGGATGTTCATCGAAGACACTAATATGGCGCCAGATACTGAGCACTTTATATCTGTTAGACTACAGAAATTTCAGTAACTGTTTTTAACGGCTAAACACTTACGCAGAAAATATTGTCAAAACGGTATCATACACAACAGAATCGTTACGTTTAGAATGCTCCATGTAAAGCAAGCCAGTAAAATTCGTTGTTATTTCTGTCTCTTCCGTTATATTTTCACGTCCTTTCCGTGATCAGTGTTTTTCTTTAATATTAAATAATCGCTTTAGAAGGATTCTCTCGTCATAAGGTCAAATGGTTTATTAAAACCGTTTGATAGTTATAATATATTAGAAAAAAAGTGATTGCACTTTTTCATATAACACATGCAGACAACCCAGATTCGTGATTGGTTTGGGTGAAGGGTAAGGTCCCTGAAACAAGACTGATGTCCCAGCTAATTTTTCCCCCGATTATTTATTTTATTTCACCTTCCTAATTATATTCGTCTAACGAGTTATTACAGCTTTTTTTGTGTATGTAATATTAAAGAAAATAAAATATCTCACTCCTGTTATTACGCATATAGTTAGTGGCACAAACACCCGTCTTATGTAAATTAAATGTTTGTTTATAAAAATGGTCATTTAAAAATGAGGCGTTCCCGTCCCCGAAATCGCCAACAACAACAACAAAAAAAAAAAAAAAAAAAAAAATCTACCATGGAGAAGTTATATTATGATGGCCTAGAATAATGTTACGAATAAAGTGAATCGTATCACGTTCCATAATAGTTTTCGTCTAGTAAATATGAACAGAATATTACCGAGGACTATGAAGGAAGGTGAGGTTACACCTTATATATCTTGTTGCCAGAGGCAATACACTATATATAAAGGTATTGCCCTTTAAAAAAAAAAAAAAAAAATTCTATTGTCAGTCTATGATTTAACAGAGGCAAATATTAAACTTTTGTGCCAAACTTAATTTTAGCGATACTTTTCCATAGCATTAAAACAACTAATTTTTACATTTTAATGTAATAGTTGCCATACGATCTTTTTTGAAAGGGGATATTTTTTAAGAGGGATGAGGATTAATTTAAAAAAAAAAGTATATAGTTAAGTGACAAGTTTCCTTACTCTTAATCCACTTTCGTCTATTGCATCAATTTAATTATTAAGGATTTATAGCTCTAACCCATGGGTGACAAAATGTCATCTTCAATTTGCTAGATTTCTCCTCCGTCATATGTTGCAGATTAAAAAAAAAAAAAACTATTTTATAAAGGATTAAATGTCATTGTTAGTGAAGGGTTCATGTGATTTCTTGATGGATTGTTTGATGATGGATTTTTTTTTTTTTTTTTTTTTAGAAACTGAGAGCATCTCTTGCAAAATTATTTCTTTATTATGATGTGAATAAAATAATTTATTAATAATAATAAAGGTTGGTCGATTGGTAGAGCCTCTGCTACTAATGGATCACTCAAAAAGTTAAGCAAGTTTGAGCACAGTTAGTAGTTGGACTGTAAATCGTTCGATGCTGTTGGCACACTCTCCCTCGAGGATTCTTCGGACTCCCTGGAGGTGTCACATAATAATAATAAATAAAATTTTATTATTGAATCATTCAATTTTTTCAAGCATCTATACCGATTGAAGAAGTGTATTTCACTTTTAGTGCACAGTATTTTGTCCAATGAACAAAATTTACCATTATATGCAGTATATTATTAATAATTATATTGTATATAATAGTATATTTTAATATTATTAAAATATCTAATTAATACTATTATATACAGTATATATACAGTATATTATTATTAAGTTATACTTGACAATAATTTATATTCTTGTTTTGATCCTTCATCTAACATGAGTAAATAGAAATTTATATATGAAATTCCTTTATATGCAATTAACTTACTCATGTTTTGAGATGGATACTTCACATCAAATTGCCTAATATCTCATAATGCACAGCACAATTTCTTTTGGTGTATATTGCCATGCATTATGGAAAGGGTCACTTGAAACCAGTCCAGTTTCAACCTTTATTGAAGTTTCATTAGAGAGAACTGGATCTGCAAAGAAATCAACATGATTGGTTAAGTGGATAAGAGGGTGGTTGCTGAACAGATATCAAAAAGTGGTATATGGAGAGGAGAATTGAGACAAAAATAGGTGACTAGTGGTGTGCCGAAAGGTTCAGTGCTGGGGCCATTGCTGTTTAATTTGAGAGCATCTCAAATTAAATTTAGTTGTTTAGTTGTTTGCTCATGTAAAATTAGGTATCTTAATAGTTAATCAAGGCAATGTGGAGAGTTTCCAGGATGGTTTAAATAGGCTGTCAGTATGGGCAGAAGATAACAGGTGTCAGGTTAATGTAGATAAATGTGAAGTTATGCATTTTGCGAAAAATAGATTACAAGGGATAGGGCAGGTTTGAGGTTTACAGGTTCATGAGGAGATTGTTTCAAATACTGAATACTATGGATGTCAATAAAGCAGTGGGACTGGATGGAATTTTGCCATGGGTTTTGAGAGAATATGCTAAAGAGCTGACAGTTCCATTGACTTGCCGTGTCAATGAAAGTCTGGCCACGAAAAGTACCCAAGGAGTGGAAGGAGGGTAAGATAGTGCCATTGTATAAAGGCGGGTGCAGACTGGAAGTGTCAAATTATAGACCAGTTTGTGTTCCATCAGTAGTTGTTAAGACCTTGGAGAAGTTAGTGAGGGATCAAATACAGCATTGGGCAGAGGGTAATGTTATCTGTGAGAGTCAACATGGATTTGTTAAGTGGTGCTCTTGCTTTAGTAATATGATTACCCTTTATAATAACATGACAAGCGTGGTTGATGAGGGGGAAAGGCATATTCTGGACTACACCAATGCTATCTACCGCCGATCATCACCACCACTAGTATTTCCACAGATAAACACAAACATCCATGCCTACAGCGAGATTCGAACCCATTTTTTTGGATTTTGCAAAGGCATTTGACACAGTGCAATATGATAAGCTGATATTCAGGTTACAGCACATGGATTTAGATGTCAGGTTAGTCAACTGGATTCAGGATTAGCTTTCTGTCAGAGAGTTTTGTATGGTGGACAATATCAAGAGGCAGAAGGTTACAGGTGGGCTGTTCCACAGAGCTCAGTACTGGAACTATCAATGACATTGTCAGTAGATTGCAGAGGGATATTCAGTTGTTGGCAAATGATGTGAAACTAGGAAGGGTTATTAAGTTTTAATAATGGCAAACTGTGAGCAGACATATAAATACAAAATTAATAATGGAAAAACTCATGTAAAAAGATTATTTAATAGTATAATTTTCACTTGTGTGTCACAGGCATCTTCATTACATTTTAAGCTCAAATTAAACAATAACTGACGATTTCAAAAAGCGCCACCTAAGTAGCTAGTGTAAGATAACTAAAAAGGTCAATAAATTTTCTAATAAAAAAAAAAAAAAAAAAAAAATTATATATACAATAAAAAGTTAGGAAAAATTAGCTGAATTGTAAAGTATTATCTCCCATAAAGGGGATAAACGTAAACCATCAGATCTGTTTAAGTTAGGCGAGTGAAGTAAAGTTTCACATGTTTCTTTATAAAGCCATTCCACGAGGAATCGACTTTTGTGAAGGACTCGTCTTTTTCCAATGAACTCTATGTCTAGTGATGATGGCATGTTCTGCAAGTCCAGACTGTTCAGGTTCAAGGTATTGAATATAAAACTGGTGTTCTTCTAGCCGAATAGAGACAGATCTTCCTGTTTGTCTGAAATAAGATAATCCACAAAAGCAAGGGATCTGGTAAACACCTGGATAATTGAGATGTGGAAGCTTGTCCTTAGAAGTGAGAAAGGTGGAGATTTTGGTCAAAAGGCAACAAAAATATTCAGTGGTTTTAAAACTTTTGCTATACATTCACTAATGCCTTGTACATAAGGGATAGGAATGCGCATTATTTCTTCTGTATTTGAAGAGGAAGACATATTAAAACTACTCAAAGCTCTTTTTGTTGCCTTTCGACCATTCAGAAAAATCTTCGCCTTTCTCACTTCTCCTGAGGACAAGCTTCCACATCTTAATTATCCAAATGTTTACCAGATTCCTTGCGCTTGTGGATTATCTTATTTCAGACAAACAGGAAGATCTGCTTCTATTCGGCTAGAAGAACATCAGTCTTATATTCAATACCTTGAACCTGAACAGTCTGGACTTGCAGAACATGCCATCATCACTAGACATAGAGTTCATTGGAAAAAGACGAGTCCTTCACAAAAGTCGATTCTCATAGAATGGCTTTATAAAGAAACATGTGAAACTTTACTTCACTCGCCTAACTTAAACAGATCTGATGGTTTACGTTTATCCCCTTTATGGGAGATAATACTTTACAATTCAGCTAATTTTTCCTAACTTTTTATTGTATATATAATTTTTTTTTTTTTTTGTTAGGAAATTTATTGACCTTTTTAGTTATCTTACACTAGCTACTTAGGTGGCGCTTTTTGGAATTGTCAGTTATTGTTTAATTTGAGCTTAAAATGTAATGAAGATGCCTGTGACACACAGGCGAAAATTATACTATTAAATAATCTTTTTACGTGAGTTTTTCCGTTATTAATTTTGTATTTATATGAAAGGTTATTAGTAATAGTGCAGATGTGGCTGTGCTGCAAGAGAATTTGAATAAACTGGACAGATGAGCAATTCTCCTGCCAAAAGGCAGCAGAATTCGAACCCACAGCCTTTTGGCGGGAGAACGGATATGCTAACCACTCAGCCAGCCAGGCTGGCAATGCAATGAGTTAGGCTGGATGGTGACATTTACAAATAGTTTTGCAATCTTTTTTACATAGGACAAATTTTATCTCAGAGATCCTGGTCTCAGTGAAACTGTATGTTTCATGTTAACTATAGTGCATATTCTTATGAACATTTGTTTTGGATTGTGTGTAGTTTGAATGCACTGTGTTACTCCAGGCAGGTGAGTCATATGTCAGGACAGAATAGTTTAAGTTCCATGCTTAACTAGCTATGTTGGTTGAGTAATGCGTATAATTGTCTTATTTGCTTTTGAACAGACATGATTGACTTGAGTTGTAAAGCGAAGCCCTTTATTTAATTGTATCCCAATGGTCAACCTGACTAGCAATGGCTTGGTTGGTTGAGTGGTTAGCTTATCTACTCTCTAACCAACAGGCTGTGGGTAAGAATTTCATTGTCGGCATGGATGTTTGTGAATGTCTTTAGATGGAAGATTAATTACATCGCCCAGTGTGAGACCACCTCCTGCTTATTGGAGGCCTGAAATGGCTTGAAAAAGTTCCATGTTTGGTTTCTTTCTAGAGCAGGATTTCTCAATTATGTAAAAAAATAAATAAAAATACAAAAAAAATTAAATTAAATTAATAAAACATAGAAAAAAAAATGCATACCCATTTATGGATTCACTATAAGTTTACAAAAACCTTCTTTATGGCAGGCATCACATTGAGAAAAGTGTTAGGCTATTGATTGCCATGGAATGAGGTGCCAAACATGACCACTTCACCCTCTGGTTGGGGGGGGGATGTATTCATCTCCTTACAATGTGCTTGTCTGCTCTGAGTTGTCATTTTTTTGAACCATTATTCAAGTTCTGAGATTGTGTTTTTCAGTTTTTCAGTACTAATCTAAATCCAAGGGAGATTATTGCAATATTGTCTGTGGGTTGAGGGCAGTTGTGGCAGCAACTGTATGAGATGTCAGGCACATAGATGGCAAAGAACAGAAGAGAAATAAGAAGAGACCCTCCTTGGAGAAACAAATGCTGTGATTTTGCATTCACAGGATTTGGTTTCACAAATATGTTGAAAGTTTGATGACAGACACTTATCCCCTTTTTTTGGTTGAATATAGCTACATATCAGCTGAGTATGATAGAATGTAGAGATAATAAAGAACAGGTTTTAGTTCAGGAGCACATCTCTTGAGTTTCCAGATATACTTTGAGATTATTTGCTTTGTTTATCTGTGTGCAGGAGTTGGATTAGAAGAATGATGCCAGGAGGTAAGCTATATTCTTAAGTGATACTGCAATAGTGCTGTTGTATGAGAGAGGGGTGGGGCACAAATGTACAGAAAGTGTGTCCAGTTTCTGTTTCAACAGCCTTATCAAGAAACCCGGTGATCCAACTCCTGTTTCTTCATGAGGCAAATTGCAGTTAGATTGCTAATTGAGTTTGTCTGTTATACTCCTTTACAACCTGGTACAATGTTAGTTATCCTCTGCATTTTCTCTTAGCTGTTCAGTAGATCAGATCATTGTCTTTCACTATAATGCAGTCATAATAATATTCATACTACAATTCACTTTTCTTCTTAGATTGAGGCAATAATCTGTGGTTTACTCTTGCAGAGTTGCCTCTTGAACTTCATTCCTGTTCAAAATTACCCAGATTTGGGTAGACATGAGAAGACTTCTTTCTAATTATCCCCAGGTATCCTCTAAAGATTGAAAATCAAATTGTAAAGAGCTGCAAAAAAAACAAAAAAAAAAAAAACATAGCATTGGAGATGAGTAGTTTCCATCTAACACTATGGTTAAGCCTTTGATGAATATCCAACCATAGTGTAAGATGGAAACATTGTAGCAAATATCATAGTAGTAGTAGCAGGCCATATAATTGTGGTAAACTAAGAGGAGATACAAAAAGTGTATTTTAGGGTCTGAGAGATCATCTTAGAATGGATTATTACTGAGCAAATGCTACAGTTTTAATGCAGTACCAGTTTAATATCTGTCCTCTATGTATATTTGCATTGCAGATGCATGAGCCAGTAGACCCAGGGGTGGGATTCAGTTGGTTCAGCAGAACCGATACCTAATTTTTTGTTGAGTTCGGCGAACCGGTTGTTAAAATGGCACTTGTAATCAGGGTTCTCTTTAAGGTGGGCACCTTGGCAGCCGCCCAATGTGGAAATCACAAATTTACATTCCTTACTCTTTTTTAACGTTCATTAGGATTGCAAAAGAGTTTCCAAACATAATAATATGGCACTGTTTAAACCATCGCCTCCATCTTGTTTTAGATGATTCGATAAAGGAAATAAAGCAAGTAAATCATTTTAAAATATTTATTGATAAGATATATACTATTTTTCATCAATCCAATAAGAACCAAATTGAACTTTCCAAAATATCCGAACAACTTGGAATTGAAATTATAAAGATCTGTAGAGTTTTGGGACCAAGATGGGCTGCCTATAGTTTAAGGTCAACCCAGCTGTGTGGCGCACTTATCCAGCTCTACATCACTATTTTTATTCAAATAAAAAGTACTTTTAGATATGGCTGCCCGTCTTGAAAATATATAGTTTATAACTGATTTGGCATTGATGATTGATATTTTAAAGAAATTTCTCTTCTTTCAAATGCACTGCAAGCAAGAAATATAGATATTATAAAGGCTGAAAAAACTCGTGATAAGATCTATTAAAGCATTTCAAATGTTTGGAAAGGAAAAGGGTCCATATGAAAAAAAAGTTGATGAATTAATTACTTCAGAAACCTTCAAAAATATAAAATTTGTAGGAAAATCATCGATTTCTTGGGCCTCCTCGGGAAAGACTTTTAAAAAACATCGTAATGAATTTGAAAAAAAGACTAATGGATTGTGAACATTTAAAAGCAAGTTGTAGCCAATTTCAAGATAGGAATAAATTACACTTTCTCAATTTTTTGGAGTCAGATTACCGGAATATTGAAGAAGTACTAGTTCCATGGAAAGCAGCTGAAGAACAATTGCTCGTATTTAATGACATTTTTAATTACCAAATTGATATTAATGATTATCGACATTTTGTGGAAAACGTTTTAAAAAATTCCCAGAATTATGCAATTCTTGAAAGTGTTCAAAGAGCTAAAAATATTGTCGGAACAATTGCTGCAAGTTCAGCAGAAGCGGAAATGGGTTTTTCAAAGATGAACATAATATTCAGAGAAGAGAAGTCACCTAACTGTTTCTAATATATCAAACTCAATGACTATTAGTCTAATCGGCCTACCTCTAAAAGAATTGGATCCTACTCCTGCAGTGAAAAGATGGTTAAGGATAAATCACACAGCCGATAATGCTCAGATGAAAGCGAAGAAAATTGCAAGTGAGGATGCCAATCAAGAAGCAATATGGAAATATCTTAAATAGCAGTTTTATTGTTTTTTGTCAGGTATTATTTAATATTTTTTCATTAATATTTTAAAACTTTCTTATAACATAATCTAGTTTTGTGTACCTCTTTTATTGTTCTTATTTAAGTATTAACTGTATGAAATAATAAACTACCTTTCGGTATATCATTTTTTTATTCTTAAAACGGTCATTAGGGCAGCGAACCAGTTCTTAAATTATTTGAATCCCACCACTGAGTAGATCCCCATCATGGAGATGTCTTCTCAACCTGATGATTGTTGGGAGAGTAGTGATATTTTACTAAGGAATTATTACAGAAGGTGGGTTTCCGTTGTCTTCCTTGTCCAATAGTATTTTATCTCTGTAGATGTGTGTTCACAGGGCTTGGTTAGCTTGCTCTGAGAGACAATAAACCAGAGTTTCCCCGGAGGAAAACCCTCCATCTCCATATGAGACCAGCTAACTCACCTTTCACTGAAAATCCTAATAAAGGTTGTTCAGGTCATAAACTAGATTCAAACTCTGGTCTTTCCAAACTAAGGGGCTCTATCGAAACTAAGCTATGGAGGATATCATAGAGATATATAATAAAAGAATTTCAAGAAATAGTAAAACAAATAAATTGCATTAAAAGTATGCACGATAAGAATCAAGTAAAGCCGAAATAATTAATCGGTTAGCAAAAACAAGAAGAAGAAGATGAAGGAGAAACAAGTAAAATGTTATTGAAATTAAGAAAACTGGAAACAAGGAAGAAATAATTTGTATTAAGGAAAACAGAACTAATCAGAAACTAGGAGCATTAACTACCCTACAATCATAACTGATTTTTCTGTCATGCAAAACATTGATGCGAACTGTACTGAAATTGAAATAACATGGATATGAAGTTCAAAATCATTGAATTTCATCCACCATAGCCCTTTATGTGGTTATGCTATGCAAGAAACAAGTAGAAACCGTGCATAAACACCTATTTATTTATATATTGGAATAAAATAAGTGAGCCTGTTAGGATAAGCTTACTTGCAATAAAATTACAAGTAAGCAATAAAAATAAGTTCTGAAAAGACAAAATTATTGCAGGAAATCCTTTTAAAAGAACTGAAAAGGAGGACAGGAGGGTTAATAAAGGAAATCATAAAAAGGATGAAATACAAGGTTGGGTGGGTTCTAGAAAGTTTTGATAAACATCTAGAACAAAAATGATATTAAAGCATCTGATATAACCACAAGAAAGAACATACGAGGATATAAGAACATAAGTTACCTTCATAATGCCACTACTAGTATGCTCTTTCTTGTGGTTATATTATTATTATTATTTCGGGCGACTCCAGGAGTCCTTAGACTCATCGAGGGAGGCCCTAAACATCATGTCCACACAACTATGCGATTACATTCTCACGGTATCTATCATACCTTGCCTTGAACTCGTTCACCGTCATAGCACCCACAACAGGCTCTGGCAGCTTATTCCACTCATTTACCACTCTAAAAGTAAAGAACCCAGCTCTAACACCCCCTGCTAACCACGCTCTTGCCCAACTTCCATAGGTGTCCCCTAGTTCTCCCACAACCAGTCCTGATCTCAAAAATATCCTCTGAATTAATCCTGTAGAATCCCTTTAGCAATTTGAATGTCTCAATCATATCTCCCCTTTTCTGCCTATCAACTAGTTTCTGCAACCCACAAATCTTCAACCTGTTCTCATATGGTTTATTCCATAGACCTGTTATCATCTTAGTCACTCACCTCTGGATCCTCTCCACCTCCTCCCCATCAAGAAGGAACCGAGGTGACCAAATCTGGGCACAGTAGTCGAGATGAGGTCTTATCAAGGCTCGGTACAGAGGTACAATAACTTGCTTGTCTCTGCTCGTCAAGGTATTTTTCAACAACCAAGTGAGTTGATGAGCTGATTTAGCTACTTTTGCAATGTGCCCCCCTAAACTTCATCTCCCTATCCACCAACACTCCCAAGTCCCTGGCCTCATCAATCTCTTGGAGTACAGTTCCACCAATGTGGTATACTGCTGCTAATCTTTTCACCCCAGAATGCATAACCTTACATTTTGTCACATTAAATTTGATATCCATTCTCCTTAGCCCAGAACTCCAATCTATCTAAATCATCCTGCAAGACTTTGACATCTTCTGCATTCACTATTGCCCTACCCAACTTTGCATCATCAGCGAACAAATGAATTGTTCCACTTAGATCCTTCCCTATATCGTTAATGAACAGATTAAACAGCAGTGGTCCAAGAACAGAACCCTGCAGCACACCACTAGTCACAGGCCGTCTTTTGGACTCTACTCCTGAATAAACTACTCTTTGATATCTCTCCATCAACCAACCACCTATCCATCTCACCAACCCTATATCCATTCCCATATGTTGTAGTTTACGGATTAGTATTCCATGTGATATCCTGTCAAACACCTTTGCCAGGTCCAGCAGTATCACTGTAAACCCATTTCCCTTATCCAGTTCAGCCGTCACCTTGTTATAAAACTTGAGCAAGTTACTGAAGCATGATCCATACAGTATCTCATTTTCATCAATCCCTTCCTGTATTTTTCCCTTGACTACTTTCTCCAAGACCTTGACAACGACTCCTGATATGCTGATCGGTCGGTAATTTGCAACCGTAGTCTTGGATCCTCCTTTATGCAGTGAAACTATTTTCCCTTCTTTCCACACCTTCGGGACTAAACCAGACCTGAGACTCAGATTAAACAACATGGTCAAGTGCACTGATAATTCCTTAGCCGCTTCACGCAAGACCCGTGCCGGTATACCATCCAATCCCACAGATGTGTTCACATTAAGGTTCTGTAATAGACTAGTCACTTCCACTTCATTCATCACTATTCCCATATAAACTAATGGTTCCTTCATTTTTTCAATATCACTACCTGGATGATATGCTTTTGCAAAGTGGGCGCTCAGTAACTCCACTATATCGACTGATTCAGTGACCTCCTTACCATTGTCATTCCTTAAAATCATTTTGCCATGTACAGTTTTTTTCTTGCTTGCAGCATATTGAAAGAACTGTTTGGGATTCTCTTTTGCTTGCATAGCTAGTTTCCTTTCATAATCCGCTTTTGCTTTTTTTACCACACTCGTTACCTTTCTGGCCTGCACTTTATACCGTTCGTGTGCCTGCAGGTCACCCCTTTCTTTAAATTCCCTCCACTGTTGTTTCTTTTTTTGCAGCTCAAGCTTAATGGTGTTATTCATCCATTTAACCCCTACTTGTTTTACTATTCGGACCCTAGGTATACAGTCAGCCATAACCTCCTGTAAATGCTCCTTGACCACTTCCCATGCTCTATCGACATCCAGCCCTTGCAGTTGTACATGCCATGGCACCGATCCAAGCAATCTCCTAAGCTTGTCATACTTGCCAGCATGGTAATTCCACATATACCCTGTCTTAATCGAAAATTCCACACCTTTAGCCACCTCCCAGGTCAAGACCTTATGATCACGCTCACCAATAGGTGGCAACATGGTCATATTCATTACAGTCAAATTCTCAGATGCTATTACCAGGTCAAGCACTCTCACACCCCTAGTATTTTCAATTACATGCTGTCTCAGATAGTTATCCCTTAATAATTGAATAAAATCCTTTTCCTTCCTCACATGTGTCCTCCCCTCCTTCCAATCAATGTTACCATAGTTGAAATCCCCTAATAATTACCCTCCTTCCACTCATTTCATCAATTTCCCTATGCATACTATCTCCACCATCTATTCCATCACCTGGTCTATAGCAGTTGCTTTAATATCAGATTTGTTCTAGGTGTTTATCAGAACTTTTCAATTCCCCCCCCCTCATAGAAAGGAAAAAATAAAGTAAACTGTCAGACATGTAGAAAAAACCTCAGTTCCTTCATTGGAGTTTGAAGCAGAACAAAGAATCCATAAAAGGAGCAGATTTATGGTAGTGATTAGAAATAAGCTGTTTAATCCTTTGAGCAGTAAAGATATATATATATATATATACATACATTGTTTATATAGTATACAAATCATATATACATTGCCATGCTTCTCTTTCCAAAGCAGTATCAATGTATATGTATATTCAAATTTTAACTACAGTAAAGCTGTAATTCTCTGTAGGCTTTTGAATTTTTACAGGGAGCCGCTGCAATCTCTTAGCAACCTTCCCAGTTTTTTGTGTATTTATATGCCATAGAAATTGAGATATTTTTTGAACTCTCTGCTCAAAGGGTTAAAGAGGCCTTCAATCATGCGTCGATGAAGAACTTCAGCTGTATTACATTTTGTAAAATTGCAAAGTTGATACCACAGAATTCGCATGATGCTGGCATAAAGGTATAAAAAAATATATCTTCATATGGTATTCTTATATTAAGCAGTGAAATTTTTCAATCACCTAAGATATTCACACATCCATGACCAGCGACAGTGGGGGTTCAAATCCACACCATCGCTGGTTGAGTACCAAGATGCTGTCCACTTGGCCAATAATTACTTGCAATGAATTTTTACAAAATCATTTCTTAAATACTTGGAATTTAAAAAGTAGGAGTAATAAATCTTCATTTTCTATTTTTGGAATGAGCATAACTTTAGCCTTTCTTGAATTGAAAGTAAATATCAGCATTGCTCTCTACATCTTTTAGAGCTTGGCCACCATTTTAATCTGGGGAGTTGCTAGTTTTTTCTGAACTCCATTGATATATCAGTCACTTTTTCAAAGTGAAATATGCTATAGAAAGTGTTTTATCTAATCAGCAGTGTGCATAATTAGATTTCTTGATTAAATGTTATACATAACCAAAGCCGCCAATGTAATACTAGAGGAAGATTGGAACTGCATGAAGATGCATGCCTAGAAAAAATAGAGGGATGAAGAGGAATATCTTGTAATAAAATGAATATATATTGGGTCTCCCACAACGCGGCTTAGTACTCCGTGGAGGTACTTGTGGAATAATTATAATATCATGACTTTGCCATAGAGGATATGTGGCCAAGATATCTCCTTTCCCAATATATATCTTTGATTGCAAAGCAACTCTTGTCTGTTTCCTCACTATCCGTATATTGGGATGACCAAATCTGTGCACAGTAATCCAGATGTATCTTGATCATTATCTTAAATATGTTCCTGTCAACTAATTATCCCTAGTTAACAGTATTCTTTGCATTATGCCAGTAATTCTTTGAGTGAATTTTACATGTTTTGCAATATGTCTTCCAGACTTCAACTTCCTCAACATCATTCCTTTTAGATCTCTTTAGATTTTGCCTTCTGGAGTTCTGTCTATACATTATCATTTCCAGGTTATTGGCATTAGTGAAACATGGCTGACTGAAGATGATATACCAAGTGGGATTGAATGTGAGGGGTATAGTGTGTTCAGGAATGACAGGGAGAATAAAATGGGGGGAGGAGTATTATTGATGATAGCTGATGAGCTGCAGCCAAGGAGAATAGAAGTTGAATTGCAGGATAGAGAAAAGTGCACATTTGAGGCCATTTGGTGTGAGATTGTGGCTAGCAGAACAAAATATACAATTGGGTGCTGCTATAGACCAAGTGATGGAAAAGATGGTGGAGACAGTATGCATAAGAAAATAGAAGAAATGAGTGGAAGGAGGGTAATTATTATGGAAGATTTCAGCTATGGTAGCATTGATTGGAGGGAGGAGAGGACACATGGGAAGAAGAAATTGGATTTTATGTGGTTATTAAGGGATAACTATCTGCGACAGCATGTAATGGAAAATACTAGGGGGCAAAGAGAGTGCTTGACTTAGTAATTGCATCTGAGTATTTGACTGTAACGAATATGACCACATTGCCACCAATTGGTGAGAGTGATCATAGGGTCTTGACTTGGGAGGTGGCTAAAGGTGTGGAATTCACAATTAAGACAGGGTACATGTGGAATTATCGGGCTGGTAAGTATGACAAGCTTAGGAGTTTGATTGGTTCAGTGCCATGGCATGTAAAACTGCAAGGGCTGGATGTTGATAGTGCATGGGAGGCGGTTAACAAGTGTTTGCAGGAGGCAATGGCTGACTGTATACCTAGAGTCCGAATAATAAATCAAGTAGGGATTAAATGGATGAATAACACCATTAAGCTTGAACTGCAAAAAAAGAAACAACTGTGGAGGGAATTTAAGGAGAAAGGTGACCTGCAGGCACATGAACAGTATAAAGCCCAGGACAGAAGGGTAACAAGTGTGGTAAGAAAAGCAAAAGCGGATTATGAAAGAATGCAGGCTAAAGAGAATCCCAAACAGTTTTTTTTTTTTTTTTTCGATATGTTGCAAGTAAAAGAAAAAATGTATACGGCAGATTGATTTTAAAGAATGCCGATGGTAGGGAGGTAACCGAATCAGTTGATATAGTAGAATTACTGAGTGAGCACTTTGCAAGAGTATATTATCCAGGTGGTGACATTGCAGAAATGTAAGAACCAACAGCTTATATGGGAATTGTGGTGAATGAAGTGGAAGTGAATAGTCTATTACAAAACCTCAATGTCCATTCATCTGCAGGATTGGATGGTATACCAGCTCATGTCGTACGAGAAGCGGCTAAAGAATTGTCAGTCCTTTGACCATTTTGTTTAATTTGAGTCTCGGGTCTGGGTTAGTCCCGAGGGGGTGGAAAGAGGGGAAAATAGTTCCACTGCATAAAGGAGGTTCCAAGACTGCTGTTGAAAATTACCGGCCGATCAGCATATCAGGAATTGTTGTCAAGGTCTTGGAGAAAATAGTCGAGGAAAATACAAGATTGGATAGATGAAAATGGGATACTGTATGGGAGGACAGCATGGTTTTATGAAGGGCAGATCATGCCTCAGTAACTTGCTCACTTCTATAACACAGTGATGGCTGAACTGGATAAGGGTAATGGGTTTACAGTGATTCTACTGGACCTTGCTAAAGCCTCTGATAGGATACCACATGGAATTCTAATCAGTAAACTGCAGCATATGAGAATGGATATAGGGTTGGTGAGATGGATAGAAGGGTGGTTGATGGAGAGATATCAGAGAGTGGATTATTCAGGAGTAGAGTCCAAAGGACGGCCTGTGACTAGTGGTGTGCCGCATGGTTCTGTTCTTGGACCACTACTGTTTAATTTGTTCACTAATGATATAGGAAAGGATCTGAGAGGAACTCTGCATCTGTTTGTGGATGATGCAAAGTTAGGTAGAGCAATAGTGAATGCTCAGGATGTCAAAATTTTGCAGGATGATTTGGATAGTTTGGAGGACTGGGCTAAGGAGAATGGATGTCAATTTAATGTGGAAAAATGTAAGGTTTTGCATTTTGGGGTGAAAAGATTAGCAGCAGTATATCACATTGGTGGAACCGTACTCCAGGAGATTGACGAGGCCAGGGATTTGGGAGTATTGGTGGATAGGGAGTTGAAGTTTAGGGGACACCGCAAAAGTGGCAAAATCAGCTCATCAAATCACTTGATTGCTGAAAAACACTTTAACGAGCAGAGACAAACAGGTTATTGCTCCTCTGTATCGAGCCTTGATAAAACCCCATCCAGACTACTGTCCAGATATGGGCGCCTGGGTTTCTTCTCGATGGGGAGGAGGTGGAGAGGATTCAGAGATGTGTGACCAAGATAATAGCAGGACTATGGAATGAACCTTATGAGAACAGGTTGAAGATTTGTGGGCTGCAGAAATTGGTTGATAGGCAGAAAAGGGGTGATATGAGTGAGACATTCAAATTACTGAAGAGTTTTTATAAGATTAATTCAGAAGATATTTTTGAGAATAGGACTGGTAGTGGGAGGACTAGGGTCCATCCATGGAAGCTTGGTAAGAGTGTGGTTAGCAAGGGTGTTAGAGCTAGGTTTTTTACTTGGAGAGTGGTAAATGAGTGGAATAAGCTGCCAGAGTCTGTTGTGGGTGCCATGACTGTAAATGAGTTCAAGGTGAAGTATGATAGATACTGTGCTGTGTGAATGTTGAATAGTTGTTCTTGACATGATGTTGGGTCTCCCTCGATGAGTCTAAGGACTCCTTGGAGCTGCCCGTAATAATAATAATCTTCCACTTGAACATCATATGCTAAAAATGAATATCTCCTCTCAAATTCTGAACTACACATCTTAGAGCAGAACTGTTTGGTACACTGCTCATCACCCTTTTCATCAAAACATCATTCTTCTGTACATAATTCTCTGGATTCTGTCGGCCATCTCTGTGAGATACCAAATGCCCCATTTCTCTTAGTTTCAATAATACTTCATTATTATGTGTATTCTTTGAAATGTGATTTTGCAGAATCTAGAAAAACTGTTAAGCATATTTTCTATCCAATACAATTGCCACCTTTAACATGAAACTTACTTAAAATTCCAAGCACATCACATTGAACTTTCAGCCTTTCCTCTTTCTTTTCGCATCATATTCACTGCCCTTTCCTTCCAAAATGAAATACACTAGCAGAATGCTTGCAAACATTTTTATTATATCTTTAGTATCACCTGTGTCATCTTGACAGCTGTAGTCAGTCTTCCATACCTATTCTTTCTTTTGCTAGCCATATACTGTAGAATTCTGTAGCATTTTGCATTGCTGCCATTCCTTTTCACATGTAAATTTCTCTCTTCCTCACTACAGTTATTACCTTCCTAACACATACCTTGTAGTTCTTGAATAGTTGATGAGTATGCTCTTCTTTATATCTACTTCACTCTCAGCAGCTTTTGCTTAATTTTACCCAATTTAACAATCACCTCTATGTTAGCCTAATCTGCAACTAGTCCAAAACTTCTGTGTCTTTCAACACTCTGTTCTTTGGTTCTATATATCTGATTTTCTTTAGTGAAGCAACTACCTACCTAGCTGCCTCCCATTTGAAAACTGTGTGATCATTTTCATCAGCTGCTGGCATCAAGATGAACTATTCTGTTATCACTATTTTGTGTTCTTGATTTTTACATATAGTCCATTCAAAGTGTGATTTGGAGTTTTTGTGAGTTGTGATGTCAGCTGGCATGCGAAACTGGAATTTTTGTATCAAGGCACTTGAGGTATGTTAAAATTTTGGAATGCCTTAGCACATTTGTTGGAGAGCTAAGACTTGGATAATGGTCAGGAGTATTTCTGATGGAATGGGAGATGGTATTTTTTTTCCACAGGAAGTATTTCTGTTATTCTTGCAGAACAGGAGAGTAGAAACAATAATCACATGGTTGGAAAGGTTAAAAATCACAAAGATAATCCCATTTGGCAACATTGTAATGCCAAAGGACAAAAGAGGTACTGATATTTCTTCTAGCTTGAGCAATTGATTTGAGAAAAGCTGGAGTTATGGGCATTGAAGTTCTCAAGAAAAAGATGATGACCTCACTGGATATTTAGATTGCTGAAAATCAACTTTCAGAGAGAACTTAGTGGGGTTATCAGTGTCGTTCTTAGAGAGCTTAGTGTGGTTAATGTCATTTTGAAAAAGATGTGTAGATAGTATAGGTTTTGGCAAGTATTCATTTGAAGTTTTTGGTATAATTAGTCACACCAAACAAAATTAAATATTTATGCACTGATTTTCTAACTACTACCTTTAGAATGCAAACAGTTGCCACTAGTTCACAAGATGTAACATTTATTTAAACATTTAAAATTGTAATGGACAAAAGAAACATACTGAAGCCCTAATTTGATTATAATAAGTTTAGTTTAATCCTTTATCCAAGTGTGAGCAAACAAAGTTTGCACCTGAAAGTATCATCAGGACTGGGGTAAGGTAGTGCAACACCAGGCAACTCGTTGCAAAGGTGGAGAAAGTTCTCATCACTCCTATCTCAGTATCTCCCATAATGCAAAGCACATCTCCTTGCGGATATGTGTAATGCTATGCATTAAAGCAAGGGCCACTACCCATACTGGTTTCGACCTTTATTGAGGTCTTGTCAGTGGGAGCCAGGCCCAGTAGTGAAAAATAAACTCTCAACATCCCTAATTTGATTGCCTCTACTGTTGGATTAAAACTTAAGTTTGACTTAGGTTTTAAAATGACTTTCTCAGATTTTTGGTAAATTTATGCCACCATACTTACATTTCCTTAGTGATTTGCTGCTAACTTCAAAAAAACAGTCTCTCTCTCCCTCTCTCTCTCTCTCTCTCTCTGATGTGTTGCACTTTGGTTTTTATTCCATCTGGGCCTTTGCAAAGGGTATTTAAAACATGCTCTGCTAGACTCAACTTGCCATATGATGCTAGTGGAAGATGGAAATGATAATGTATCATTTCCATCTTCATAATGAGGCCACTCACCATCTTAGTCACTTGCCTCTGCATCCTCTCCACTACATCCTCATTCCCCAAAAAACTCAGGTGACCAGATCTGAGTATAGTAATCCAGATGGGGACTTATCAGTGCCTTATAAAGAGGAATGATAAATTCCTTATCTTTGCTTGTTAGTGTGCTCTTCAATAACCAAGTAATCCCATGAATGAACTCTGTTGGCAACCTTAGCAATGTGCCCTCTAAACTTCAACTCTCTGTTTACTACCACTGTCCAAATCCCTATCTTCATCAATTTCTGGGGTATCGTTCCATTGATGTGGTACACAGCTTATAATCTCTTTATCCCAAAATACATAACTTTGCACCTCTCCACATTAAATTGACTCGTTGTCTTTTGCCCATACTGTGTTAGCCAATTTGAATCATCTTGCAAGTAATCCACTTCGATTTGATTAACTCTTACATAGCCCAATTTTGCATCATTAGCAAATGACTGAATATGTCCCTTCAAATTATTTCCTGTATCATTTATAATCATATATTACAATAATAAGAAATAATGTGATATAAGAATTAATTCAAACATGTCTGAGTGGTAGTGGTTCAAGTATACAGAGCCTTGCAGGATAGCATTAGTCACCTGCTTTCTCTTGGATTCTGCTCCTTCATATATTATGTTTTGGTATCTGTCCATCATCACCCTCATATCCATCTCCATTTGTTCTCATTTGTATAACAGAGTTCCATGTGGTATTCTGTCAAATGCTTTTGCAAAATCTAGCAGTATCTTTGTATATATCCATTCTCTTTCCTACTCCTATGTTCACTGGACTACTACATGGCAAGGCCTAGTGTGGCACATCACTGAGCATCGGAATGACCATACGGCATCTGTAGATGTCTAGTGAACATATTAATAGGAAAGGGAATTTATTATAAGCCTCTAGAAAAGCATACAACAAGATCAGTCACTTCACACACACACACACACACACACACACACACACACACACACACACACACACACACACACACCATCCATCCATCCATCCATCCATCCATCTCACTGATGGTCTATCCCTTCCTCTTTTTCAGGAACTTTACTTTCTATTACTATTCTGAGAAGTCCTCCTTCCATCCTTGTAATGTGTCCAAAATATTTTAACTTTCTTCTGTCAATATCCTTAAGGAGCCTTAAAGTTCTACTAATCTTTTCTAACACCCAATCATTTGTACACCTTTCAGCATATGATATCCTCAACAGCCTTCTATAACACCACATCTCAAAAGCAGCTATCCATTTCTTATCTGACTTCTTTAGGTTTCAAGTCTTGCATCCATAAGTCACTGTTGGAAAACTAACTGCATCCAAAATCCTGAACTTTGTTCCCATGGAGATAGATCCATCCTTCCAGATTTTAGTCAAGAGTCTCTGGCTGTTTTTAGCCATTCCTAATCTTCTTCTGACATCTTCTGAACAGCAGTTCTTCACATTTAATAATGGATTCCAGGTACTCAAACTTTCTGACTTCCTCAATTCTTTCTCCATTAAGGTACACTTTTTTTTCAAGAGCTTCCCTGTTTGGATTTCCTTTGAGAACCATAATCTTGCTAGGATTGAGTTGAAGTCCTCTGTTATTACTGATCTTGTTAACATTATCCAGAATTTGCCCTGGTTCTTCCTTGTTATTACAGAGGAGTACGGTATTATCAGCATACCTCAGATACTGATGATACCATACTTTATGATGATATATGACATACATTCTGATGATACTGTATTTTATTCAATTATAAAAAGTTAGTAAATTACTATTGCATGACTGACTTCACAAAGCCATGTTGCCCCTCATAGAGTATCATATTCTTATTCCCTCATTTTTAAATTCTCTTTTTGACCAACTTTTCTAGTACTCTTACCACCACTCCTGAGATACTGATTTGTCTGTAATTTGTTACCACAGACTGAGACCCTCCTTTATGCAAAGGAATTATTTGTCCTCCATCCACTTTCTTTGGATTTTGCCAGAGCTGAAACTTAAATGGCCTAGTCAAAGGCATTGCCAGTTCCCTTCCACTTTCCATTCTTGTGAAATACTAGCTGGTATCCCATCTAATTCCATAGCCATATTTGCATTCAAATTCGGTTAATATATCAACTTCTGTTGTCACATGAAAAGTGGTCACTCAGTAACTCAATATTTTGCTTGCTTTTGTCACCTCTATCATCAGTATTCATATAAGTTATTCTTCCATAGTCATTCTTCCTTTTACTTTGCTACATAACAAAATAACATGTTGAGATTTCCTTTGGCATGATCAGTTAGTTTCTTATTACAATCTGATTTTGCCATACTGATCACCTTTCTTGCCTGATCCTGATATTCTTTGTGAACTTGCTGGTCACCTTTTTCCTTTTATACTTTCCAGAACTTTTCTGTTGTTGCATTTCTGCTTAATGATATTACTCATCCATCTGACTTCCACCTGATTAATCCTGCTGATTCTGGGTACACAGTCTGATACATGGCACTGTTTCAATCTTCCTCCTATGTTGATCATGTCTTTTTCAACATTCTCTGGATATATGGGATAGTGATAGCTTTGCTGTGGTCTTGTGAATTGGGGGAATTGAGTATTTTATTTATTTTAATGAGTTTATAGCTATTGGTTAGAAATGTCGTGATATGAGTTCATTGGGAAGAACTGCATCATTGAAACAGATAGTCTAGCTCTCTGTTTTAAGGATACCATATTTTAGGGTGGATGATGTGAGATTGCTTATGTAAATGTCTGTTATGTGTTGGCTTGCTTTCTATAAATAGAAAAAGATAATAACCATTAACCATTCGAATGGCTTGTGACTAATGTATCTGGGAAGGGAAGACATTTATTTGATTGTTTATCTATTGTGAAGTGGATTTTAACAGGTTGTTTAAATATACTAAGAATATATTTAAGGTATTTGGATCATGGGACTGCATAGCAAGCACATCATTTATATAGTGTAGCCAGTCCACTGATTCGATCAGTTCTCTAAGTGTATGTGTAGAGAGAGAGAAACTGTCAGAAGGGTTATCTATTACTGAAATAGGATTTTATGACATTATCGCTGCGATTGGCTTTGGTATCACATCTCGCTATTACCAGTATATCAGTAAATAGATATACTGCTAACAGAGAGAGAGAGAGAGAGAGAGATGTGATATGAAAGCCAATCATGATGTGAAATTTTAGGATATGCTTTTTAATTCAGATTTGAAGTGAACAGAATTTTTGCAAATGAAGTTATCTTCTGAGGGAGTAAGTAACTTTGCCAACTTCTTGGCATGCTTATACACTGGGCTGTATATTTTAACTATTTTTTCTAGGTAGGTACCAGGTTTGGAAGCTTTTGGGGTCCCATATATATGCTTAGTGGTTTCACATAATTAGGTTTGAGTTAATAATTTCTTTGGTCTAAGATGTGCTTTTTTTTTTTTTTTTTTTTTTTTTTTTTTTTTTTTTTTTTTTTTTTAAATAATTTAGAAACTTGCATCTTTGTGTGCTTTAGCAAGATCTTGATCTGTAAGCTTGGTAGGTAGGATTATCTTTTAAGAAGTAATCTATTTAAAAGATAATCCTAATTATTTCTTTTATTGTGGAAGGTTATTTTTTCTTTTTTGTAGAACATTGCTTTTTTTGAGTAAAGGGGATGGTGGCGGAGTTAGTTTGCTGTATCCAAATGAATGTGCTGTTCACTATTCCAGGAGGTATATTGCACATTCCACATTCATTATATGTTGTGTCTTTATTTTCAATTTAGATTCTTGCATACATTTGAGGACACAGTGTTGACCTCAACTGAGGATGTTGACAATTTCCAGTAATGATAAACGACAAATTAATGTTGTAGAATGAGGCAAGGGAATTTTGAGCAGCTGAGATCAAAGAATAGGGTCTGAAGTTTTGTCATTGTCTGGCATGTGGTGATGGATATTCTTAGTGCATCAGTGCCATGATTGTTATGGAAAGACTCTTGCTAAGTATAGTTTTGGTTAGGTGACATAGATGGTGATTGCTTTTCAGTTATGGATTTATGGTTCTGTGAAAAACATAAAGTTTAAATGCCTAGAAGTGGTGGTTGTGCACATTGCTTGTTTGATGATAAAATGGATATAGAAATATTTCCAGTGGATTTTTTTTTTTTTTTTTTTTTGTATGCTTGTAATTTTTTAATGGACGAATTCCAGATGATTGGAGTAGAGCTCTCATAGTACCTATATATATATATATATATATATATATATATATATATATATATATATATATATATATATATATATATATAGGGAAATAAAACAATGTGAGGATTACAGAGGTATTTCTCTACTGAGTGTTCCTGGTAAGATATATGCAAGTATACTTGAGAAATTGTTGATTGAGAAGGATTGCAGAAGAGAAGCTTGGTGAAGAACAAGTTGGCTTCAGGCCAAATAGAGGCTGTCAGGATCAGATTTTCACTTTACAACAAATAGTTGAGAAATCATGGGAATATAACAAAGATCTGTATTTAAGTTTTGTAGATCGGAAAAAGGCATATGACAAGGTGCCAAAAGAGAAGCTATTCAAAACATTACAGTTATATGGTGTCAATAGGGCATTATATCAAGCAATACTTAGTCTTTATTTGAGTTGTAAGTCAGCAGTTAGAATTGAAGGAAGTACAAGAAGATGGTTTAATGTTAAATCTGGTGTAAGACAAGGATGTACATTATCCCCTCTGTTATTCATTATCTATGAATAACAGAGAAGGAAAGTGTTATTAAACCTGACATAAAAATTGGATATGTTAATCTCAGCTCTTTGCTTTATGTGGATGATGTTATACTTCTAAATAAATCCGCTACAAGTCTGCAAGATTCCCTCACAAATTGAATAACTGTTGTAATAGATATGGTATGAAGATCAGCAATAACAAGACAAAGACAATGAAAATAAGCAGAAGCATCATTGAAAATATCAACTGCATTGTGAATGGAGAACCTATAGAACAAGTGAAATATTTCAGCTACTTAGGCACGATTTTTAGTGAAGATGGTAAATTAGATATGGAAATAGACAATAGAATCAACAAAGCTGGTATGGTAGGAAGTCAACTGAATAAATTTATATGGAATAAGAGAGAAATTAGCCAAAACACTAAATTGGCTGTATACAAGACAGTGTTCCAACCAATTTTAACTTATGGATCCGAGAGCTGGGTCAGAAGTAAAACACTTAATCAAAGACTAGAGACTGCAGATATGAGAGTCTTAAGAAAGATTAGGGCATGAACAGCTGGCATCAATGGCAATATCATATTAAAAAAGAGGATATTAGGAAAGAACTAGACATTGTCAGCATCCAGGAATGTGTTAGCAGAGCTAATCTCAGGTGGTATGGTCACTTAAATAGAATGGGAGAGGAAAGATTTGCAAAATAAGTGTTCTCTGCCAGGTCTGCAGGAAAAAGATCCAGAGGAAGACCAAGATATAGATAGATTGATACAGTAAAAAGTACCTTAGACAGTAGAAATATAAGATCTCATAATGTTGGAGTCTTGACAGGTAACAGACTGATTAGGAGGAAAATTGTAGATAGGAAGTTAGTAATGATGTAAATTTTTCATGTGGTACCATCATATCCTGTACACCCCTTGAGGGTGTGTATATATATATATATATATATATATATCAGGAATTTGATGATGATATGATATTAATTAAATTAAGGGGATATTAGATCCCACATTGTTTTAAAACCGAATAAGAAACTCAAAGATTGGAATCAGAGAGGTTCATGCCGAATATAGTATAAAAAACTATAAAAGTATCGGCGAATACTAGCGTGAGCTAAATGCAAGTAGTCCTAGTACGTAATAGGACTACTTGCATTTAGTGCCCTTAAATTAATTAATGTTTATATCGCCGAAATGAAGCCTGTTGGCTCTTTATATTTAAGATGATATGATATATTTTTAATATTTTTTGATTATTGATTGATTAATTTTTATTGATTTTTTTTATAGGAGATTTGTATATGTGCATTGATACTTGAATTATCTGACTTTTCTATAATTATTTGTTACTCTTCCCCATTACCTACCGTGCCATTCATGGTTAGTGATGAAGAAAAAGTTAATGACAAAAAGTGTCATTAACTCTTCATTTGCTTCACGCAGTGTATCTGAACTCCTTTCAGTATAGCCAGATAGTTTGCTAGCTAATTAGAAAGCCTTCCTACTAGCATCAGGTTTTTTCTCATTTATTATCTAGCAGATTGAGTGCTTTCAAAACTTCTGCATTGTTATACCCACAAATGGTGTGTGTGTGTGTGCAGGGCATGAGGAGAATTCATGGTTCTTATGTTTATGATGTCTTCGAAGGATGTCATCTGCACTGTGCATATAAACGGAGAGGGATGAGAGTTTGAGCCACAGCTTTGGCATGCACTTTGTATGGTGTAACAATTTTATCACTTCCATGCATTTCAAATCTTTTTTTAAGTCTCTTGATAACAAGCATGCCCCATGATGATATGTTATCAAGTCCTCTCATCTCATTATCATAGTTTACTGAATTTCCTGTATACCTCCTGCTCACTTGCTCACTACTAACCTTCATCTATCATCACTCAAATCTTGCATGCTATCACACTCATCTTGAAAATACCTTGAAGAATTGCTTCTTTAATACTCTGCCTATCTCCTCTGCAACAGTTACCCATTTCCATTAACTGATAACATTCTTCCATAATCATTCTTTCTTCTGATGACTGCACATCAAAAGCACTTTCTGCTATTTTTCTTATTTTGATTAATTTATCATTGATCAACTGTACATTTTCTTTCTTTACTTACCATTTCACTTTTCTGGCTTTTTTTTTTTTTTTTAATTTTATTCTTCTCACATCCTCCTCTTTAATTTCTCTGCTATTAAATATTCCTTGACCAGAGCCCAAGTAGAATTCATCTCCTTTCACTTATTCCACTGCCTTTCCTTTCCAATTACTTGTCTTATAGTTCTGCTTTTGGTCCTCTTATTTACTGAATACCTATATGGACAATCACTTGTCTAATTAACCATTAGACAAGTGATTATCTCATTTTTCATTTCAATACCTTTCACAAATTAGTAAATTGTTTGTAATAATTATGATTAAATGTATATATATTTTAACTTTTATCTCGTTCTTTGTTTCCATTTCTGTATTTGTTAGTAATTGCTTACGAGCTGTGGATAGTGTATGGATTCTTCTGAAGATGGTACAACACTACATTCAGAAATTCCAGTTCAGCATGTTCCAAAACCATCAGTTAGTGATGCAGGTGTCCAGCTAGATCTTTCAGAAATAGTGTCTGAATGTAAGCAAAATAATAATAAACCAGAGCAATTTGATGTCCATCCACAAGAAGTTATTGATATGACCATACCAGTCACAGGACCTAATTGCACCTCAACTGGGGTACAGGTGCCATCTGAAATCGTTGTGATTGCTGAGGGAGGTAAATGTAATGCACATTTTCTGATTTTAAATTTGAATGTAAACAATGAAATCTAAATTTATTTGAACATTTTTCATTGTTATGTGTTCTTTTTTTTTTATTGTAAACACAAACCTTTTAGTTCAAGTAAAAATAGATACATAACAAAGATATACTTAATTTTGAAAATTATAAAACTAAATAGATATTTAATGAGTGGATTTATTAAGATTGATTCAACAAGCAAAACTTGTACAGGATTCCTTGTTTAGTAAAAGAGATACATGTTACAAATGGTTGCTATGTTTCAAGATTTTTAATTAATCAACAGATTATTATTATCAGCAGATCTCCATGGAATCAAGAGACTCATTGCGGGAGGTCCCACTCTCACATGCCTTAACTTAAATGCATTCACCACACTCTCAGACAGTGCATTCCAATTACCTACCACTCTCCATGCAAAAAATACTCCTCACCCCCCCTTGCTCACACCCACATTATACATTGATATTGATGTAATTCTGCTCTAGTTGGATGAAATTTATTGAAATTTTATAGTTAAGATCTATATCAAAATTTGTCAGTTCTGATCATTATTGTTGTGAAAAAATTAGGTTGAACCAACTTTTTTTGTCTACAGATAAATCACTATCTGCACAATGAAGTAGTAAGTATGCTCACAGAATAATGTTGTAAAAGACAACTAAATGATTATAACTTCTCAGTGACCACTTACATATGTTGTCTACATCTTGGGTGATGTTAGGTATTCTTACCGAACACTTTAAATCAATTTTCAAGAAAATTAATCTTTCAGTGAATTATGAAAGAATTCATTGAAATATTATTGATTAATTGTTTTTTCAATTCAGTTGTATTTGTAACAAATTGTCATGCAATGAACTGTCATTCAATGAATTATTTATTCGACAAATTGCCTTTTCAATGAATTGCATTTGGTAAATTGTTGTTCAGTTAATTATTTATTCGATGAATTGCCATTTGGTAAACTGTTTTTTGATGGATTTTCATGGAACCCTGAAATTTGCATTCTCTCAATCTTTCCTCATATTCCACATTCCAAAGATCAGAAACCAACGTAATCAATCATCTCTGAACCCCTCCCCAACATTTCATCATCCTTTTGAAAAATGTAACATACTTACTTTGTATATTTTACAGCACAGGAAAGCATTGTAAATTAACATCCTATAATGAATTGTATAATTAGTGGTTTTGGTGAGAGAGATGTTGAATAATTACTAGAACCATTGGTCTAAAGAAAACATCAGGTAACAGTTGATTAGTCCTGTATTATTCCTTTTATACTTGTCCGTTAGCTATTTACCTCATGACTTGGAAGAAACAGATATTTATGTTCAACGTAAAGAAAAAATTGACTCCATTTTTATTATGAAAATATGAAAAAATTCTAAAAAATTAACTTTATGGTTAATCATAAAGTTAATTTGTTAGAAGTTGGGCTATTTGGTCTCAAAATGACTGTCTCCCAAATCTTGATAAATTAACAAACCATACTCATTAAGATTGGGGGAAGTGCTTCATAGCAGCTGCTGATTTTAAAAACAGTCTTTCAGACCTATAGTGACTTTCTGTGTAAAACTGATGTCTTCTTCCATTTAATCCTATGTGAAGGAATATCCAGAGCATGGTCTGCTAATCCAGACTGGCCATAAAAATGACTGCAGATGTTAACTGATTTACCAGTCTGTCCAAAATAGGCCAAACTTCATGCATACTTTATACACTCCATGATGTGCAAGAAGATGAAGGTAGCTAATGGTATGAGTGGTTTAAAAGTGGCATGGAGATCATATTTGGAGAGAAATTTAGCTTGCTTTTCTGATGTACCGATTAATATATGGGACTGGAATAGTTTTGCTTTGATCCTGTGTGTTCGTTGTAGGAGTGATTGGGAACTCATGAAGTATTTTATCTAGCCAGGGTGTAACCATTGGATAAAAAGATGGTATAGAGAGGTCTCTTAGCTCAGCTTTTAAGGTGTCATTTGACAAATAGCTCTTCCTTGGTGATAAGTGTTTTGATTATGTGATTTCTTATGTAAGTAGCATCTTGTGTATGTAAAAGGATAATGAGCCATTAGTAAGTTTGTCACTAGTGTATCTAGAAAGAAGAGATAATTGTTATTTTCTTTTCTTCTAAGGTGAAGTTTATTTTTGGATGCTGGCTATTGAGATATGCTAAAAATGCTTTCAACGTATCTGGGCTATGAGGCCAAATTGCAAACACATAATCAACATAGTGTAACCAGACGATTGGATTGAGTTAGTTGTATTGAGTGCTTCTGATTAGTGAACAAAGGCAGGGTAATTATTATGGGTGATTTTAATTATGGCAGTATAGATTGGAATGAAGAAATAGCATTTGGGAATAAGGAAAATGAATTTCTTGAGTTCTTGAGAGATAACTGATATGGTAGGTATCCGATTATCTACCTGATAGTTATCAACAAGTTGTGTATGGAAGAGCTTTCCTTTTCCAGGAAAAGGAAAGTCACTAGTGGAGTGCCTCAGGCAGGGCTGGATTAACTATTAAGCAAAATAAGCACGTGCTTAGGGCATCATGGAAAGGGGGGCACCACAATTTCTGCTTTAGTTAGATGACAAATTTAATTTAAATCAACTTTTAATTAGTTTTTCATTATTTTTATCTTTTCTTACTTACCTACTTTGTTTCAATAAATAATGACGTGTCCTGTCCTGTCAGGTGTCTTCTCCCTCCAAGAGATTGACTACCATGTGTCTCCACCATGTCCTATTCTGCGCCTCTCTGCTGCATTCCTCATATGAGAGATAGGTCCAGTCTTCTATATTTTTCATCCGCTCCAGTCTTTGTCTTCCTCTCTTTCCCTCAACAGTTCCTTCGAGAAGTGTCCTTTGTAGGCAGTTATGTCTCAGAATATGTCCAAAATATCTGACTTTTCTCTTTTTAATTTCTTTCATCAGGCTCCTGTTTATGCCTGCCATCTCTAGTACCTCTTCATTTGTCTTTTTGTCTTTCCATGATATTCTCATAATTCTTTGCAGCATCCACATTTCAAAGGCCTCCAGTTTTTTCACACTCAGATTGGAGAGTGTCCATGTCTCTACTCCATATAATAATGTAGACCATATGTAGCATTTGGAGATTCTTAGTCTTGTTTTTAGATTTAATTCTCTAGATGTTAGTAGATTTTTCATCCTGTTGAAAGTTGACCTTGCAATTTCAATCCTTTTTCTAATTTCATCTTCTGTCCTGCCATTTTCTGTGATCAAGTGCCTGAGGTATATATATTTTTGCACCTGTCCTAATTTATTTCCTTTTATATTGATGCATATTTTTGGTATTTTCTTTTCTCTTGAAATTATCATGATTTTTGTCTTTTTAAAGTTGAAACTGAGGCCATACTGTTTGCTATACTTGAGTTTCATCTATAAGAGTTTTAAGGTCATACTTGTTTTCAGCTAGAAGAACCGTGTCATCTGCATATCTTAGGTTATTAATATTTCTGCCCCTACAGTGATTCCTTTGAGATTACTAATTTTATTAAATATTTCTTCTGTGTACAGGTTAAAGAGAATCGGAGAAAAGACACAGCCTTGTCTCACATCTTTCTGAACTGGGAATTCTTCTGGGGTCTCTCTATTTATACTCAAAGATGCAGTCTGTTCCCAGTAAAGATTAGTTAATAGCCTAATATCTTTTCCATCCATGCCTATTTCTGAAAGGATTTCAATTAATTGTTCATGTTGGACATTGTCGAATGCCCTTTTTGTAATCTATAAAGCAGAGGTACACATCTTTTTGTTTTTCTAGATATCTTTCTATGATGGTTCTGACGTTGAAAATACCTTCTCGTACCTACATTTTCCTTGAAGCCACTTTGTGTATCATTTATTTCCATGTTTATTTTTCTTTTATTTCTTTCAAGAATAACGTATAGGAGGACTTTTGATACTTGACTGATGAGGCTGATTGTCCTGAACTCTTCACATCTTGTAGCGTTTGTTTTTTTGGGAATTGGAACGAAAATTGAGTGATTAATATCTTTGGGTAGAAATCCAGTCTCGTATATTTTATTGCATAAGTTTGTTAGAAATTTCAGTCCTCCTTCATCGAGAGCCCTCAACGATTCTGCCAAGATGTTATCTATTCCTGCAGCTTTATGTGGTTTTAGTTTTCTGACAGCATTTTCAACTTCATAGAGTAAAATGGATGGTCCTTCTAAATCAGTCTGTTCAGGAATACCATTTCTTTGTTGTTCATATAATTTCCTTGTGTATTCAATCCATCTTTCCATGATTTCTTTTTTATCCATTAGAATATGGTCTCTTGAGTCTCTAATGACATTTGCATGGTTTGCTGTATTTGTCCTGCTTGTCATTTCTTTGATGTTTTCATGCATTTCTCTGCTTCTGTGTTTTCTATCAAGGTTTTCTATATCTATATGTTTATATTTAATTCATTCCTCTTTGGCTTTCCTGCATTCTTTTTTTATTTCTTTATTCATGCTTTTATATTCAGGTTTGTTCTTTAACTTTTTTCTTTGTTCCATCATCGTCAGTATTTTTTCATTCATCCAAGGTTTATTCCTTTTCCTTTTTAATTGTGAGAGTGTATTTTTTGCAGCTTCATTTATAATATTCTTGAATGTTTGCCAGTTGATATTAATTTCATCAATTGGTGTTCTATTTTCTGTGTGAGTTGTGGTGTCAGACTTGTTAAGGGATTTTGTGAATTCTTTTATAAAGCAGTCTTTAACTTCTTGATTGTTAAGTGAGTCTGAATTATAAGTTTCTCTTATGAATGGTTGGCTTGGTATCTTAAGTTTTATTTTGATTTTTGCAATCACTGGGTTGTGGTCCAATCCTATGTCTGCTCTAGGATATGTTTTTGTTTGTGTTATTGCATTTCGGAATCTTTTGCTTATTATTACATAGTCAATTTGGTTTCTATAGATGTCCCCAGGGCTTTTCCAGTATATAGTCTTCTGGGGGATGTTTAAACAGTGTGTTGGCAATTATTAGGTCATTGGTTTCACAGAATTGAATTAATCTTTCACCTCTTTCATTTCTGATTCCAAGCTCTTGGTTTCCCATGCAAAATGAGATTTTTTCTGAGCTCACTTTTGCATTTAGGTCCCATCATTATAATAACATCATCTGACTTAACACTGGAGATTGCAGTTTGGATGTCTTCATAAAATTGTTCCAACTCTTCATCTGGGTGATCTTGGGTTGGCGCATATGCTTGGATAATATACAGGCTGAATGGTTGTGCAGTTATTTTGGCTGTTATGATTCTGTCATTTATGGCCCAATATTCCTGTAGAGATTTTGCAATTCTATTACTTAGGACAAGCACTACTCCATTAAGGTGTAAGTCACTGCCAGAGTAGATTATAGTGTGATTTTTTCTTCTTAATATGCCTGTATCTGTCCACCTCACTTCACTGATACCTTCAATATCAGCCTTCATCACTTCTAATTCCTTGAGTAGGTTATCTAATATGCCTGCCTCGTAGAGTGTTCTGACGTTCCATGTTACTATTTTCAAGAGACTGCTCCTGTTTTTCAGACAAGGGACAGCTGAGAATATCCTCCCTGGAGGGTTTTGGGATATTATCTTCATACACTACCTTAGTAGTTCTTGTCTTACAATTCCCGGTTTCAAGCTCTTCTTCCCTGTAACTATAAGAGCTGATGGTTGCAGGGGTCTCAAGCACATCTCTAACATCATTTTGTGACATGGTGCATTTCATGGTTGACAATGGATAAATGGTGAGGCTCCGATCTCTTCCACGACGGCTGGCCACAAGTCTTAGATGTCAGGAATGTGCCCTCGATGTGCCGCATATCTTGCTGTCATGCCCTTGATGCCATTGATCAGTCAGTGTTGATTCTTTTACCATCTTGACCATTCCAGACTTCGTGCACATTCCCTATTTACAGCATTCTTTATTGCTGATACCCTCACTTAGTTTAGTCTGCCAGCTGAGGCGGTTTGCCGGGGTGTGGCCACTGGTGTGCACTACCAACTTCTTGGAGCCATAAGTGAGAGTTGAGTGTATGTGAGGACCAGAGCCCAACATACTGACCCTGAGATCAGCGGCTGACATCGATACTAAGGTGCTACCTCTCCATACACCCCATATGCCCAATGACATGTACAAGGCCTAATAAAACTCTAACCACGTGCATGATGGTTCGTTTACACCGTATTATCACTCACGATGCTTTCTGGCACTACCATTACGTCAAATAAGGTAATTTTTTATAATTAACATAACCATTTTATTTTCCTGTCTGTTTTAGGTCTTGTTTTAATAAATTATGTCTTATAAAAGGCTCCAGAAGCAAATATAAAACAAATCATGTGGTTGTCTCAGAAACGCGCCTCCGGTAAAAGGCCTAGCTGTAGCAGAAGTGCAACTCTGGTAAAATAAGAGTTAATTAAAGCAGGAAAGCACAAGATTCAGCTGTAAGCCGAAAATTAAATTGTTCGTATGATTTTGCCTGTGATATGTGTAACTGTGTTGATTGCCACCTAATATTCAACAAAATAATCTTTTTATTTCTGTATTTAACAGATCCAAGAACCAAGATGAAACGTGTTCAGTTAAGTGGTGCACAAAAGCGAAAACTATCAAAAAAGAAACGAGGAGACTTTGGAATAAGATTCCAAGACTGCAAAGCTAACTGATTTCTTCACTCAAATTCTACAACATTATATACCAATTCCTGATCAGAGCCAATCTCAGTCATCAGAAGTGGACACAAATACCACTTTAATCACTTCAAAATCAAAATATGATGATGTTGGAATCATCAAGGCGTCACAAGCAGGTTCATCTAGCACATGTCTCACTACTGACCTATCTTTGTCTGTAAATTCTCTTGATATCTCTACTGCAAATGTTGATGCAAGTTGCTTTACAAAACATTGAGGTTGAAATAATTGCTGAAAATGAAAGTTTAGTGGGCCATGGTGATGGTGGTGAAATGATTGAGTCTGCAAAAGATGAAGTAAATATAGCAAAAGATCCAGGATTGTGGCTTGATTTCTCTGCTGATGATGTGGCTTATTGGACTGCTTGTGGAGCTAGTGACTGTCAACACCACAATGAGCCATTTGACAAGTCTTACCGACATTTCAGTAGTGGCAAACCAGTAAGATACTGTTCGCAGAAACTTTTTGTTGGGACAAAAGCCAATGGTGAGGAATACGAGAGAGAGAGAGAGAGAGTGGTTATTATATTCACCATCAACGGGATCAGTTTATTGTTTTGTTTGTAAACTGTTTGCTCCTAAAAATTTCTCACATTTTGTCACAAGAGAAACGTTCAGTGATTGGCGAAATACTATTGTAATTGATCAACATGAAAAAAGTACTACTCACCGAGACGCTAACATACTTAACTCGCAGACAAGGTGTAGGGTTGGGACAACAGTTGGAAAAACAAATTCAGGAAGAGTGTGATTACTGGGAACATGTCCTGAGCCGTGTCATAGCTATTATTCGTACATTAGCTGAACGTGGCTTGGCTTTTCGAGGAACAGAAGAAAGATTTGGATCATTGCAAAATGGGAATTTTTTAGGGCTGCTTGAGCTCATAAGTTTGATCCATTTTTAGCAGGTCACATTACGAAATATGGAAATTGTGGCAAAGGAAATCCTTCTTATCTATCCAAAGCCACCTGTGAGGAACTCATTCAACTGATGGCTCAAAAGGTCCACGTACTTATTGCTGATGAAGTAAAATCTTCTGTTATTTTAGTTTGTCAGTTGATTCAACACCAGATCTGTCACATATCGACCAGTTAAGTTGTACTTAGGTACTTAAAAGATGGACAGCCTATTGTCCATCTTTTAATGGACAATAAAAGGTCCATTAAAACGCTTTTTAACTTTTCTGGAAATGACAAGCCAGACCGGTGAGGAAATGGCAAATCAGGTGTTGCAGTACTTACGTAAAGTTTGTCAGCTAAACTTTTCAAAATGTAGGGGTCAGTCTTATGACAATGCTGCTAACATGTCTGGGCATTATAAGGGGATGCAGCAAAAAATTTTAGAAACAAACAAGTTTGCTATATATTTGCCCTGTGAAGCTCATTCACTAAATTCGATAGGCTGAAGTGCTGTTGACTGCTGTCGAGAGGCGGTTTATTTCTTCTCTACAGTGCAATTGCTCTCTACCCTTTTTTTCAGCCTCAACCAGCCAGTGGACAATTCTTAAAGATTGTATTGGAAATGAAAATGTCTTAAAATCCCTCTCATACCAGATGGGAAGCAAATGCTATGGCAACAGCAGCAATTTTGAAATCTTTCCTTCAAATTTTAGAAGCATTAGACTGTATAGCCGAAGACCAGTCACAAAAGAGAGACACTAGAAGAGAAGCAGATAATATTGCAAATAAGATGCAAGAGCTAGAATTCGTTTTTATGTTGAATTTTTGGGATGAGATTTTGCAAAATTTTCATAGAGTAAGCCAAGTTCTACAGAATGAGGATGTCAACTTAAAAACATGTGCAGATCTGTATGGATTATTAGCTCACCAATTGTGCACTTCACGAAATGAATTTGAAAGATATGAAGCAGCTACAAAGGAAGTGCTACTAGATGTTGATTACAAGGCAGCTCAAACTCTCAGACATATCAGAAAGAAGGTACCCAATGACGGAGATGCTCCAGAAGTATATCTGAATGCCAGAAATAAATTTCGTATCACCACCTTTTACACAATTGTTGACAAACTTGAAACTGAGATGAGAAGAAGAGGAGAGATATACAGAGAAATATCAGAGATTTTCTTTTCTAACTGATGTGCCACATAATGCTACTTCGGTGACTTCATCTATGAAATTGAAAGGTATTCTCAGTGTTGTTAAAAGCTGATTGATGCTTACCCAGAGGACTTGAACACTAATTTCTCAGCTGAGCTTCAGCAGTTTCACTCATATGTGCACCATAAGTTCATTGCAACAAAAAATGTAAAAACAAGATTCAGTCATGCTGAACTTTATAAAATAATTGTAGAAGACAATATTGAGTGTGCCTTTCCAAATGTAGACATTGCCCTTCGTATATTTTTAACATTGATAGTCACAAATTGCTCAGCTGAGCGTTCATTTTTTCAGTTGAAGTATATTAAAAATCCCATCAGAACAACTATGCAACAAGGCGGGTTGAATTCCTTATCTCTACTAAGTATAGAAGCAGATGTGTTACGTAAGATAAATTTTGAGGATCTGATCAAAGACTTCAATTTAAAAAAGTAGGAGAAAACTTTTGAAATCTAAATAGAGTTGAGGTATACAAAAATAAACATTATTTTCCATCTTACTATAAGTTTTATTTCATTTTGAAAAATAAAAATTTATTTTATGGATTATTATTGTTTATATTTTGAATTGCATAATATATGGGGCACCAAAATCTTGTCAAGTGCTTAGGGCCTCTATGGGTCTTAATCCGACCCTGGCCTCAGGGGTCTGGTTTAGGGCCATTACTGTTTAACTTGTATATTAATGATATTGGTGAAGATTTGGATGGAGATATTCAGTTGTTTGCAGATGATACAAAGTTGGGACGAACCATGAAGAGTAGTGAAGATGTTGTGGCCTTACAAGAAGACTTGAATAAATTTAGTGATTGGACACAGAAATGGGGATGTGAGTTCAATGTTGCAAAATGTAAGGTTTTAAAATTTGGAAAACAAAGATGGGATGCAGAATTTATGCTTGGTGAGGATATATTATTAAAACACTTAAGGAATTGAACAACGTAGTTAAGGATATAAATTAAATTATACTTTAATAAATACTTTCCGATATTTCGGCAATGTCACATTGCCATCTTCTAAAGGAACTTACAAAAAAAGGCACGTGCACGTAGGCACTACAACACAGTAACTGGGAATGAAGCTATTGTTCTCCTGAAAGTCCTAATGGTGCCCTCTAGCGGGGCTAAGTAGGCATTCTTGGCCGTTGGACTGAAGGTCTGCTGCTGTAAGCCTCCCAGATTTGGGGCAGTCACATACAACCAAATTTGTTGAGGTTTGGAGAATTTCTTAGGGCTCAGGCTGATTCCATAAATAGTCTTTCTAATTTGTATTTGCTACGGTGTATTACTGTAGCTTTTTTCCACCATATTCTGTGGCATGTATCCAGAGCATGGTCTGCAAGACCAGAATGGCTGTACTTGTGACCCATACAGGCAGATACATTCACCAACAATTCCCCCCCCTCACGACAATATGGAGTAGTGAAAACACTATACAACAGGGCTGAACTAATCTGTTCAAACGACTTGGCCCTAAACACTGAACTAAATCACATCCTCAACAGTTTCTCAGCCAATGGCTACACCCCCCCCCAAAAAAATCCAAAAATATTAGAACCTACAAACCACAGATCCCCCCCCCCTCCACAATAAGGATTACTCTAAATCCATCACTATTCCCTACATCCGAGGCACCTCGGAAAAGATTACCAAAATCTTAAAAAAGCATGACCTGACCTCCTGTTACAAACCTTACAGAAAATTGGCATCCCTTATCCACTCCACTAAAGACCAACCACTTCCCCTAGACCTACTTGGTGTATACCAGGTCCCTTGCAGTTGTAAACTGTGTTACTTTGGCCAAACAGGCAGGACAGCAAATATCAGAATTTCTGAACACAAGGACTACATCCGGTTTCACAAGTACAGCCATTCTGGTCTTGCAGACCATGCTCTGGATACACGCCACAGAATACGGTGGAAAAAAAGCTACAGTAATACACCATAGCAAATACAAATTCGAAAGACTATTTATGGAATCAGCCTCAGCCCTAAGAAATTCTCCAAACTTCAACAAATTTGGTTGTATGCGACTGCCCCAAATTTGGGAGGCTTACATCAGCAGACCTTCAGCCCAACGGCCAAGAACACCTACAACACCTACTTAGCACGCTAGAGGGCACCATCAGGACTTTTAGGAGAACAGTAGCGTCATCTCTTCATTCCCAGTTACTGTGTTGTAGTGCCTACTTGCACTTGCCTTTTTTTGTAAGTTCCTTTAGAAGATGGCAACGTGACGTTGCCGAAATATCGGAAAGTATTTATTAAAGTGTTCAATTCCTCAAGTGTTTTAATAATGCATAACCAACGTATAAGCCTGTCTGTGAGGATATATTGTTGGAGGTGGAGGAAATAAGAGATCTGGGGGTGATAGTGGATAAGGATCTAAAATTTAGGGGACACATGGCCAAAATTGTGAAGACAACACAAAGGCTTCTGGGAATTATGTGGAGGACAGCGATGTGTAGAAGTAGGGAAATTCTTGTTCCATTGTATAAGGCTTTGATTAGGCCACACATGGAATATTGTGCCCAGATTTGGTCACCTGGTTTTCAGAAGTATGAAGAGATGTTGGAAAGAGTCCAATAGCGACTGACTGAGGTAGTTTCTGACCTTTGGAATGTCTAGTATGAGCAAAGAAAGGAATGCTATAGGATCAATGCTGAAGAAGTTCTACAGAAAATAGTGGGAGATCAGGGGAGAACCAGAGGTCATTCCTGGAAACTGTATAAAGAGAGTGTGAGTAGGGGAGTGAGAGGCAGGTTTTTTTTGTGCAGAGTTGTAAATGATTGGAATGCCTTACCTGAGAGTGTGGTGTCTGCAAGGAGTTTGAGTGTGTTTAAGACACGGTGTGATGAGCTGTGTGTGTGATAAAAGGACCTCCCAGATGAGTCTTTGACTCCATGAGGTTTTGGGATAATAATAACTATCTTAGGCAGCATATAAAGAAGGGCATGCAAGGATCGAGAGTTTTACATCTGATCATGTCGTCAGAGAATGCAATTGTGAGTGGGGTTTCACACTTTCCTCCAGTTAGTAAGTGATCATGAAGTGATCACCTGGGTTGTGGCTAGCTATATGCAGACTTCTGTGAGGAAAGGATGTATGTGGAATTATAAGAATGGTGATTATGACAAGCTTAGGAGACAGCTTGGAGCTATCGCATGGAATGAGGAATTGAGTGGTTAGGAAATAAATGCTGCTTGGGAACTGACAAAGAAATACATAACAGCATCAATGTGTGAATGTATTCTGAAGGCCAAAGGCTGAATAAGATAGGTGTAAAATGGGCAAATGAGGGACTTGAGCATGAAATCTGGAAGAAGGTATTTTGGAGGTAGTTCAAGATGAATAATGGTAATAATCAATTTCATGAAAGACTACAAAGAACAAGCCAGGAGGGTGACTTAGTAAGAAAACAAAAGTAGAGTATGAGCAGAAATTGGCAAAACAGTCAGAGAAAAACCTTAGAGAGCTGTTTAAATATGTGGCAAGTAGAAGGAAGAATAATCATGGTAAGACTGCTGCTGAAGACATTCAGTGGTAAGGTATTCAGTGATCAATTTATTATTGGTCACTGAATACTCCTTGATGTCAATAAGGCAATAGGATTTCAAATAAATAACCTTGATGTCAGTAAGGCAATGGGATTTCATGACATATCACTGTGTTCTTAAGGGAATGTTCCAGGGAACTGGCAGTAGCATTGACATGCTTGTTTAATAAGTCTTACAACAGCATAGGTTCCAAGGGAGTGGAAAGAAGGTAAAATTGTTCCACTGCATAAAGTTGGTGATAAGGCTGTGGCTTCAAATTATAAGTCAGTCTATATATCTGGAGTTATGGTGAAGGTTCTAGAGAGATTGGTGAGAAGTAAGATACAGAATTGGGTTGAAAACAACAGTGTTCTTTGTGATTATCAGCCTGGGTTTATTAAGGGAAGATCATGTTTTACCAACTTCCTTATGTACTATAACAAGGTGACAAATATCTTGGACAGGGAGAAATACATATACAGTGGTGTACTTAGATTTTGCAAAAGCTTTTGATAAGGCTCTCGCACGGCAACTAATAAATAAATTGAGACAGATGAGATTGGATAACAGACTTCTGAATTGGATCAGTGACTGGCTGTCAGATAAGTATCAAAAAGTTATATATGGGGGTGTGATATCACGTAAGAGGAAGTTCACTAGTGGTGTACCACAGAGGTCAGTTTTCCGACCATTGTTATTCAGTTTGTATATTAATGATATTGGGATGGTTTTAACTAGTGATATGCAGTTGTTTGCAGATGATGCAAAATTGGGGAGAGTAATGCAAAGTCAAGAAATGTTGTGGCTTTACAGAAGGACTTGAATAGATTACATGAATGAGCAGGTAAGTGGAACTACCAGTTCAATGTTGCAAAGTGAGGTTTCGAAATTTGGTAAGCAACAATGGGATGCAGAGTGTACACTTGGTGGGAGGAAACATTTTATGAATTATTGTGATCACCAGATTTTCATAGTGATGAGGATATGTTGGAAAGGATCCAGAGAAGATTCACAAAGGTTGTCAGTGGTCTTTTGGAATTTGGAGTACAAGGACAGATTAACAGAATATAAATTGCACAGCCTCATGAAGAGGGGAAGGAGGATATGATTGAGACATATGAGCTGGTCAGGGGTTGTTATCAGGTTGACATAGGAGATTTTTCATAGAATTAGAGGAGGGGGGTAGAACAAGAGGCCATTACTTGAAACTATGAAGAGAATGTGAGCAGAGGAGTGAGGAGTTGGTTCTTTGCATGGAGAGTGATTGGAATGCATTGCCTGATTGTGTTGTGAATGTAGGCACATTGAATTGATTGTCTTGGCTGTTGGACTGATGATCTTAAAATGCACTTGTCCAAAATTTGGGATAGTCTCATTCACCCAAATTTGTTGATATTTGGAAAGTTTTTCAAAGCTGAGGTAGATTCGATGAATAGCCTTTCATACTTGTATTTGCTGCAGTGTAATAGAGTGGCCTTCTTCCAGTGCATCCTATAGTGGGTATCCAAAGCATGGGCAGCAAGTCCTGAGTGGCTGGCTGGGTGGAACTGGATGTAGTCCTTATGTGCAGATGTCCTGACTGTTTGGCCATAGTAAGACAGTTTGCAACTGCAAGGGACCTGGTATACTTCTGATGGGTCTAGGGAATGTGGCTGGTCTTCGGTGGAGCAGATAAGAGATGCCAATTTCTTATGTGGTCTGTAACTGATTGTAAGGTTATGTTTTCTTAGGATTTTTGTAAATTTTCAGATGTGCCCTGGAATATTTATATGAAATAATTATAGATTTTGAGTAATCTCTACTTTGAAGGGGAGGATTGCTGTTACATTGTTTTATTATTTTTTTGGGTTGTAACCATTATCAAAGAAAGTGCTAAGGATATGGTCCAGCTCAGTGATTAGGGCACAGATTAATTTTGCTATGTTATATAGAGTTTTTATGATCCCATATTGTTGAAAGGGTGACTGCTGGTGAATGTTTCTACCTCTATATGTAGGTTTTCTGTAAATGGAGAATACCAAGGATCCATCAGGCTGGCATGTGATCAGAGTATCTGGTAATGGAGTCTGTTGTTGTTGTTTTTCCTTTTCCAAGGTAAACCAGATCCTGGGTGTTAAGAAATTGTGGAGTGTCTCCAGGCCATTTGGCCAAATGGAGAACACATCATTCACATAGTGAAGCCTGACAATGGGTTGATGTGGGGCAGAGTTTAAGGGTTTTTTTTTTCAAAGGTCTCCATAAAGACGTTGGCCAGGAGTGGAGAATCCATGTCAGCCCATGGATTCTCCACTCCATGGCAGCCCATGGGGGGTGGGGGGGTCCAGAGTTATAAGGTTTTAGTCTGTTTGTAACTTACACAGGCCAAGATGTAACTTTTTAAGGAGACTATGGAGTGTTCTGATTTGTGTGCTGGTGGGATCATAATCTGTAGGGAAGTTGGTAGAACGATCTAGTAGTAAAGAGGCAAGATAACCTGAGTAATTTGATTGATTTAAAACCACAGTGGCATTTCCCTTATCTACTTTGGTAATTATTATTCTGTTGTTGCTTTTAATCTCTTGCAGAGCTTCAAATTCTTTTTTTGATAGGCTACTGTTTTGGTGGTTTAGCTTGGGTGAGAACACTGGCTACATCCAGTCTGATGTTGTTGGCAATATGGTTGGAAGGCTGCACGCCTTCCAACCATAATAATGGTTGGAAGGCGTGCAGAATCAAAAATAATGATACCTCGTTCTACTTGTATCATTATTTTTTCTGCAGCCATTTTCTTAGGTGCTATTCAAAAGTTATGGCCATGTGTGAGTGCGCTAATTGCTTCAGGCTTAAGAGTAATGGAGATAGGTTAATTACTGTGTTAGGAGGTAGTTAAGTTTTTCTGTAGACTTTCAAATTTCTTAATGTGCCGACATCGTATTGTTTGAAATTCTCTGTATATGCTGAAGCATTCAAGACTTCAGAAAGGATCGTCCAAAGGTCAGTATTCAGTGTTGTGGCAAGCTCTTTTTCTAGTGCACAGATAGCGTCATTGGTGTTGGCCAGGAGAACTCTGGTGGTGGTGGTGGCGGCAATCTGCTTCTATTGAAGAGCAAAGCTAGTTTTTACAGAAACACTAACGGCCAAGACAACCCAATTTACCCCACTAGTTAGGACTCTAGGCCCGACTTCTGTTGCCTTTTATTCAGCTTCATTTGCTCAGTGTTAGTCTGCGTGCACATATAATTGTTTTTGTGATCCCCCTGATGATGGCATTGTAACATTGCTGAAATATAGGAAGGTATTAATTCAAGTTTTTATAATTAATATTCTAGTATGTGTTGTCATTTCCTGAAAAATTAAAAGCTATTTTCACTTCTGTATATTTAATATAAACAGACTTATGCTTTGCTCACTGTTATTAATAGAATCTTTAGGAAGTTGACTTACTATAGAAATATGCAAAATATGCTCTGGAAATTCCTAACAGCAGTTACTTTTAAAAATTTTAACAATACAGCATGGATTACTCACCAAAATCACTTGGCATGTTGGGCATCAATTGTTTGTTGTTAAAAGCTTTCACACGGATATAGTATAATGGAGTTCTTATATGCTACATAGGTATTTCCAAGTATCATGTAAGATAAAGCCCATTTTTTATGGTTGAGATGCCTTAAGGATATCAAAAGATTCCTTGAAGATCCTTACCTGGAGAATGTCTTGTAGGTATTGCATGGAAAGTGTTGACCAGATCCGTTTTGTGGTGTTTTGTTAACATGGGGAAGTAACACCATTCCTATCTTTCCTTTTACATTCATTGTCAGTCGGTTTTTTTTTTTTTATGGATTTCCAAACTGCTTCTAGTTTGATAAATGTATGCTTTGCTGTAAGAATACATAATCTAGTCAATGCTAGGGAATGTTGTCTTTCTAGCATGTAGGAAATTCAACAAATTCAGAAACATTAAACAAAAAATAGCAATTTGTTTAATGTTTCATCATCTATAAGTGATAGACAAAGCTTTATTTTTTATGATAAAAATAATTCCTTTTTTTTTTTTTTTTTTTGTAGTTAACCTCCCAACTGGCTGAGGTGGATGAAATAGCCAGACACCCTAGCTTTTTTCGTGGATCAAAACTTCATTGGCAATCTACCTTTTATCATGCCATTACCTCTCTCCACTGTTAATCCCTTTACAGCTATTTTAGAGCCATTAGCAGATTAACTGTTGGTGAGGGACCTTTGTGTCACCTGTCTTTACATGTACTGTGTTACTTGGAATTTCCTTTACTCTCCTAAGATATTTGACCCTTTTTTTTGCCTCGCAATTGATTTATTGTGTCTCTTCCCAAAAAAATTGAAACGAATTTCACATGTGTGAAAATAATCAATCCTGAAATGACCACCAATCAGCCTTTGCAATGAAGATCTTTAGTAATAGTAAATTTGCTGTATTTTATTCTTCAAATCAGTGCAATGGAACAGTTGCACTGATTGTTCTTTCACTTTACTTACAATATAGAAACAATTTTTTTCACAAATTTTCAAATGTTTGCATTGAAAATATTATGTCAAATATTTATATTTTAAAATAATATTTATTGAAATAAATATAACATTTTGCTTTCTTTCCTAGCAAAATACCATTATATGGATCATCACATTTCAGTTTTAGAAACAATTTTTTTTTGTTTTGTTTTTATGAACAACAAATGATGTTAAATTGCATTACTTGGTTTCCGATTGTGAGTCTTTTTAGTATCAAAAATTTATATCCAGCGGTATTTTAGCAGGGATTCTTTGCCTTAGTCATTTTTTTTTTTTTTTGTAGGATGCACATTACGATAATATCCAGTGCTTAACCACCATAGATATGTTGAAAATATAATATGAAAGATATCATATACAGAATGATTCAAAATTTGTGCTCATTTTGAAGATTTTCTAATGCTCCCCCCCCTCCTCCTTATCCTCTCCTGGAAATGATTTACATAACTACTCTAAATTTCTACAGGTTTGAAAGCTTTTCAAGACAGTATTCAAAATCTATTTCATTTTACTGTTTTGACAAAAGAAATAAGGCAATAATATTCTTGTACCATGAAGCTTCTATTTTATTTTTTTGCAATCTAAAATCAGCTGTTCTACTGTCTGTTGAAATTTTAGAAATACTATGCTATATTTTCACCATGTAAAAATTTTTATATGCATACAACACAACAGAAAGTTCAGTAGTATTATTTTTGTTTCTTTTTCTTAAACAAATCTAAATATTACTACACCACTTTTACTGCTTCTGCTGGTTGCTATTTCTGAAATAATCTGTCTTAGAAATACTTGATAATAATCGTCTTAGCTGGAGCCAAAGGCTTAGATTAGGCTCACTGGTATTGAGAAAGAAAAGAGAGAACACTTCGCCAGAAGTCACACTAAAGTGCCTC